>NC_092168.1:19724683-20050933 GCF_045791955.1 Oncorhynchus clarkii lewisi
AGGGGGAGGGAGAGAGAGAGAGCGGGGGAGAGATATTGAGGAATAGAACGAGGATAGAGGAATGTTGTCTACTGACTGTTGGCAGGACAACTCTTTCTGTTTATCTGCCTTTCACCCTCTCATTTAACTCTGTATTGTTTCCACCTTCTCTTCCTAATCACAAATGTCAGATTTGACATCATCCAACAGACAACATTTAACCATCAGAACTATATGATAGAATGGCTACAATTTCTCCCTACATGTTCCCTTTAAATTATTTCTTCTCCAGATAGAAATGTAGTCCATCGGTCAGGATTCAGGGTTGTTTAGTTTGGTATTTGGGTGAACAAAATGTATGTGCTGCTGCACGTGTGTGTGTGTGTGTTCGAGCACCTAGGCTGGCAGGAAGGATGTTTGTGGTAGGGCGTCTGGGCTGAAATTAAATCACTTCCCCTTTGTGTGTGTGTGTGTGTGTGTGTGTGTGTGTGTGTGTGTGTGTGTGTGTGTGTGTGTGTGTGTGTGTGTGTGTGTGTGTGTGTGTGTGTGTGTGTGTGTGTGTGTGTGTGTGTGTGTGTGTGTGTGTGTGTATCCTGAGTTTCCCGCGGCTCACACTCTTGATGTGATTCCACCCAGGACTATGGGCCAGGGCCACTATCATGTTATTTATTACACATACTGTAACTGTAGAGTTACCATTATTACAGTCAGTCACTATTACTATACAAATACTATTACTACAGTACTGTAACTAGTTTTATAACTACAGTACTATAACTACAGTACTATTACCATAGTACTATAACTACAGTACTATTACTACAGTACTATAACCACAGTACTATAACCACAGTACTATAACCACAGTACTATTACTACACTACTATTACTACAGTACTATAACCACAGTACTATAACCACAGTACTATTACTACAGTACTATTACTACAGTACTATTACTACAGTACTATAACCACAGTACTATAACCACAGTACTATTACTACAGTACTATAACTACAGTACTATAACTACAGTACTAGAACTACAGTACTAGAACTACAGTACTATTACCACAGTGCTATAACTACAGTGCTATTACCACAGTACTATTACCACAGTACTATAACCACAGTACTATTACTACAGTACTATTACTACAGTACTATAACTACAGTACTATAACTACAGTACTATTACCACAGTGCTATAACTACAGTACTATTACCATAGTACTATAACCATAGTACTATAACTACAGTACTATAACTACAGTACTATTACTACAGTACTATTACTACAGTACTATAACCACAGTACTATTACTACAGTACTATTACTACAGTACTATTACCACAGTACTATAACTACAGTACTATAACTACAGTACTATTACCATAGTACTATAACCACAGTACTATTACTACAGTACTATTACTACAGTACTATTACTACAGTACTATAACTACAGTACTATAACCACAGTACTATAACCACAGTACTATTACCACAGTACTATTACCATAGTACTATTACCATAGTACTATAACCACAGTACTATTACTACAGTACTATAACTACAGTACTATTACCATAGTACTATAACCACAGTACTATTACTACAGTACTATAACTACAGTACTATAACTACAGTGCTATAACTACAGTACTATTACCATAGTACTATAACCACAGTACTATAACCACAGTACTATTACTACAGTAGTATTACTACAGTACTATTACCACAGTACTATTACTACAGTACTATTACCATAGCACTATAACCACAGTACTATAACTACAGTACTATAACTACAGTACTATTACCATAGTACTATAGCCACAGTACTATTACTACAGTACTATAACTACAGTGCTATAACTACAGTACTATTACCACAGTACTATTACTACAGTGCTATAACTACAGTACTATTACCATAGTACTATTACTACAGTATTATAACTACAGTATTATAACTACAGTACTATAACTACAGTACTATAACTACAGTACTATTACTACAGTACTATAACAGTATGATTACCATAGTACTATAACTACAGTACTATATCTACAGTACTATAACTACAGTACTATAACCACATTATGATTACCATAGTACTATAACTACAGTACTATAACTACAGTACTATAACTACAGTACTATTACTACAGTACTATAACAACAGTATGATTACCATAGTACTATAACTACAGTACTATTACCTTAGTACTATAACTACAGTACTATTACCACAGTACTATATGACCTGAGGTTTTTACTGACTACATACCTTGACTAAGGAAAACCCCTTGTACTGTAAACAAGTCTTTCTGGACAACAAAACATGTATATGTCGTGATTCACAATCGGTAAAGTCTCTACAAGCTCTAAAATGTGTGTGTGTTTCCAGGTCCATCTTCCCCGTCCACCCTTCGTTTCGTGTGTTGGCCCTGGCAGAGCCCCCTGTGGCGGGCAGCAGTGGTCAGCAGTGGTTGGGTCCTGAACTACTCACCATGTTCATGTTCCACAACATCCAGCCTCTGGCACGGGCACAGGAGACCAGCCTCATACAGGGCTTGGTGAGACGCCCACACACACACACACACACACACACACGTTGATTCAGTCATCTGTTTCCTTCATATCATCCTCCATTCATTCTCTCTCTCTCTCTCTCTCTGTCTCTCTGTCTCTCCAGACTCCCAACGTTCCGAAGGAAGCAGTGGAGCAGCTCCTCCACCTCACACACAACCTCCGACAGACCAACGACCCTACTGTAAGTGTGTGTGTGTGTGCGTGTGCGTGTGTGCGTGCGTGTGTGTGTGTGTGTCCATGCTAGTGAGTATGTGTACCAAACCGTCTGCTGTGTGTCCAGGCCCAGTCTCTAGCTTCGTCCCTGTCCACCAGACAGCTGTTGAGGATCTGTCGTCGTCTCTCTCAGTATCCAGAGGAGAGCATCGCTCACGCTGTCAACAAAGCCTGTCTGTCCAGGTACACAGAAGCACACGCATGTACACACACACAAACTAATTTGTTAGACAAATGTTGATTGAACTATTCCTTTAAACTGTACGTTGCTTGGGATTAAATTGTCTGTTTTAGTAACCTTGTTATAATATGCAATAATATGCTTTATGTTTGATTAGGTTTCTACCCAGCCTGGCTCGTTCCTCTCTACAGAAGGGCCTGGCTAGCTGCTCTATACAGGACACACAGCCTGATGCTGAGGCACACGACCACAGCTGTAAGAGACACACACACACACACACACACCACACACCACACACCATGCACAAACATGTATAATCTATTTCACCCCTCTCTCCATCCAGGCACTGTAAAGGATGGTGTGTTGACCATAGGCAGTGTGTCAGCTCCTGTCTATAATGCTGGGGAGAAGATGAAGGTGCCTGACGTGCTCTTCTACGACAACGCACAAGTAATGGCCTCCACACACACACACACACACACACACACACACTGATTGTAGTTGTATCAACCCCTGGACTGAGGGGTTCTGAGTCCTCTCTAGAATACTGAGTGGGACTGCCCCAGATCTATCCATTGCTCTCTCCTTCCCGTCTATCTTTTTTTCATGCTCCCCCACACTTGTCTCTCTCCCCCCTCTCTCTCTCTCTCTCTCTCCTCTCTAGCTCTTTGTCGGTTCTCTCTCCCCTCTCTCTCTCTCTCTCCTCTCTAGCTCTTTGTTGGTTCTCTCTTACTCCCTCTCTCTCACTCCTCTCTAGCTCTTTGTCGGTTCTCTCTCCCTTCTCTCCCTCTCTCCTCTCTAGCTCTTTGTCGGTTCGCTCTCTCTCCCTCTCTCCTCTCTAGCTCTTTGTCGGTTCTCTCTCCCTCTCCCTCTCCCTCTCTCTCTCTCCTCTCTAGCTCTTTGTCGGTTCTCTCTCCCTCTCCCTCTCCCTCTCTCTCTCCTCTCTAGCTCTTTGTTGGTTCTCTCTCACTCCCTCTCTCTCACTCCTCTCTAGCTCTTTGTCGGTTCTCTCTCACTCTCCCTCCTCTCTAGCTCTTTGTCGGTTCTCTCTCTCTCCCTCTCTCTCTCCTCTCTAGCTCTTTGTCAGTTCTCTCTCACTCTCCCTCTCTCCTCTCTAGCTCTTTGTCGGTTCTCTCTCTCTCCCTCTCTCTCTCTCTAGCTCTTTGTCGGTTCTCTCTCTCTCCCTCTCTCCTCTCTAGCTCTTTGTCGGTTCTCTCTCTCTCCCTCTCTCTCTCTCTAGCTCTTTGTCGGTTCTCTCTCTCTCCCTCTCTCCTCTCTAGCTCTTTGTCGGTTCTCTCTCTCTCCCTCTCTCCTCTCTAGCTCTTTGTCGGTTCTCTCTCTCTCCCTCTCTCCTCTCTAGCTCTTTGTCAGTTCTCTCTCACTCTCCCTCTCTCTCCTCTAGCTCTTTGTCAGTTCTCTCTCTCTCTCTCCCTCTCTCTCCTCTCTAGCTCTTTGTCGGTTCTCTCTCCCTCTCCCTCTCTCTCCTCTCTAGCTCTTTGTCGGTTCTCTCTCACTCTCCCTCTCTCTCCTCTCTAGCTCTTTGTCGGTTCTCTCTCTCTCCCTCTCTCTCTCTCCTCTCTAGCTCTTTGTCGGTTCTCTCTCACTCACTCTCCCTCTCTCTCTCCTCTCTAGCTCTTTGTCGGTTCTCTCTCCCTTCTCTCCCTCTCTCCTCTCTAGCTCTTTGTCGGTTCGCTCTCTCTCCCTCTCCCTCTCTCTCTCTCTCTCTCTCCTCTCTAGCTCTTTGTCGGTTCTCTCTCCCTCTCCCTCTCTCTCTCCTCTCTAGCTCTTTGTCGGTTCTCTCTCCCTCTCCCTCTCTCTCTCTCTCTCCTCTCTAGCTCTTTGTCGGTTCTCTCTCCCTCTCCCTCTCTCTCTCCTCTCTAGCTCTTTGTCGGTTCTCACTCACTTTCCCTCTCTCTCTCTAGCTCTTTGTCGGTTCTCTCTCACTCTCCCTCCTCTCTAGCTCTTTGTCGGTTCTCTCTCACTCTCCCTCTCTCTCTCCTCTCTAGCTCTTTGTCGGTTCTCTCTCACTCTCCCTCTCTCCTCTCTAGCTCTTTGTCGGTTCTCTCTCTCTCTCTCTCTCTCTCTAGCTCTTTGTCGGTTCTCTCTCTCTCCCTCTCTCCTCTCTAGCTCTTTGTCGGCTCTCTCTCTCTCCCTCTCTCCTCTCTAGCTCTTTGTCAGTTCTCTCTCTCTCCCTCTCTCTCCTCTCTAGCTCTTTGTCGGTTCTCTCTCCCTCTCCCTCTCTCTCCTCTCTAGCTCTTTGTCGCTTCTCTCTCCCTCTCCCTCTCTCTCCTCTCTAGCTCTTTGTCGGTTCTCTCTCTCTCCCTCTCTCTCTCTCCTCTCTAGCTCTTTGTCGGTTCTCTCTCACTCACTCTCCCTCTCTCTCTCCTCTCTAGCTCTTTGTCGGTTCTCTCTCCCTCTCTCTCTCCTCTCTAGCTCTTTGTCGGTTCTCTCTCCCTCTCTCTCCTCTCTAGCTCTTTGTCGGTTCTCTCTCACTCTCCCTCTCTCTCCTCTCTAGCTCTTTGTCGGTTCTCTCTCACTCTCCCTCTCTCTCCTCTCTAGCTCTTTGTCGGTTCTCTCTCACTCTCCCTCTCTCTCCTCTCTAGCTCTTTGTCGGTTCTCACTCACTCACTCTCCCTCTCTCTCTCCTCTCTAGCTCTTTTTCGGTTCTCTCTCACTCTCCCTCTCTCTCTCTCCTCTCTAGCTCTTTGTCGGTTCTCTCTCCCTCTCTCTCTCCTCTCTAGCTCTTTGTCGGTTCTCTCTCACTCTCCCTCTCTCTCCTCTCTAGCTCTTTGTCGGTTCCCTCTCTCTCTCTCTCCTCTCTAGCTCTTTGTCGGTTCTCTCTCACTCTCCCTCTCTCTCTCTCTCTCTCTCTCCTCTCTAGCTCTTTGTCGGTTCTCACTCTCCCTCTCTCTCTCTCTCTCCTCTCTAGCTCTTTGTCGGTTCTCTCTCACGCCTCCCTCTCTCTCTCCTCTCTAGCTCTCTGTCGCGTCTCTCTCTTGTTCTATATCTGTCTTTCATCCCTCCTCTCACGCCTCCCTCTCTCTCACTTTCCCTTTCTCTCTCTCTCCTATCTAGCTCATTGTCGGTTCTCTCTCATTCTCGTCTCTCTCTCTCTCTCCTCTCTAGCTCTTTGTCGGTTCTCTCTCTCTCCCTCTCTCTCTCCTCTCTAGCTCTCTGTCGTGTCTCTCTCTTGCTCTTGCTCTATATCTGTCTTTCATCCCTCCTCTCACGCCTCCCTCTCTCTCACTCTCTCCTTGATTCTACCTTTTTCCTGCTGTGACAGGGCTGAGAAAGATAGAGGGATAGAGAGAAGAGGGTGAGAGAGGATGTTCCTGCCTGCCCACTTCTGAAGAACCTGCTTTCTGTCCTTTTTTGAGAGTAGAAAGGAAGAGAGGAGTAGAGGGGAAGGAGATTGAGGGAAAGCAGTGTTTTAAATGAGGCCAGTTCATTGGAGGACACCTCACCCCTACTACCTAGTGCCTTGAACTGTCAATCAATCTACTAAACACATGTAACATGGATTCATTATAAACTTACTGTTTCTCGCTCCCTCTACAGCATATGATGGTGATGGAGGACATGCTGAAAGACTTCCTGCTGGGAGAGCACCTCCTATTGGTAGGAAATCAGGTGAGTTACAGGGCCAAAGACCAATCACAGCTTTTGCATGATCGAAATGGCCATTTAAAAATGGCTTTGGCTGCAATCCAAAGAGAGCGGTTGGCTCCTGATCCATCATTAGGGAACCACTTTATTGAGCGATCAATTAAAACTAATCGATAGCCATAGCCAAACTCAGTTAGGTCCATTGACAGTCGTGAAGAGAACTGCATAGAGTTGCATATAGATATATTTTAATACAGTGCTGGGCCTGTATTTGAAAGGTCCGCCCTGTCCGGGTTATCTCAGTCATTATGATCTGATAGGAAAGACTGATCTTAAATCAACATTCCTACTCTGAAACTGTTTTGATCACAGGTCACTGTGATCTTTATGACCCAGTCTCTGTCTGTCCCCGTGGGCCACCCATCCTCCACCCTTCAGCTCTGTCAGCGTGGACACTCCGTCCGCCGCCCACACTCCCTCCGTAGTGGACATCCTGTGCCCTCTGAAGGGCCCTAGGGTGTTCGGGGAGGGAGGGAGTGGGCGAGCTTTGGGAATAGAGCCGTCTCACAGACACACAGCACACGCTCTGGGCCTCAACAGATATTTTAGACATGTTGGAGTCAACTGCAAGACTGATGGTTAGGAGTTGTGACAGGGATGTTCTTTAACAATAACTGGATGTGAAATAGTCCTCTTGAGATGAGTTCCCTTGGAAGTGTGTGAAGAGAAATGAACTGAGTCCTGTATTGAGAATGATGAAATATACATTATTTCGGACACTCTATACATGAAAAAATGTGTTGACTTTATTTGCGTTAGTATTATACTGTATGTTGAATACAATATTTGTGTGCGTACTCACAGGGAGTGGGAAAGAATAAGATTGTGGACAGGTTCCTCCATCTTCTCAACAGGCCCAGGGAATACCTGCAGCTTCACAGGTGAGAGGTTAAAGGTCAGAGTGTGTGTACCTGCGTGTGTTTGGCGGAGGGAGGGGGGGGGGGTAAGACGACCCTATCCCACTATCCAGGATTGTTTTCGAGTGTTGATATATTCTTGCCATCGGTAAACTGCATCCCTTTTCTAATGGACCATCGTGGAGTTTTAGCTGACACATATGTGGTCGTGTTATGTCAAATTGAGGGCATTTGAATCACCTAACATTTCTATTATAACAACCAGGCAAATAAGATTCCCATCTTAAATAGTGGGAGTGTTTTCCACAGCTAAATACGACTTGTCTTGTATATGTGACCAACAAGTCATTTCTTTCTTTTTAACAACCCGAGAAAAGGGTATCTGTGAAAAGCAGAGTGTGGGTAGCACTCTCTGTCGCTGCTCTCCCTTGGCTCTGCCTCTATCTGAGGGTGTTACAGAGAAATCAGGACAGCAGTGTTCAGGCCAAGGGGAGTACAATAGAGCTGTTAGATAGAAAGCACACCTACAGGTGTTTCTCTTGGTTCCCCTTTAAAAAGTGTTTTTTATTTTCACTACTGATACACACATATGCATATGAACCACAGCTTACAGACCCATACAAACAAAGACTACATCTCGTCTGCCCAGACTCACATGCTCACATCCCTAGTGCCGACATTCTTTCTTGCCACAATCATTCGATTTTTCCATTTTGTTAACGATGGCGGATTGTTTGATTTCCACGTTTTTAGTATATGTTTTTTCAAGATGAGAGGAGACTCGTCCACCCCATTGGGTATCTCCCTACACCCCCCCCCCATATGCCATGTCTTGAAATGCAGACAGACGGATTAAAAGTTTACATTGTAATACTTCTGACTGCCAACTGTCAAGCTTTTTGGTAGTGTGGCTTGGAGTTTGCCAAAGGGCACCTAAAGACTCTCAGACCATGAGAAACAAGATTCTCTGGTAAGATGAAACCAAGATTAAACTCTTTGGCCTGAATGCCAAGCATCACGTCTGGAGGAAACCTGGCACCATCCTTACAGTGAAGCATGGTGGTGGAAGCATCATGCTGTGGGGATGTTTTTCAGTGGCAGGGACTGGGAGACTAGTCAGGATCGAGGCAAAGATGAACGGAGAAAGGTACAGAGAGATCCTTGAAGAAAACCTGCTCCAGAGCACTCAGAACCTCAGACTGGGGGTGAAGGTTCACCTTCTAACAGGACAACAACCCTAAGCACACAGCCAAGACAACGCAGGAGTGACTTCTGGACAAGTCTCTGAATGTCCTTGAGTGGCCCAGCCAGAGCCCGGACTTGAACCCGATTGAACATCTCTGGAAAGACCTGAAAATAGCTGTGCAGCAATGCTCCCCATCCAACCTGACAGAGCTTGAGAGGATCTGCAGAGAAGAATGGGAGAAACCCCCCAAATACAGGTGTGCCAACCTTGTAGCGTCATACCCAGGAAGACTCGAGGCTGTAACCATTGCCAAAGGGGCTTCAACAAAGTACTGAGTAAAGGGTCTGAATACTTATGTAAATGTGATATTTCAGTTTTTTGTTATTAATACATTTGCTAAAAATTTGAAAAAGCTGTTTTTAATTTGTCATTATGGGGTATTGTGTGTAGATTGAGGGGGGAAAGCTATTGAATTAATTTTAGAGTAAGTCTGTAATGTGGAAAAAGTCAAGGTGTCTGAATACTTTCCGAATGCACTGTTTACACTGGATTAAGTGTACATTTGTCGATACCTGTCATTTCATTAGTTATGCTCTCCCTCCATCTTGGGCCAACATCAGTTCTTTTTAAGTTTTGGGTTCAAATATTGAGATATTTTTTTCCTAAGAGATTGGAAGCTGGATATGTTCTCTGCAAGGTCTTGTATATCTTCCCTTTATCATATGAAAGATTGCTTCATGAGGTTGCTTTTTTAGGGAGTGATATTGCTTCTTGTAGAATACGTTGCCACTTTCTTCCGTATTGTTATCGTGCTCTTACCGATGAAGTTGTACATGTTCGTAGCTTTATCCTTTTTGACAATAGACACGTAAAAAGAGTTTGGGGATGAGCATTCACATCTTCAGTATGCAAAAGTGCTTCTCGGGGGGGCTTCTATAAATAGCCCGCCACGTCACCTTGATAGAAACAGAACATTGGTTGCGGCTGGCCTGATTTCAGACCACACACACACATTGATATTAGTTATTGATGTAAGTTAGCCTTCAGTCTAGCCTTCAGGTGGTTCAGCATGGAAAATATATATCAAACAAGGTTGCCCTGCCGGGGTGAACAAACACTTGTATCCAATCGGAATGACAATAAGTGCAGCGAGGCAAGGAAGATAAAAACAACCACAAAACACGTTCACCACAACAGAATGATCCTTGGTAGGATAACACATTCACCGTTATGTATTGAAAGCGAGCGCATTTAGTCCCACACATGAAGAAACCTACATTTTTCAAAGATTCTGAAAATCAGGTCGCGGCAGCTTCAGTGTTAGACCACCTACAACATGGTTGTTGATATAGACACACTTGTAGAAAGGCTGTTTCAACAGAGGCTCTGAATAGGATTGTAGTTTACCTGGCAGTGATAGAGACAGGACACATGCACGTGTCAAGGAATATATATACACACACACACACACACACACACGCACTGCTCTCTCAGTTACAAAGAGACAGGAGACCGGTCTCACTATGCTCATCATGTGAAAACATCCATAGGCGTGACAGTCAACGGATCAGTCTATTATATAGCACTGGGACAGTCAGACAGATAGACAATAAGGTCAGTGGTCCCCTAGTAATCATTCTGCTTGACTGGACAGCAGCAAATCACACAATAGCCGAGTCTAGAGACGAGATGCAACCATCACGCTCGACTTCAGTTTCCAGGGGAAAGACAGGAGTTCAGTTGATGGCTTTCCTTTGTGATCTCCTCAGCTCCCAATCCTGTGCTTTGCAGAGCAACTTGACTGTAGGCAAGGTTTTACCCTTCTGTCTTACATGAGTGAGTTGGGGGGGGGTGGGGGGGGACTGCCGTTTACGTGTACGTTTAGTTTTCATGTCAGATTCCTCCTCTCGTGGAGTGCCTCTGTAATTACTGAGAGAAAGTAGAGGTTGTCTGGTGAAAGTCGTCTGAAAGACAGAAGCAGACGGGGACAGGGCTGCATGTAGATGTGACCTAGTTAGCTACTATAGCTGTGTGTGTGTGGGTGGCCTGGTTAGCACTAGCTAATTTTAGACCAAAATCATGGCTTTGGGGAGGCAGCCTGTCATGAAGTGTACTGAGATGAGTGTGTGGGTGTTGGCATGTGTGTATGTTTGCGCACGCATGTGCGTGTGGGTACGTCCACTGAGCGGCGTCTCAAAATGATGATTGAGAAGCAGCCTGTCCATCAAACAGAGAAACCGGGGCATGCTGTACAGGTCACACATTGACAGTGAGCAGACTCATGTGTTTTTGATCTTCAATGGAAACTGGCCTGGATGGGGAGAGCCGTTCCATCTCCTCTACGTGTGTTATTGACTGTAAAGTGTGTGACCCACCTTTCCGTCCTCTCCCCTTTCCAGGGACACTACAGTTCAGACCCTGACCCTACAGCCTTCTGTTAGAGATGGAATTATCATCTACGAGGACTCACCACTGGTCAGTATGACTTCTCTCTCTCAGCTTTACTTGCATAAATGCCCAGGTCAACGTTGCCAAAGCGAAGTGATACAAAAACAACCGTGACAACAATAAGAATAGTAGCTATAATACTAAAGGAAAACCGTGTGTATATACACTGAGTATACAAAACATTAGGAACACCTGCTGTTTCCCCATGACAGACTGACCAGGTGAATCCAGGTGAAAGCTATCAACTCTTATTGATGTCACTTGTTAAATCCACTTCAGTCAGTGTAGATGAAGGGGAGGAGACGGGTTGAAGAAGGATTTTTAAGCCTCGAGACAATTGAGACATGGATTGTGTATGTGTGCGATTCAGAGGGTGAATGGGAAAGACAAAATAATTGAAGTGCCTTTAAACGGGGTATGGTTGTAGGTGCCAGGTGCAAAGGTTTGTGTCAAGAACTGCAATGCTGCTGGGTTTTTCACGCTCAACAGTTTCCCGTGTGGTGGACTATCAAGAATAGTCCACCAGCCAAAGGACATCGAGTCAACATGGGCTAGAGTCCATGTCCCGACGAATTAAGGCTCTTCTCAGGGCAAATGGGGGTAGTGCAACTCTATTAGGAAACTGTTCTTGTTGTTTTGTACACTCAGTGTATTATATTATACATTCAGTACACTCTGTGTATTATATTATACATTCAGTACACTCCGTGTATTATATTATACATTCAGTACACTCAGTGTATTATATTATACATTCAGTACACTCAGTGTATTATACACTGCTCAAAAAAATAAAGGGAACACTTAAACAACACAATGTAACTCCAAGTCAATCACACTTCTGTGAAATCAAACTGTCCACTTAGGAAGCAACACTGATTGACAATACATTTCACATGCTGTTGTGCAAAAGGAATAGACAACAGGTGGAAATTATAGGTAATTAGCAAGACACCCCCAATAAAGGAGTGGTTCTGCAGGTGGGGACCTCAGACCACTTCTCAGTTCCTATGCTTCCTGGCTGATGTTTTGGTCACTTTTGAATGCTGGCGGTGCTTTCACTCTAGTGGTAGCATGAGACGGAGTCTACAACCCGTGTCTGTCAGCGTAGTGTCCAGAGCATGGAGGCGCTACTAGGAGACAGGCCAGTACATCAGGAGACGTGGAGGAGGCCGTAGGAGGGCAACAACCCAGCAGCAGGACCGCTACCTCTGCCTTTGTGCAAGGAGGAGCAGGAGGAGCACTGCCAGAGCCCTGAAAAATGACCTCCAGCAGGCCACAAATGTGCATGTGCCTGCTCAAACGGTCAGAAACAGACTCCATGAGGGTGGTATGAGGGCCCGACTTCCACAGGTGGGGGTTGTGCTTACAGCCCAACACCGTGCAGGACGTTTGGCATTTGCCAGAGAACACCAAGATTGGCAAATTTGCCAGTGGCGCCCTGTGCTCTTCACAGATTAAATCAGGTCCACACTGAGCACATGTGACAGTCTGGAGACGCAGTGGAGAACGTTCTGCTGCCTGCAACATCCTCCAGCATGACTGGTTTGGCGGTGGGTCAGTCATGGTGTGGGGTGGCATTTCTTTGGGGGCCGCACAGCCCTCCATGTGCTCGCCAGAGGTAGCCTGACTGCCATTAGGTACCGAGATGAGATGATCCTCAGACCCCTTGTGAGACCATATGCTGGTGCGGTTGGTCCTGGGTTCCTCCTAATGCAAGACAATGCTAGACCTCATGTGGCTGGAATGTGTCAGCAGTTCCTGCAAGAGGAAGGCATTGATGCATGGACTGGCCCGCCCATTCCCCAGACCTGAATCCAATTGAGCACATCTGGGACATCATGTCTCGCTCCATCCACCAACGCCACGTTGCACCACAGACTGTCCAGGAGTTGGCGGATGCTTTAGTCCAGGTCTGGGAGGAGATCCCTCAGGAGACCATCCGCCACCTCATCAGGAGCATGCCCAGGCATTGTAGGGAGGTCATACAGGCACGTGGAGGCCACACACACTACTGAGCCTCATTTTGACTTGTTTTAAGGACATTACATCAAAGTTGGATCAGCCTGTAGTGTGGTTTTCCACTTTAATTTTGAGTGTGACTCCAAATCCAGAGCTCCATGGGTTGATAAATTTGATTTCCATTGATAATTTTTGTGTGATTTTGTTGTCAGCACATTCAACTATGTAAAGAAGAAAAGTATTTAATAAGAATATTTCATTCATTCAGATCTAGGATGTGTTATTTTAGTGTTCCCGTTATTTTTTTGAGCAGTGTATTATACATTCAGTACACTCAGTGTATTATATTATACATTCAGTACTCTTTTATACTAATGCAATTTCTCAGAGAAATTGTTTAAAAAGTAATAATTACAGTAAAATAAAAACTATTTTGACACCCCTGTTTTCAGTACTCCAGCACCCTACCCTTGTGAGAATAATGACACTGAGCTTATTTCTAGAATGTTTTATGAGATTGGAAAAGAGCTCTATTTTCATATCACAAATAAATAGCCAACACAGAAATGTTATAATGTTCAACGGTCAGAATCTAATTGAACTCTTTTTTTCCCTTTTTTTTAAAATTAAGGTGGTACTTATATTGTCTATTACTTATAACACATGGAGAAAATAATACATTTCATGTTTCCTCCTTTAGCTTGTGTCAAGCTATGACATACTGTGCTGCCAACTCTATAACGTCAGACCTTTCCCCCGAAAGTATACACAGTTTATTTTTGTTTGATCGTTCTGTGAATGTAGAAATTTTGAATTTGGGGAAGAAGGACTCCTTAATTAATATATATTTGGGGCAGGTGATTAGAAAGTGTTCTTCAATTTCGATCTCTCTTGGCCCACAGTGGTGACGTAGCCTGTCCTCTCTGTTCAACCATGTATTTTTGATGGTGACCTGTCAGTTGCCAGTCTATGATCACTACTTCTGTATTTGGTTCAGGTTTGTATTTGTTTGGGGTCTTTTACACGGGTTAAGTATTCAGCTGAAGATCTTTTTTCCCCCCCAATGTTTGGTTGCATCTCCGTCTTTCTCTGACCTTTGGCCTCACTCCGCTAATAGTCGATGTATGCATTCTAGTTATTCAACTCCGGCTATGAACATTTTACTCTTGGGGCTAGATCACTTGTTCATTTCAAATCAAATCAAATTTTATTTGTCACATACACATGGTTAGCAGATGTTAATGCGAGTGTAGCGAAATGCTTGTGCTTCTAGTTCCGACAATGCAGTAATAACCAACAAGTAATCTAACTAACAATTCCAAAACTACTGTCTTGTACACAGTGTGAGGGGATAAAGAATATGTACATAAGGATATATAAATGAGTGATGGTACAGAGCAGCATAGGCAGATACAGTAGATTGTATCGAGTACAGTATATACATATGAGATGAGTATGTAAACAAAGTGGCATAGTTAAAGTGGCTAGTGATACATGTATTACATAAGGATACAGTCGATGATATAGAGTACAGTATATACGTATGCATATGAGATGAATAATGTAGGGTAAGTAACATTATATAAGGTAGCATTGTTTAAAGTGGCTAGTGATATATTTACATCATTTCCCATCAATTCCCATTATTAAAGTGGCTGGAGTTGAGTCAGTGTCAGTGTGTTGGCAGCAGCCACTCAATGTTAGTGGTGGCTGTTTAACAGTCTGATAGCCTTGAGATAGAAGCTGTTTTTCAGTCTCTCGGTCCCAGCTTTGATGCACCTGTACTGACCTCGCCTTCTGGATGATAGCGGGGTGAACAGGCAGTGGCTCGGGTGGTTGATGTCCTTGATGATCTTTATGGCCTTCCTGTGACATCGGGTGGTGTAGGTGTCCTGGAGGGCAGGTAGTTTGCCCCCGGTGATGCGTTGTGCAGACCTCACTACCCTCTGGAGAGCCTTACGGTTGAGGGCGGAGCAGTTGTCGTACCAGGCGGTGATACAGCCCGCCAGGATGCTCTCGATTGTGCATCTGTAGAAGTTTGTGCGTGCTTTTGGTGACAAGCCGAATTTCTTCAGCCTCCTGAGGTTGAAGAGGCGCTGCTGCGCCTTCTTCACAATGCTGTCTGTGTGAGTGGACCAATTCAGTTTGTCTGTGATGTGTATGCCGAGGAACTTAAAACTTGCTACCCTCTCCACTACTGTTCCATCGATGTGGATAGGGGGGTGTTCCCTCTGCTGTTTCCTGAAGTCCACAATCATCTCCTTAGTTTTGTTGACGTTGAGTGTGAGGTTATTTTCCTGACACCACACTCCGAGGGCCCTCACCTCCTCCCTGTAGGCCGTCTCGTCGTTGTTTCAATCTTGTGTTTCTGGGTTTTGTTAAGTTTTGCTCTCTCTCTCTCTCCCCTCCCTCTCCCTTTCTCTCCCTCTCTCTCCTCTCTCTCTCTCTCTCTCTCTCTCCCTCTCCCTCTCCCTTTCTCTCCCTCTCTCTCCTACTCCCTTTAACACTCAATTATGGTATTTACACTTGGTATTTACATTTACACACTGTGTGTGTGTGTGCCTGTGTAGGTGAAAGCTGTGAAGATGGGCCACATCCTAGTGATAGACGAGGCAGACAAAGCTCCCACTAACGTCACCTGTATACTGAAGACCCTGGTGGAGAGTGGAGAGATGATCCTCGCAGACGGACGCAGGATCGTCTCTGGTACACACTCACATGGACTGCCAGACACACACACACACAGTATTGTTTACATTCCTCTGTGAGGCTAGACTATTCAGCATAGTGACAGTCTATTAGGTACGTTTAGTTAGAAGTGGAAAGTAAAATCAAGCGTAAACAGCCTACGACTCGAAGTCTACTGGTACCTGTCCATAAAGGCTTTTATGCTAACCCCTGTGAGTGGCTTGGATGGCCCTGGATTGTATATCATAGATCTGTTTATCTTTGTTGTCATTCTATCTTCTATTTATCCCTTCAATTATCCCCCCTGTCTCTAAAGAGTACCTGGGACACTTCTTTATCACCTGCCTAAACCACTCTTTGTTTTGGCTGAAGGGAGTGTGCTCGTGCGTGTATGTGTGCGCGTGTGAGTCTGTGCATGTGTGTTTTGTACTTACAGTGTGTTGTGTCCTCATTAGACCCATTAGAAGCAGAGAGGAGACCTAACACCATAGCCATGCACCCAGACTTCAGGATGCTGGTCCTGGCTAACAGACCTGGCTTCCCCTTCTTGGGAAACGACTTCTTTGGCTCACTGGGTAAGACTCAGCTTTTGCATTAACACTTTACTTGAAGGGTACCTACATAAGGACTTCATAACACATTCATAAGCCATAGTGGATAGCATTTGTATGTCTCTGTGTCCAGTATGATTGAATTTAGCGGTAGTTTTCTGAGCCAATGCGAACTATCGTTAGTGCAACGGCTGGAAGTCTGTATCTACTAGCATGCTAGTCATTGTGCTAGCGCGAGTTAACAACTTCCTTCAAACTGCTCGCAGAGACATAAACATGGTATCCACGAGTTCATGTGACTCTGGGGGAGTAGATTAACGGCCTCATTGCCAACATCCCAAAGTATCCCTTAAAGAGCGGCAACACTTTAGTCGAACGGTCTCTACATAAGGACTTGAAAACACATTCATAAGCCATACATACCACATTCATAAGTAGCACATAAGCATTTACGAAATGCCTGGTCAAAACAAACACCAAATTGATGTTCTCATCAGCTATGTCACGGTAACGTCACTTATACGGCAAGTTGACACATGTTGACATAACCATATTACAGGTGACATCTTCAGCTGCCACGCGGTGGACAACCCCAAGCCGCAGGCGGAGTTTGCCATGCTGAAGCAGTACGGGCCAGCGGTTCCCGACGCCACCCTGCACAAGCTGGTGGCAGCCTTCGGAGAGCTACGTGCCATGGCAGACCAAGGCACCATCACCTACCCCTACTCCACCAGGGAGGTGGTCAATATAGTCAAACATCTGCAGGTGTGCTACACACACACACACACACACACACACACACACACACACACAAACACATATACTCGTGCCAGAACAGTGGTTTGATGCTTTAGTGGGTCAGAGTTCTTTTTTTTGTTTTTTTGTTTCGTAGTATCCAATTTTTTAGTAGCTACTATCTTGTCTCATCGCGACAACTCCCGTACGGGCTCGGGAGAGACGAAGGTTGAAAGTCACGCGTCCTCCGATACACAACCCAACCAAGCCGCACTGCTTCTTAACACAGCGCGCATCCAACCCGGAAGCCAGCCGCACCAATGTGTCAGAGGAAACACCATGCACCTGGCAACCTTGGTTAGCGCGCCCTGCGCTCGGCCCGCCGCAGGAGTCGCTGGTGCACGATGAGTCAAGGATATCCCTACCGGCCAAGCCCTCCCTAACCCGGACGACGCTGGGCCAATTGTGCGTCGCCCCACGGACCTCCCGGTCGCGGCATCTGCCGCTGCAGTACAGCGCCCTAAACCACTGCGCCACCCGGGAGGCCCTGGGTCAGAGTTATTTTATGAAGAGTTAATAATGTTAATTCATGGGGGAATGTCCTTGTGTCTGAGTGACCATGTTACCTCCCGCCGGATAACTCCCACTTCCATGACCTCAGCCTGCCTGGAGAGAAACATGCATGCGTACACTAAAGAGACATATACTGTATACAGAAAGTATTCAGACCCCTTGACTTTTTCCACATTTTGTCACATTACAGCCTTATTCTAACATTGATTAACAAAGAACATTTCTCTCTCTACACACAATACTGACAAAGCAAAAATAGCTTTTTGGAAATGTTTGCATATTTCATTTTTATTTTTTTTACTGAAATATCTCATTTACATAAGTGATCAGACCCTTTACTCAGTGCTTTGTTGAAGCACCATTGGCAGCGATTAGAGCATTGAGTCTTCTTGGGTATGACGCTACAAGCTTGGCACACCTGTATTTGGGGAGTTTCTCCCATTGTTCTCTGCAGATCCTCTCAAGCTCTGTCAGGTTGGATGGGGAGCGTTGCTGCACAGATATTTTCAGGTCTTTCCAGAGATGTTCAATCTGGTTCAAGTCTGGGCTCTGGCTGGGCCACTCAAGGACATTCAGAGACTTGTCCCGAAGCCACTCCTGCGTTCTCCTGGCTGTGTGCTTAGGGTCGTTGTCCTGTTAGAGGGTGAACCTTCGACCCAGTCTGAAGACCTGAGCTCTCTGGATCAGGTTTTCATCAAGGGTCTCTCTGTGCTTTGCTCCGTTCATCTTTGCCTCGATCCTGACTAGTCTACCAGTCCCTGCCACTGAAAAACATCCCCACGGCATGATGCTGCCACCACCATGCTTCACCGTAGAGATGGTTACAGGTTTCCTCCAGACGTGACGCTTGGCATTCAGGCCGAAGAGTTCAATCTAGGTTTAATCAGACCAGAGAATCTTGTTTCTCATGGTCTGAGTTTCCTTTAGGTGCCTTTTGGCAAACACCTTCCTGACAAAGGCCCTTTTCCCAGCTCTTCATAGAGTCTTGGTGGTTCCAAACTTTTTCCATTTAATAATGGTGGATGCCTCTGTGTTCTTTGACCTTCAATACTACAGAAATGTTTTGGTACCCTTCCCCAGATCTGTGCCTCAACACAATCCTGTCTCTGAGCTCTACGGACAATTCCTTCGACCTCATGGCTTGGTTTTTGCTCTGACATGCACTGTCAACTGTGGGATCTTATATAGACAGATGCGTGCCTTTCCAAATCATGTCCAATCAATTGATTTTGCCACAGGTGGACTCCAATCAAGTTGTAGAAACAGGATGCACCTGAGCTCAATTTCAAGTCTCATAGTAAAGTCTGAATACTTAAGTAAATAAGGTATTTATGTTTTTTTGTTAATACGTTTGCAACGATTTCTAAAAACCTGTTTTCGCTTTGTCATTATGGGGTATCGTGTATAGGTTGATGAGGACAATTATTTATTTTTTTAATCCATTTTAGAGTATGGCTGTAAGGTAACAAAATGTGGAAAAGGTAAAGGGGTCTGAATACTTTCAGAACTCACCGTATAGGCCAAGCTTGTCCAGTGTTCTGGTGCGTGTAGTGGTGGTGGGGGGGGAGAAGAGTAGAACACTCAGAGAGACTCTTTTGGTACATCACAGTATGTTTACATTGACTAACCATCTCCCTCATCCAGACGGCTGCTGCATATGACATGCTTCTATTTTTACCTCTCGTATCATTAATCATCGGGGCAGAGAGGAGCACATCCCCATGGCAACACAGAGAGTGAAGTTAGTGTAGAAGAGAGGGATGAGCTGTGTATTGTCCTCACACTGACCCTGCTGGTTACACTTACACTACTGCTGGGTGTTTATTCTCTCTCTCTCTCTCTCTCCATTGTGCTCCCCCTTCTTTCTCTCCCCCCCCGTCACTCACCATACAGAGATTCCCAGATGAGGGTTTGGCCAACGTGGTGCGGAACGTCTTTGACTTTGACTCGTACAACAAGGACACGCGGGAGGTACTGATCGAAGCGCTGCACAAGCACGGCATTCCCATCGGAGCCAAGCCCAGCAGCGTCCACCTGGCCAAGGAGTAAGACCACCGTGACCATGGGAGAATCACCAACACACACACACACACACACACACACACACACCCCGGCCTCTAGCATACACTGGCACCCTGAGCCCGGAACAGATACATAGAAAGAGGGAGAGAGGACAGAAAGAAGTGTGTACGGTCACATGAGATGGGCGTCGAGTCGTGGTCAAATAACTCAGACTGTGACACAGTCATCAGTGTGCCTTGCTAGAGAGGGGCTACGGTGAGGCTTGTTCAACAGGCCACTAAAAAGACACTAATTGGACAAGCCACTTGCTGTTAGCTGTTTAATAAGATTAATAACTCCCCTAGACATGACCATGTACTGACAGTGTACCTCCCCCAGGAATGAGGATAGCATGGATAGTTTGTTTACTTTTCCCTACACACTATGGTAGATTAGTAACTGTCTACTGTGCCTCGCAAGCATAACCACTCACTACTGGCCACCGTTGATGGTTGGTTTTACAGTATGTATGTACTGTAATGCATCTACCTATACGGTTGTACAGTGCTGTGTGTTACTTAGCCTTTTTTATATATTCAAATGTTTTAGGTTTGAATGTATGCTGTTTTACCATCTCAATATTACTCTATTCCGATTAAATGAAGTATTTCCTCGTTTCATTAGAAAGGCAGGTAAGGATTCATTTAAGATTATATTCCATCTCATCATGAATGTATAGATTTTAATAAAGGAAAATATTTGTTTCTTCTGCCTCCTGTTTTTCATTATAACCCCTGTTTTGGTGAAGTTGTCTTTTATAATCCTCAAGTAGAACAATCTTGAGGGCCAAACAGGGAAGAAACAAGTATTTTCCTTCCATGACGAGTCTTTATGAGTCTAGATTGGTATGATATGATTGTGTTTAATAGACTAGGTTAGATGTGCTATTACTAAGGCTGTCTACAGGTACTGTACGGCAACCTGATTCCAGGCATGGCAACTTAACACCAAACAGGCATGTGTACCAGGGTTGGATTCAATTCAGAATTGAATTGAGAATGCATCTAAATTCATATTCAATTCTTGAATTGTAAATGACATTTAATTGAAGTAAAACAACAGTATATAGAATTGCAATTTGAATGAAATGAAATATCATTTAAGTTGGTGAAATTCAATGAAATTCAAGTGCCTCATTCTATTTTAGGTGTAGTCTATACAAATATACATATTGTAAAACATCAAACATGTTGTTATAGACATGCATTTAAAATATTGTTGAAACAATTGATTTTCAGGACAAATTCCTAAAATGAATGATCAAGGGAAACAAAACCTGTATGCAAATATTAAAAGTTATTATATTTCATTATACACTTTCCAGAAAGCATTAGTATAACACTCAAGTTGACCCTGAGGCCTTCAAAAAGAAACAAATGAAATGTTTGGTGGAAGTGTAATAGGCTATTTATTCTAAGCACCAAGGTTCAAAGAGTGAATTAACATTGTTCCCAGAGAAAAGTGATGTATTCTTTGGTATCTGGAAGTGACCTGTCCGATTCAATGAAACTCATGTTCTATGACTGAGTGACATTTCTTTGAATTGCACTGATTTCAATTCCACTTCCTATCATTCAAATGCTGCATCCTGTGGGGTGGGGCTAATTCAATTCCAATTTATATTAATGAGTTGAATGGGAGTCAATTCCAAAATGTTATTGAGCCCAACCCTGGTGTGTACCGCATTGTCGTATTCAATTTCCCATATTTATTAAATAGAAATGCTTTGGTCGCAATCTAAAATGGGATTTAGCCAATACACGGAATAACCTTCCACAATCCTTTTTGCCCAGTTGTATCAAGTAAATATCTCTACTCTGTGAACTCGAGCAGTCCAAATTGGGACAAGCGGTTATTAGACACGTTGTATAATGCCTTCAGAATTTCTATTTTTAGGGTGATTTCTATTGAGTTGGACAGTTCCTGGTGGTTTGGTATATTGTGGTGTTGTTTCTTACATCCCACTTGCGACCTATTACGCCGTGGCCTAAACCCAGCAGTGAGTCATGGGAAAGTGTGGGTTTCCATAGAAGATCTGGACAGACACATCAGACACAGTATTTATACACAGACCACACAAAATGCTATTTATTCACAGACCACACAAAACGCACAATTTATTGATATCCCCTAGTCTGTATTTTCAGATTAGTGCAGATGAGGGAGAGAAGATGATGAACGTTTGACTGAGATGCACCCCCATATCTTTTTACTCAAATCCCATACGATATGTCCTCACGATTGGCGCAGTGGTCTAAGGCAACCGGGAGACCCATGGGGCGGCGCACAATTGGCCCAATGTCGTCCGATTTAGGGGAGAGGTTGGCCGGAAGGGATGTCCCTGTCCCATCGTGCACTAGTGACTGCTGTGGCGGGCCGGGCACAGTGCACGCTGACACGGTCGCCAGGTGTACGGTGTTTCCTCTGACACGTTGGTGCGGATGGCTTCCGGGTTAAGTGGGGATTGTGTCAAGAAGCAGTGCGGCTGGTTGGGTTGTGTTTCGGAGGATGCACGGCTCTCGACCTTCGCCTCTCCCAAGTCCGTACGGGAGTTGCAGCGATGAGACAAGACTAACTACCAATTGGAAACCATGAACTTGGGGAGAAAAAGGGGTAAATTTAATCCCATACGATACTACACTTACCCTGTATACATGTAGTGCACTTAGTTTTAGTCAGTCCTAGAGCCCTATTTGTACTTTAGGGAATAGGGCTTCATTGAGATGTATCCTAAGAGTCCTTCGCACCTTTCTGATAGTGCTGTGTGTGGTTGTCATGGTAATGACCTGTGACCTCTCCCCCTGCCTCCTAGGCTTCCCCTCCCAGAGGTCAGGATGTCTGGCTACTGGACCACCAACCAGGAGGGGAACGCCCGGCGCAAACTGCTCTGCCCTACAGAGACGCACCCTATCGATATAAAGGTAATAACACACACACACACATTTTAAAGATACTAGCACACACACACACACATTTTAAAGATACTAACACACACACATTTTAAAGATACTAACACACACACATACAGTTTATGAAGTGCATAGGGGCTAGAGGTTTCTAGACGGGGCCATCAATTTGTGTCCTTGACTTTGTGCACTGTGTTTGTAGGGGCCAGTGTTTCTACGTGTGCAGGGCTATCCCTGTGAGAGGCAGGAGTCCAGAGCTCTGAGCTTCACCGAAGAGAAAGCTACCTGGCAGATCCCTATGAGCGAGGTCAACATCATCTGTGACATCTCCACCAACAACGGTAGGAGATCCATACACACGCCACACGCAAGCATTTAAACACACCTCACACACACACACACACACACATCGCAAACTGTGTGGCTACATGTAACCCAGTGTGTCTGCACGCAACGAGAGAACAAGAGTACACAACAGCCCCCACCTCCTCCACACACTAGCACACTAACTTCCTGTTTCAGATGCGATCTACATGGCTACGTGTAACCCGGTGTGCCTGTTTGCCATGAAGGAGAGCGGAGACACAGTCCAGTGTATGGAGCTGTATGATGTCTTCCCCAGGACCATCAGTGGAGTCTGGCAGCCCTTTGTGACTGTCGCTGCCCTGGGCAGCCCACTGGAGGGACAGGTGGTGCTACATGAGGAACAGGTAGGGGAGACCTCCTATAGCTCCAGACGCTGAAAACGGATACGTGTGCACACGCCGTGCGCTCTTTCATGACCCAAATGATTATACAGCTTTGCCGTATTAGGGGGGAAGAAATAGCCTTTGTTTTGGGTGGAGGACAGGAAAACAGAAAGAGAGAGAGAAAGTGAGTGATAGTATGTCATTTCTCCTGTCCAAACAAATGGAACTCCGGATATCATAACGGAGGTTATGCAGAGGTCATGGCTCTCTCAGGGGAGAAAAAAAATAAAACAAGAAAGAAATGTTTTTAATGGAACACGGTCAGCTAGCCAGAACACACACACGTGCGCACATACACACACGCACACACACTCCAGCACCAAGTCTCAAAGAGTGACAGTTGGTTTCTAAACGTATATATATCTATATATATATATATATATATATATATATAGATCTGAGTTCAAAGAGCTAGGCCATAAGGAAACTATTACAGTATGGTGGAGGGAGGGTTAGTCCTGGGATTGCTATTCCCCTGCCCCTTGGTTTCCCCTTAAAAAGTTAACTGAAGATTTAGCTGTGTGAGTCATGAATAAAAGCCGCGGCTTAGCTGAGCGAGACACTTACACGCACGCAGACACGCATGCACAGTGACCACTCACTGTCGTGGAAGATTAACACTGGATAGTGGCGCCCCCTGGTGACTGGGGTGTCAAGGGAGGAATGAATCTATGGTGCTTTAATGTCCGTCAAGAGGAGACTGCTCGCCACAGTTCCGTATGTGGAACAGAGATAATCCTTGGTCCTTCCAGATGTAGCCTACCTGCATAACACAGCTTAGTCCTGCAGGTCACTGTGGCCTGGTTCTCCCCCAACTGCTCTTTCTAACCAAGTTATCTCTCTCTCTCTCTCTCTCTCTCTCTCTCTCTCTCTCTCACAGAGTAACACAGCTTAGTCCTGCAGATCACTGTGGCCTGGTTCAAGTTCACTCTCTCTCTCTCTCACAGAGTAACACAGCTTAGTCCTGCAGATCACTGTGGCCTGGTTCTCCCCCAACTGCTCTTTCTAACCAAGTTCTCTCTCTCTCTCTCTCTCTCTCTCTCTCTCTCTCTCACAGAGTAACACAGCTTAGTCCTGCAGATCACTGTGGCCTGATTCTCCCCCAACTGCTCTTTCTAACCAAGTTCTCTCTCTCTCTCTCTCTCTCTCTCTCTCTCTCTCTCTCTCTCTCTCTCTCTCTCTCTCTCTCTCTCTCTCTCTCTCTCTCACACAGAGTAACACAGTATTACATCTAGACGTATTAACAGGAGCGGTGAGGAGACTCATTCTGTCACAGGAGCCAGAACAGCCCGCCCCTAAAGCTTCCAAATGGTGGAGCAGCAGCAAGGAGGCACAGGTCTCATACCCACTGAAACTCCATTCGGCCACTTCCTTTATACCATTTGTACAACAAAATCCACAAGATAAAGTCAGACATAATAATGTCTGAATATACACAGGATACAGTATGTCATACATGCGTAGACGTTTTTTTGTGAATATCTCTTTAACAGAACAATGACTTGAGACACCAAAACAGGTTGTCACCTGTGTACTGTACACTACGTAATCCAGAATGTTCTTTATTAGGGAGGTCATAAGATGTGCCGGGAGTTTGCCTACAAGAACTGGCTCCTGTTCTACAAGGAGGGCGGGTAAGCTCAGCTCATTGCTACTCTACCTCCTTCCCCTTTGCTTTTTGGAAACTGTAAAGTGAAGTGTGTCCCTCCTGTGTTGCTGTAGTAACCAGTTGGATGTGCTGGATGTGCTGGAGGGCCGGGTTCACACCATCTCTCTCCCCATCAACCTCAGCAAGGTATTTCTGGTGGCAGAGGATCGCTGGCTACTGGTGGAGAGCAACACCAACAAGTAATTAATCCTCTACTCGCCTCTCCTCTCCTTTACTCTGCTCCCCTCCTTTACTCTGCTCCTCTCCTTTACTCTGCTCTGCTCCCCTCCTTTACTCTGCTCCCCTCCTTTTCTCTGCTCCTCTCCTTTACTCTGCTCCTCTCCTTTACTCTGCTCTGCTCCTCTCCTTTACTCTGCTCTGCTTCCCTCCTTTACTCTGCTCTGCTCCTTTACTCTGCTCCTCTCCTTTACTCTGCTCCTCTCCTTTACTCTGCTCCTCTCCTTTACTCTGCTCTGCTTCCCTCCTTTACTCTGCTCTGCTCCTCTCCTTTACTCTGCTCTGCTCCTTTACTCTGCTCCTCTCCTTTACTCTGCTCCTCTCCTTTACTCTGCTCTGCTCCTCTCCTTTACTCTGCTCCTCTCCTTTACTCTGCTCTGCTCCTCTCCTTTACTCTGCTCCCCTCCTTTACTCTGCTCTGCTTCCCTCCTTTACTCTGCTCTGCTCCTTTACTCTGCTCCTCTCCTTTACTCTGCTCCTCTCCTTTACTCTGCTCCTCTCCTTTACTCTGCTCTGCTCCTCTCCTTTACTCTGCTCTGCTCCTCTCCTTTACTCTGCTCTGCTCCCCTCCTTTACTCTGCTCTGCTCCTCTCCTTTACTCTGCTCTGCTCCTCTCCTTTACTCTGCTCTGCTCCCCTCCTTTACTCTGCTCCCCTCCTTTACTCTGCTCCTCTCCTTTACTCTGCTCTGCTCCTCTCCTTTACTCTGCTCCTCTCCTTTACTCTGCTCCTCTCCTTTACTCTGCTCCTCTCCTTTGCTCTGCTCCTCTCCTTTACTCTGCTCTGCTCCTCTCCTTTACTCTGCTCCTCTCCTTTACTCTGCTCTGCTCTTCTCCTTTACTCTGCTCCTCTCCTTTACTCTGCTCCTCTTCTTTACTCTGCTCTGCTCCCCTCCTTTACTCTGCTCTGCTCCACTCCTTTACTCTGCTCCTCTCCTTTACTCTGCTCCTCTCCTTTACTCTGCTCTGCTCCCCTCCTTTACTCTGCTCTGCTCCTTTACTCTGCTCTGCTCCCCTCCTTTACTCTGCTCTGCTCCCCTCCTTTACTCTGCTCTGCTCCTCTTCTTTACTCTGCTCCTCTCCTTTACTCTGCTCCTCTCCTTTACTCTGCTCCTCTCCTTTACTCTGCTCCCCTCCTTTACTCTGCTCTGCTCCCCTCCTTTACTCTGCTCTGCTCCTCTTCTTTACTCTGCTCCTCTCCTTTACTCTGCTCCCCTCCTTTACTCTGCTCTGCTCCCCTCCTTTACTCTGCTCTGCTCCTCTCCTTTACTCTGCTCTGCTCCTCTCCTTTACTCTGCTCTGCTCCTCTCCTTTACTCTGCTCCTCTCCTTTACTCTGCTCTGCTCCTCTCCTTTACTCTGCTCCCCTCCTTTACTCTGCTCTGCTCCCCTCCTTTACTCTGCTCTGCTCCCCTCCTTTACTCTGCTCTGCTCCTCTCCTTTACTCTGCTCCTCTCCTTTACTCTGCTCTCCTCCTCTCCTTTACTCTGCTCTGCTCTTCTCCTTTACTCTGCTCCCCTCCTTTACTCTGCTCTGCTCCTTTACTCTGCTCTGCTCCCCTCCTTTACTCTGCTCTGCTCCCCTCCTTTACTCTGCTCTGCTCCTCTCCTTTACTCTGCTCTGCTCCCCTCCTTTACTCTGCTCTGCTCCCCTCCTTTACTCTGCTCTGCTCCTCTTCTTTACTCTGTTCCTCTCCTTTACTCTGCTCTGCTCATCTCCTTTACTCTGCTCCTCTCCTTTACTCTGCTCTGCTCCTCTCCTTTACTCTGCTCTGCTCCCCTCCTTTACTCTGCTCTGCTATTCTCCCTCATTCACCTCTCTTCTTTCCTCTTTTCATCTTTTCTCTTCTCATTTCTTCTCTTCTCCTCTGCTCTTCTTCTATCCTCATTCATCGAGGGGGGGGGGGCCCGGGGGGTATTTTTGTTTACAGGAAGTTCCTGCTGACCAAACCAATGCACATGGGAGCAGAAGACTCTGGGGTGTGTCAGCTACACAGCGTCAGTGAGGACGGCGTCAGCACCGGCCATGGAGCCAGCTCAGGTAACACAACAGAACACTCAACATATAAGGTGAGGACATGAGTCATTTAATGTCCCTGACACTAAGTCCATACCCGTCCTCAACCTTCTTTCTCCTCCCCATCTCTCTCCCTCGCTCTTACCTCTCGCTTTTCTTCTTTCTTCACCCCCATCTCCCTTTCTTTCCCCATCGACCCCCACCTGCCCATATAAATCTATATCTCTGTCTCCCTCCTTCTCCCTACCTCTTTCCCTCTCTCTCTCCCTCCTCTCCTCTCTCTCTGCTTCCCTCATTCCCTCTCTCTTTCTCCCCCTGCCTCTCTCCCTCTCTCTGTCTATCCCTCTCTCTTTCTTCCTCCCTCTCTCTCCCCCCTCTGTCTCTCAGATGAGATGTGTGTACCCCAGACAGTGGGTAGTGACCAGCTGCCTAATGAGAACCTGAGTGCAGCCCTGGGTCAGAAGATAGTCTCTCCCAACCGACTCCTCTCTGACACCTCCTCCTACGCACGCATCATAGTGGGCTTCCCTGACCTCATGGTGAGAGACCAGCGTATAATGATCAATTAGTTTTTATTATAGCTACCAAGACTTTTTGATGAGAAATATCTTGACTTTTGGTTAGAGAGGTACAAAAGTATCTATATCCACAGCAAAATGAGTCCTATATCGACATAACCTGAAAGGCCGCTCAGCATGGAAGAAGCCACTGCTCCAAAACCGCCATAAAAAAGCAAGACTACGGTTTGCAACTGCCCATGGGGACAAAGATCGTACTTTTTGGAGAAATGTCCTCTAGTCTGATGAAACAAAAATAGAACTGTTTGGCCATAATGACCATCGTTATGTTTGGAGGAAAAAGGGGGTGGCTTGCAAGCCGAAGTACACCGTCCCAACCGTGAAGCACGGGGGTGGCAGCATCATGTTGTGGGGGTGCTTTGCTGCCGGAGGGACTGGTGCACTTCACAAAATAGATGGCATCACGAGGAAAGAAAATTATGTGGATATATTGAAGCAACATCTCAAGACATCAGTCAGGAAGTTAAAGCTTGGTCGCAAATGGGTCTTCCAAATGGACAATGACCCAAAGCATACTTTTCAAAGTTGTGAAAAAATGGCTTAAGGACAACAAAGTCAAGATATTGTAGTGGACATCACAAAGCCCTGACCTCAATCCCATAGAAAATTTGTGGGCACAACTGAAAAAGTGTGTGCGAGCAAGTAGGCCTACAAACCTGACTCAGTTACACCAGCTCTGTCAGGAGGAATGGGCCAAAATTCACCCAACTTATTGTGGGAAGCTTGTGGAAGGCTACCCGAAATGTTTGACCCAAGTTAAACAATTTAAAGGCAATGCTACCAACTACTAATTGAGTATATGTAAACTTTTGACCCTGGGAATGTGATAAAATAAATAAAAGCCTAAATAAATAATTCTCTCTACTATTATTCTGACATTTCACATTCTTAAAATAATGTGGTGATCCTAACTGACCTAAGACAGGACATTTTTATGGGGATTAAATAAAAGGAATTGTGAAAAACTGAGTTTAAATGTATTTGGCTAAGGTGTATGTAAACTTCCGACTTCAACTGTAATTCCTTTCAATAAAAGATGTCATGACTTTTGATTAGAGGTGTGAAGTTCGCTTTGTTGTTTCTCTCTCCCTGCACTGTAGTCTCCTAATGAGGTGTACAGCTTTAAGAGGGACGTGGACCTATCAGAGATGAGGGGCGGGGACTCGGGAGGTCAAATTTTCTCCCGGGGCGGGCTGAAGTCCAGCGTGGCCAAACGGACCAACTGTGTCAGTCTGCTGTCGGCCAATCAGGTGGTCCGGGCCCTACCACCTGGACAGGTGCCCCTGAAAGATATCTTCCCCCCAGGTCAGAGCCTCACTGTACAATAGCATAGCTGACTTTGGTGTAGAGACAACCGAGTCTGATTCATACCCTTAACCTGGGATACTCAATAATTTGTTTGTTTGTGTGTGTGGGCGTTTGTACGTGTGTGTCACACAGACGTCACACCCCCGATGACCGCTGCCTACCTGGAGGTGACTGACCTGAACTCTAAGAAGCTGAAGTATATTCCTGTCCCAAGGTATATCTGGACTCTGATAGCACACTAACCCAAATCCACCCACACATAGCCCCTACCTCCCTATACACATACAGTGCCTTTGGAAAGTATTCAGACCCCTTGACTTTTTCCACATTTTGTTAGGTTACAGCTTTATTCTAAAATTAATTAAATCTAAACGCAATGCCCCATAATGACAAAGTGTGTTTGCTTTTTTTATTTTTTTTAATCACATTTACATAAGTATTCAGACCCTTTACTCAGTACTTTGTTGAAGCACCTTTGGCAGGAATTACACCCTCAAGTCTTCTTGGGTATGATGCTACAAGTCTGGCACACCTTTATTTGGGGAGTTTCTTCCATTCTTCTCTGCAGATCCTCTCAAGCTCTGTCAGGTTGGATGGGGAGCTTTGCTGCACAGCTATTTTCAGTTCTCACCAGAGATGTTCGATTGGGTTCAAGTCCGGGCTCTGGCTGGGCCACTCAAGGACATTCAGAGACTTGTCCTGAAGCCACACCTGCATTGTCTTGGCTGTGTGCTTAGGATCGTTGTCCTGTTGTCCAGACTGAGCGCTCTGGAGCAGGTTTTCATCAAGTATATCTCTGTACTTTGCTCTGTTCATCTTTGCCTCAATTCTGATTAGTCTCCCAGTCCCTGCTGGTGAAAAACATCCCCACAGGATGATACTGCCACCACCATGCTTCACCGTAGGGATGGTGCCAGGATTCCTCCAGACGTGACACTTTGTATTCAGGTCAAAGAGTTGAATCTTAGAGTCTTTAAGTGCCTTTTGCCATTTACTGAGGAGTGGCTTCCGTCTGGCCAGTCTACCATAAAGGCCTGATTGGTGGAGTGCTGCAGAAATGGTTGTCCTTCTGGAAGGTTCTACCGTTTTCAACGAGGAACTCTAGAGCTCTGTCAGAGTGACCATCGGGTTCTTGGGCACCTCCCTGACCAAGGCCCTTCTCCCCCGATTGCTCAGTTTGGCCGGGCGGCCAGCTCTAGGAAGAGTCTTAATGGTTCCAAACTTCTTTCATTTAAGAATGATGGAGTCCACTCTGTTCTTGGGGATGTTCAGTGCTGCAGAAATATTATGGTACCCTTCCCCAGATCTGAGCCTCGACACAATCTTGTCTCGGAGCTCTACGGACAATTCCTTCGACCTCATGGCTTGGTTTTTGCTCTGACATGCACTGTCAACTGTGGGCCCTTACATAGACAGGTGTGTGTTTTTCTAAATGATATAAAATAAATTTAATTTGCCACAGGTGGACTCCAATCAAGTTGAAGAAATATCTCAAGGGTGATCAATTGAAACAGGATGCACCTGAGCTCAATTTCGAGTCTCATAGCAAAGGGTCTGAATACTTGTGTAAATAATAATAATATATATATATTTTTTATACATTTGCAAAGATTTCTCAGAACCTGTTTTCGCTTTGTCATTATGGGGTATTGTGTGTAGATTGCTGAGGATTTGTGTTTATTTAATCCATTTTAGAATAGGGTTGTAATGTAGCAAAATGTGGAAAAAGTATAGGGATCTGAATGCTTTCCAAATGTACTGTATGTGGATCTGAAGTATAAGCAATATGGTGAGAGTTCCACTTACTCTGTCAGAGGTTAAGTTTGAGCTACGTGTGTTGCTAAGTAACCAGGAAGTGACTGCCCCTCAGCCTTGTTGTTTTTAAACTTTTGTATTTAAAAAAAATGGTTTTAAATGAGCGCAATGTTCTTCAAGCGAAAAAAATTACTAAAAACTTCAAAGACGAATATAATTGCATATATCTTCAATGACCGCGTAAGTAATTTAATGAATTTAATTATATAATTGTGAAGCCAGTTCAAAACAGTGCTGTATGTGGGAAACATAAGGAAGTAAAGAGGAAGTGGCCGTCACTTTCACAGAGTATACCTATCCAATCCCTTCTGATCTACACAAGTGTCTAGGGGCTGGAGTGGATTTGGGATTGGGAGTAGTTGAAATATTAAAGAATACTGTGTCTGAAAACTCCATCCTCTGATTGGTTTACTAGAACACTCATCGGATTAGTTCGTTGTCTCGCACCCTCTCCCTAATTGATTGTTTCATCTGATTGACAGGTCTCTTAGTGTCTCTCCTTACACATCGTGGATTTCGAAGGTGTCCGACTCTGACGTGCTATTGGCCGGTCTGGGTTCGGGGGGCGTGGTCACGGTGGATATGGGCGGGTATGTGCGGCTCTGGGAGACTGGATTGGAGAACCTGCAGCGCTCCCTGCTGGAATGGAGGACCATGATTGGCTCAGAGGACGGCAGGCCCATACAGGTAGGACCGGGAATGGTTTAGTGAGGTTAAATGTTCTGAATTTGTAGATATATAGAAATATAATGACTAGAGTTGACTTTAAGATTGTTCAGATCCTGTTAAATGTGCAGTAGTAGCCTGAAAACGAATACTGCAGCCTACGTCCTGTAGTCCCTATTGTCACCATCATGAGGCAATGTTGTGTCACAAATATTCACCCTTATACACTGAGTGTACAGCCTCAATTCATCGGGCCCATGTTGACTCCAATGCTTCCCACAGTTGGCTGGATGTCCTTTGGGTGGTGGTCCATTCTTGAAACTGTTGAGTGTGAAAAACCCAGCAGCGTTGCAGTTCTTGAGACAAACCGGTGTGCCTGGTACCTACTACCATACCCTGTTCAAAGGCACTTCAATCTTTCGTCTTTCCCATTCACCCTCTGAATGGCACACGTACACAATCCATGTCTCAATTGTCTCAAGGCTTAAACATCCTTCTTTAACCTGTCTCCTCCCCTTCATCTACACTGATTGAAGTGGATTTAACAAGTGACATCAATAAGGGATCATAGCTTTCACCTGGATTCACCTGGTCAGTCTATATCATGGAAATAGCAGGTGTTCTTAATTGTGTACACTCAGTGTAGAGTGTTGCTGAACCACAAACAGTCCTGGAGTCTGCAACGATGTGTGGAACACTAGTTAGAGAGCCCTGAGGAAAATGTCTACTTTCTCTCTCACATTCCTCCAGTTGTAGTCTTTGTGAATGAGAGACAGGTCACCACTGGTCTTTCTTTGTTAATGGGTATAATGTGAAGTATGTTAAGTATAATTGTAGCACTGATGTAATGGGGTTGACCCTAGCTAGGGGTCATTGTGTGATGTAGTTGACCCTAGCTAGGGATCATTGTGTGATGTAATGGAGTTGATTCTAGCTAGGGGTCATTGTGGGATGTGATGGAGTTGACCCTAGCTAGGGGTCATTGAGTAATGTGATGGAGTTGACCCTAGCTAGGGGTCATTGTGGGATGTAATGGAGTTGACCCTAGCTAGGGGTCATTGTGGGATGTAATGGGGTTGACCCTAGCTAGGGGTCATTGTGTGATGTGATGGAGTTGACCCTAGCTAGGGGTCATTGAGTAATGTGATGGAGTTGACCATAGCTAGGGGTCATAGTGGGATGTAATGGAGTTGACCCTAGCTAGGGGTCATTGTGGGATGTGATGTAGTTGACCCTAGCTAGGGGTCATTGTGGGATGTAATGGAGATGACCCTAGCTAGGGGTCATTGTGTGATGTAGTTGACCCTAGCTAGGGATCATTGTGTGATGTAGTTGACCCTAGCTAGGGGTCATTGTGTGATGTGATGGAATTGACCCTAGCTAGGGGTCATTGTGGGATGTAATGGAGTTGACTCAAGCTAGGGGTCATTGTGTGATGTAATGGGGTTGACCCTAGCTAGGGGTCATTGTGTGATGTGATGGAGTTGACCCTAGCTAGGGGTCATTGTGTGATGTGATGGAATTGACCCTAGCTAGGGGTCATTGTGGGATGTAATGGGGTTGACCCTAGCTAGGGGTCATTGTGTGATGTAGTTGACCCTAGCTAGGGATCATTGTGTGATGTAGTTGACCCTAGCTAGGGGTCATTGTGGGATGTAATGGAGTTGACCCTAGCTAGGGGTCATTGTGTGATGTGATGGAGTTGACCCTAGCTAGGGGTCATTGTGGGATGTAATGGAGTTGACCCTAGCTAGGGGTCATTGTGTGATGTGATGGAGTTGACCCTAGCTACGGGTCATTGTGTGATGTGATGGAGTTGACCCTAGCTAGGGGTCATTTAAAAAATATATATATTATTATTTTTTACCTTTATTTAACTAGGCAAGTCAGTTAAGAACAAATTCTTATTTTCAATGACGGCCTAGGAACAGTGGGTTAACTGCCTGTTCAGGGGCAGAACAACAGATTTGTACCTTGTCAGCTCAGGGATTTGAAATTGCAACCTTCCGGTTACTAGCCCAACACTCTAACCACTAGATTAGCCAAGTGTGGGATGTAATGTATTGTGGGATGTAATGGAGTTGACCCTAGCTAGGGGTCATTGTGGGATGTAGTTGACCCTAGCTAGGGGTCATTGTGTGATGTGATGTAGTTGACCCTAGCTAGGGGTCATTGTGTAATGTGATGGAGTTGACCTGGCTTGGGTGGTTAGTATTGTCAGGTACTGTGCAGTGTGTATGACATGGTTATGTCATAGACTTGAGTCAAAGACAAGTCAAATACTTTTGTACAATTGGATCGTACCAAAAGTGGAAACCTCATCATATGGTCTTGAAGGCTGGAGTGAACACACAATCGAACACCTGAATAATTAATGACCGTGAATGAAGAGCACTAGTCCAGACTTATGTTTGCTAATGCAATTGAAATAGATAGTTTCTCTCAGGTCACAGGTACACACACACACACACACACACACACACACACACACACACAAACAAGTGAGAGCCCCTCTCTCAGGCTCGATTCCTCCATCTATGGGTGTTCTTTGATGGTCACCTTGAGCACACGCAACATGGCCCTTCAAACACACTCTCTTCCTATGCTCTCTCTCTCTCTCTCTCTGCAAACACTGTAAGCTTACCTTCACACTCACACTCACACTACCAATAAGCCCACTGAAAACCCTCACACACATACCTACACACACTGACTCACTAAGCCTTCTGAAATTGCACACACACATGCAGCCTCACTGTACTTGAGGCTCACTATGCCGTCTGTAAACAGCAGGCCTCCTCATACATGGCTGTTTGAGTTTCTCTGTAACATGGCTGAGAGGTATTTTATCTGTCTACACACGTGAACACTTTCTTCCCCTGTGCTTCCTCAAACACATATCTCTATAACATGGCTACACACACATTCACACACACTATCAAATGTTTCTGGCCGAAACATACACACACACACACACACACACACACACACACACACACACACAGAGTGAGTGTGGAGTGAATGTGAGCCCTGTGTCTCTACAGACCAGGATCAGGACGTCCTGGATTAGAGCGACAAATCTGACCTCTAACCTTTAACCCTCTCCGGTCACAATGACAATATCTGTCCAATGACCACATAGCTGTGGAACTCTATAGCTACCAGCTCAGGTTCAGACGGCCATTTGAACAAGGCTAACTAAAAGGGAAAAGGAAGTGAAGTAACATGATCAGACACCGATAATACTGTATAAGAGATTCTATGAATTGACTACAGTTATCAATGGATGGCCGACATATCAGTGGCTGCTAGTTGCTATGAGGACAAAGGCTGATATTCCACAGCTTTGATGTATAGGCGCCCAAGAGACAGATACATGCGCGCACACACACACACACACACACACACACACACACACAAACACACTGATAAACAGTGTTTAATTAGGGTAGAGCACTGCTGTTTTTCATTGATGGAGGAGAGATAGATGCGGGAAAGAGGTCAATGGAACACAGACCGTGGGGCATAAGGTATTTCAAGCCCTAGAAATATCCAAAGGATGAACAATGAGACACTTTTTATTATGAGAACAAACGAGATGGATACGTATGTATACTGATACGTATGGATACTGTGGGAGCATGTAGGTTTGAGCTAGTATAATGTAATTAATGTTTGTTGAACCTGCGTCTGAGTCTGTGTTTTTTGGGGTGTCTGGGTATATTTGGTTTTCACTGCACAGAGTTTAGAAATGGTCCCTTTTCAGGTTTAAATGCTAACTCCCGTTTGTATAAACTGGTAGCATGGCTAGCATATAGAAATCGGTGGTGCTAGTCAAAGTTGTTTTTAACTGTAATGCATTTGATTGGTGATGACAGGAATGAACATGTGTTGGGGTTGAAATCCATACAAGCGTTATACTCAGATTTTTACCTCAACATAGTATGAAATATACATATAAGCAATCTGCCGATGTGCCCTTGAGCAAGGCACTTAACCCTAATTGCTACTGTAAGTCGCTCTGGATAAAAACTCCTGCTTTTATCCAAGCGTAAAATGTAAAATAAACAATAGCCAAAATCTGGGCACATTTTCCTAGGGGGCACTGAGGAGATTGGGCATCTTTCCCCCACGACATCTTTCCCCCACGCGTTTCCATGGCATTTCCATTGTTTTGGTCAAGTTCCATTGACCTCTTTGCCTCATCTATAAATGACAGCTCACTATGACCTCATAATGGCCCTATTGTGTGTATGTGTTCTCTGAAGCGTCTGCTGCCCATGTCCAACCACAAGTGAAGACATTTCTTCATTACACCATTACTGAAATCACCCATCAACACACACACATACACTTACGCACATCAACACTATACCGGACAATGATATCTGTACTGATCTTATGTTCTCGCTACAGTTCTGCTTGGCCAAGCCAGTCACACACACACACACACACACACACACACACTCACACTCACACTCACACTCACACACCTCATGCCCCATAAACCATCTGTGTGCAGAAAGTTACGAGCCTAATAATTGTAGAGAGAGACTCTCACCACCCACCCTTAACAAGGAATTCCCCCATGCCAGGGATGTTGACTGGATACTGGCGACGAATGGAATTCGACCATCCCTCAGAGATCCCAGTCATTTCAATGCAGAACAAAATGGTTTTACCCAGTAGTCTCACTATAGGAGTAAACAGAGGGGTTAAAAGGTTGTTTGCTGTTGCTTATGAACCTTTTTCTAATCTGTTAGCCAAACACACCATACCTGGCAGGGGAGAGGACAGACACAAGCAACCTATGGATAAGGCAACATCCTTACTGGCTAATACACACGTGCCCTCGAAATGTGTATTTGTTAAATGTTTCTTAGCTTGTAGGAATGCGATAGTGTAGGTTTGGTACAGGTCCAGATGTATTTTGGGCCGGTAACACCTGTGAGGCTGTCTTGGGCTCTCTCTCTTTCGCTTGGCCAGCGGGTAATGTGAGCAGTTGGAGTGAGGGGAAGTGACCACACACACACACTGCAGCTGTGGCCCAGTATCCCACTGATTCACCCCTTACTCGCAGCAACGGGGAGCCGGAATGGAGACACGTGTCAGCCTCTACAGGCACACAAAACCCAAGATGGAGATGCATGCACCATCAGTCGCCCTTATACGGGTGCTAGTGATTTACTGTATGGCTTCTATAAATCACGCATGTCACTTGTTTACTGACATTGGTGACTCAACATGAGTCATGGTCGGACACATTTTTACTGACACTCATGAGCCAGAATGGAGTCCGTCTCCCTTTACAGGTGCTGATGCATCAAAATGGAGACACGTGTTCGCCACCTTTCACCTCTTACAGGCAATGATCACTCCCAGACTCCATTTCCACCTGGATGGTGTCGCCATAGAAATGCTTCTAATTTATAATTCTAGATCATTCTATGTCTATGGGTGTCCCCTTCTGAGGTCTAGTTCCTCTGAAGGTTTCCTCTGAAGTCTAGTTCCTCTGAAGGTTTCCTCTGAAGTCTAGTTCCTCTGAAGGTTTCCTCTGAAGTCTAGTTCCTCTGAAGGTTTCCTCTGAAGTCTAGTTCCTCTGAAGGTTTCCTCTGAAGTCTAGTTCCTCTGAAGGTTTCCTCTGAAGTCTAGTTCCTCTGAAGGTTTCCTCTGAAGTCTAGTTCCTCTGAAGGTTTCATCTGAAGTCTAGTTCCTCTGAAGTCTAGTTCCTCTGAAGGTTTCCTCTGAAGTCTAGTTTCTCTGAAGGTTTCCTCTGAAGTCTAGTTCCTCTGAAGTCTGTTTCCTCTGAAGTCTAGTTCCTCTGAAGGTTTCCTCTGAAGTCTAGTTCCTCTGAAGGTTTCCTCTGAAGTCTAGTTCCTCTGAAGGTTTCCTTTGAAGTCTAGTTCCTCTGAAGGTTTCCTCTGAAGTCTAGTTCCTCTGAAGTCTAGTTGCTCTGAAGGTTTCCTCTGAAGGTTTCCTCTGAAGTCTAGTTCCTCTGAAGGTTTCCTCTGAAGTCTAGTTCCTCTGAAGGTTTCCTCTGAAGTCTAGTTCCTCTGAAGGTTTCCTCTGATGTCTAGTTCCTCTGAAGTTTAGTTCCTCTGAAGTCTAGTTCCTCTGAAGGTTTCCTCTGAAGTCTAGTTCCTCTGAAGGTTTCCTCTGAAGTCTAGTTCCTCTGAAGGTTTCCTCTGAAGTCTAGTTCCTCTGAAGGTTTCCTCTGAAGTCTAGTTCCTCTGAAGGTTTCCTCTGAAGTCTAGTTCCTCTGAAGGTTTCATCTGAAGTCTAGTTCCTCTGAAGTCTAGTTCCTCTGAAGGTTTCCTCTGAAGTCTAGTTTCTCTGAAGGTTTCCTCTGAAGTCTAGTTCCTCTGAAGTCTGTTTCCTCTGAAGTCTAGTTCCTCTGAAGGTTTCCTCTGAAGTCTAGTTCCTCTGAAGGTTTCCTCTGAAGTCTAGTTCCTCTGAAGGTTTCCTTTGAAGTCTAGTTCCTCTGAAGGTTTCCTCTGAAGTCTAGTTCCTCTGAAGTCTAGTTGCTCTGAAGGTTTCCTCTGAAGGTTTCCTCTGAAGTCTAGTTCCTCTGAAGGTTTCCTCTGAAGTCTAGTTCCTCTGAAGGTTTCCTCTGATGTCTAGTTCCTCTGAAGTCTAGTTCCTCTGAAGTTTAGTTCCTCTGAAGTCTAGTTCCTCTGAAGTTTTCCTCTGAAGGTTTCCTCTGAAGTCTAGTTCCTCTGAAGTCTAGTTCCTCTGAAGTCTAGTTCCTCTGAAGTCTAGTTCCTCTGAAGATTTCCTCTGAAGGTTTCCTCTGAAGGTTTCCTCTGAAGTCTAGTTCCTCTGAAGGTTTCCTCTGAAGTCTAGTTCCTCTGAAGATTTCCTCTGAAGGTTTCCTCTGAAGGTTTCCTCTGAAGTCTAGTTCCTCTGAAGGTTTCCTCTGAAGTCTAGTTCCTCTGAAGTCTAGTTCCTCTGAAGGTTTCCTCTGAAGTCTAGTTCCTCTGAAGTCTAGTTCCTCTGAAGGTTTCCTCTGAAGTCTAGTTCCTCTGAAGTCTAGTTCCTCTGAAGGTTTCCTCTGAAGGTTTTACTTTCACACCTCTAGCTTTTTATGGGTTTATGGTCAGATTGCTAGAAAGCACTTTGTGATAAATGTGCCTTGCCAAAGAAACTGGGGACCTGATGACACAAACTTGCTGGGTGAAGGACAAAGAGCCACATGATGAATATGAACTGTGTGTGTGTGTGTGTGTGTGTGTGTGTGTGTGTGTGTGTGTGTGTGTGTGTGTGTGTGTGTGTGCGTGCGTGCGTGCGTGCGTGCGTGCGTGCGTGCGTGCGTGCGTGCGTGCGTGCGTGCGTGCGTGCGTGCGTGCGTGCGTGCGTGCGTGCGTGCGTGCGTGCGTGCGTGCGTGCGTGCGTGCGTGCGTGCGTGCGTGCGTGCGTGCGTGCGTGCGTGCGTGCGTGCGTGCGTGCGTGCGTGCGTGCGTGCGTGCGTGCGTGCGTGCGTGCGTGCGTGCGTGCGTGCGTGCGTGCGTGCGTGCGTGCGTGCGTGCGTGCGTGCGCGCGTGTGTGTTTGTGCGTACACGTGTGTGTTTGTGCGTACACGTGTGTGTTTGTGTGTACACGTGTGTTTGTGTGCACATGTGGGGGTGGCACACAATGCATCCATCTCCATGTATGGGAGCAGGTATGCAGGTCTGTTACAACCATGTGAGTGCGCACACACACACACACATGTGTAACAGGAGAGGTTTCTTCTATGATGTTCGTTAGTCACCTTTGACCTTTTACCTCAGTACTGGGCTATGACACGTGTATGAAACACACACACACACACACACACACACACACACACACACACACACACACACACACACACACACACACACACACACACTCTCTCTCTCTCTCCTGCAGTTGTATACACACACACTCCTGTATAAAAGAGCAGACATATGGCCTTATCTCTCTCTGATACAATAAGTAATGAGTCATTCCCCTTCTCTGTCTCGCTCCCTCTTCCAGTTCTCTGCTGCCATTGACTGGAATGAATTGCAAAAATCGCAGAAGCTGGAGACTTATATTTCCCTCACTAACTTTAAACATCAGGTATCTGAGCAGCTAACCGATCGCTGCAGCTGTACATAGCCCATCTGTAAATAGCCTACCCAATCTACCTACCTCATCCCCATATTGTTTTTATTAACTTTTCTGCTCTTTTGCGCACCAGTATTTCTACTTACACATCATCATCATGCACATCTATCACTCCAGTGTTAATCTGCCAAATTGGTATTACTTCGCTACTATGGCCTATTTATTGCCTTACCTCCTCACGCCATTTGCACACATTGTATATATACTTTTTTTTCTATTGTGTTGTTGACTGTACACTTGTTTATTTCATGTGTAACTCTGTGTTGTTGTTTGTGTCACACTGCTTTTCTTTATCTTGGCCAGGTCGCAGTTGTAAATGAGAACTTGTTCTCAACTGACCTACCTGGTGAAATAAAATAAAAACATCAGGCTTAGCTGTATAATCTGCCTGACCTCTGTGTATATATAGAGATCAGCTGATAGACTGCACCAAGGGCTCAGCCCACAGGGCTCTGCTACAAAGTGTGTCACGTTGTAGAGCCTCGACCACACAGCAGACTCCATGTAGCTAGATATTTCATGTCATAATATATGCAATTTCATCCAAAGTGACGCACAGTCGTGCCTGCATACATTTTACGTACGGTGGTCCCGGGAATCGAACCCACTATCCTGGCGTTGCAAGCGCCGTGCTCCACCAACCGGAGGTAGACCTTCAGACTCCTTGTACACAGACCGACAGGGTCGTGAACTTGATGCCATAGGCACAGTTGAGAAGGTGGGGGTTGGTCAGTGGAAAGAAGGTGGGGTCCGGCCAGGGGAATGTTCCTCTCAGATTAGGCTGAATAAACACATTCAACGGCTCACTCCATGATACAGCAAAAAAACATCAAAACACATCACACACACAAAGGGGAGTAACAGTCAAATGTTCATTTATTCAAGGAAAACTTTGTGTCAGATTATATGAGAACATGTCAGTGTCATGGTGCCTGGCTTCCAAGACTGTGATCTTGACTTAGCCGGAGTGTATGTGTGATCTTGGCAGAGAGGAGAGTGTGAATAAGAGAGAGTATGTGAGCAGTGCACAAGTGTGTGTGTGTGTGTGGGATCTTGGCTGGAACTCAAATGCTAGGGGCCCTGACCTCTCTCCTCCTCCTCCCCCTCTCTCCGCTGGATGGATACAGAGCCTGATCTATCCATCCTGTCTTCAGTGAAAGAGAAGAGAGATAAATTGCACATTCTCTTCATATCTAGCTGAATGAAAGAGAGTACTCTGAGATGCAGAGCTGTGTGTTGCTGTGTACTGCATACTGATAGACTTCTGGTGGAAAACGTCTACAGCTGAAGAGGGTTTGGGATCGTTATTTTTTTTCCACCAGCCATAAGAGTACTCTTCCCCTCTCTCATTCTCGCTCCTTCTCTTCAATACCCCCTCTCTGTCTCTCTCTCTCTGTCTCTCTGTCTCTCTCCCTCTGTGTCCGTCTCTCTCCCTCTCTGTCTCTCTCTGTCTCTCTCCTTCTGTGACTACTCTGTCTCGCTCCCTCTCTGTCTCTCTCATTCTGTCTCTCTCTCTGTCTCTCTGTCTCTCTCCCTCTCTGTCTCTCTCATTCTCTCTCTCTCTCTCTCTCTCTCTCTCTCTCTCTCTCTCTCTCTCTCTCTCTCTCTCTCTCTCTCTCTCTCTGTCTCTCTTTCTCTCTCCCTGTCTGTCTTTCTCTCTCTGTCTCTCAGATCATTTGGAGAAACAATAAATGACTACTAATTAACTGAAATACAAACTGACATCACCTTTCTTCTTTTCTTTTCTCTCTCTCTCTCTCGCTCTCTCTCTCTCTCTCTCTCTCTCTCTCTCTCTCTCTCTCTCTCTCTCTCTCTCTCTCTCTCTCTCTCTCTCTCGCTCAGATTACCGTTCAGAGGGACAGTGGTCTGGATGTGACGGCCCCCAAACACGGCAAGGTAGACCCCAAAAATGCCCCCCATGTTGGGGGCAATCAGTGGGCCGGGGGTACAGGTGGGTCGACACTTTGGGTCAGATGATAGTAATAACAATGTGTGTGTTTCCCTGCGTCTGTGATGTGTAACACTTCTGTTTGTCCTGTAGGGGGCAGAGACACAGCTGGCCTAGGTGGCAAAGGGGGACCCTACCGTTTAGATGCGGGTCACAAGGTGCACCAGTTGTCCAAGGCTGAGATTGATGCTATCCCTGAGGATGTCCGCAAAGCAGCCAGAGAGATGGGAGAGAAGGCCTTCAAAGCCAGGTGTGTGTGTGTGTGCGCCCGCGTGGGTGGGTGTCGGTAAACCTTTGCCTGTGCCTCTGTGATGCACAGTGTGTGTAATTGATAGGCCCAGTATAAAGGATAGCTCCATTAGGGCTTTATGTTTGGACACCCAGAGGGGCTCCTCCTGAACAGCTATCCCTGGTATGTGGCTCTAACCTGGGCTAGGATGGAATGGAGCTGGGGCCAGGATGAATGCTGCGATTGATCCTCCTGGAAAAGGGTCTCTGTGTGTGTGTGTGTGTGTGTGTGTGTGTGTGTGTGTGTGTGTGTGTGTGTGTGTGTGTGTGTGTGTGTGTGTGTGTGTGTGTGTGTGTGTGTGTTCAGGATTGGGGTTGAGAGGACACAACTTTCAACAGCAATGAAGGCTCCCTCTGTTCTATCCCTCTCTACTTTCTCTGCTTTTCCCCCCCTTTTTCTCATCTCTTTTTGGGTGCCCCTGCTCCAACACTGACTGCTTTTAACCTGCTCTCTCTCTCTCTCTCCCTCCCTGTCTTTCTCCCTCTCTTCCCGTGTCCTTCTCTCTCGTTCTCCCTATAGTGTCAGTGACAGGCCTAGTGTAAAGCCATGTTGTTACATGCTGATGGTCACGTTCCAAATAGCTGTGACAATAGAAGCATTTCTCGATACTAGATCATCACTCGTGACTAGGGTTGCAAAATTCCGGGAATCAGGAGGGAATAAGCAGGATTTCTGGAAGACCAGGGATTTAAAATGTTGAGACAACAACATTTGGAGCAGGCCTTTGCTGAAGCCTTGGGCTCACCTGACACGGACTCCCCCCCACCTAGCCATGGTAATGGAGGCTATCATTAAATCTGAACAGACTGGCTAAGGTGGAGTCATTATCCACTGACCTATCCACACAAATAGCTATTCTCTTCACCGAGGTCAACATAAAGATCGACTCCGTTAACGAAGACTTGGCGAGACATGACACCCGTCTGGAAGATGGCGCAAATATTTACTCCGACAAAGTGGTTACACTGGAAGAGCAAGTCATCCCGCTATCATCAGATGTCATCAAACTCACTTCCAAGGATGAGGACCTCGAGAACAGACGTATAGATACAGTTGAAGTCAGAAGTTTACATACACTTAGGTTGGAGTCATTAACTCGTTTTTCAACCACTCCACAAATTTCTTGTTAACAAACTATAATTTTAGCAAGTCGGGAAGGACATCTACTTTATTTTTCCAACAATTGTTTGCAGACAGATTATTTCACTTATAATTCACTGTATCGCAATTCCAGTGGGTCAGAAGTTTACATACACTAAGTTGACAGTGCCTTTAAACAGCTTGGAAAATTCCAGAAAATGATGTCAAGGCTTTAGAAGCTTCTGATAGGCTAATTGACATCATTTGAGTCAATCGGAGGTGTACCTGTGGATGTATTTCAAGGCCTACCTTCAAACGGAGTGCTTCTTTGCTTGACATCATGGGAAAATCAAAAGAAATCATCCAAGACCTCAGAAAAAAAAGTGTAGACCTCCACAAGTCTGGTTCATCCTTGGGAGCAATTTCCAAATGCCTGTAGGTACCACGTTCATCTGTACAAACAATAGTACGCAAGTATAAACACCATGGGCCCACGCAGACATCATACCGCTCAGGAAGGAGATGCGTTCTGTCTCCTAGAGATGAACGTACTTTGTTTGCGAAAAGTTTAAATCAATCCCGGAACAGCAAAGGACCTTGTGAAGATGCTGGAGGAAACAGGTACAAAAGTATCTATATCCACAGTAAAATGAGTCCTATATCGACACAACGTGAAAGGCCGCTCAGCGAGGAAGAAGCCACTGCTCCAAAACCGCCATAAAAAAGAGGCTTGCAAGCACGGGGGTGGCAGCATCATGTTGTGGGGCTGATTTTCTGCAGGAAAATCCTGGAACAACAGCACTTAACAATATTGATGGCATCATGAGGCAGGAAAGTTATGTGGATATATTGAAGCAACATCTCAAGACATCAGTCAGGAAGTTAAAGCTTGGCCGCAAAATGGGTCTTCCAAATAGACAATGACCCCAAGCATACTTCCAAAGTTGTGGCAAAATGGCTTAAGGACACCAAAGTAAAGGTATTGGAGTGGCCATCACAAAGCCCTGATCTCAATCCCATAGAAGATTTGTGGGCAGAACTGAACATGTGTGTGCGAGCAAGGAGGCCTAGAAACCTGACTCAGTTACACCAGCTCTGTCAGGAGGAATGGGACAAAATGTACCCAACTTATTGTGGGCAGCTTGTGGAAGGCTACCCAAAACGTTTGGCCCAAGTTAAACAATTAAAGGCAATTATACCAAATACTAATTGAGTGTATGTAAACTTCTGACCGACTGGGAATGTGATGAAAGAAATAAAAGCTGAAATAAATAATTCTCTCTACTATTATTCTGACATTTCACATTCTTAGTTCAAGTGTTCAGCAGTCTGATGTCTTGTAGTTAGAAACTGTCTCTCTGTTGGTATCAGACTTCATGCTTCAGTACTGTCTGTCCGATGGTAAGGGAGTGAACAGCTCCTGTCTGTCCGATGGTAAGGGAGTGAACAGCTCCTGTCTGTCCGATGGTGAGGGAGTGAACAGCTCCTGTCTGTCCGATGGTGAGGGAGTGAACAGCTCCTGTCTGTCCGATGGTGAGGGAGTGAACAGCTCCTGTCTGTCCGATGGTGAGGGAGTGAACAGCTCCTGTCTGTCCGATGGTAAGGGAGTGAACAGCTCCTGTCTGTCCGATGGTGAGGGAGTGAACAGCTCCTGTCTGTCCGATGGTAAGGGAGTGAACAGCTCCTGTCTGTCCGATGGTAAGGGAGTGAACAGCTCCTGTCTGTCCGATGGTGAGGGAGTGAACAGCTCCCGTCTGTCCGATGGTGAGGGAGTGAACAGCTCCCGTCTGTCCGATGGTGAGGGAGTGAACAGCTCCCGTCTGTCCGATGGTAAGGGAGTGAACAGCTCCCGTCTGTCCGATGGTAAGGGAGTGAACAGCTCCTGTCTGTCCGATGGTAAGGGAGTGAACAGCTCGTGTCTGTCCGATGGTAAGGGAGTGAACAGCTCGTGTCTGTCCGATGGTGAGGGAGTGAACAGCTCCTGTCTGTCCGATGGTGAGGGAGTGAACAGCTCCTGTCTGTCCGATGGTGAGGGAGTGAACAGCTCCTGTCTGTCCGATGGTGAGGGAGTGAACAGCTCCTGTCTGTCCGATGGTGAGGGAGTGAACAGCTCCTGTCTGTCCGATGGTAAGGGAGTGAACAGCTCGTGTCTGTCCGATGGTGAGGGAGTGAGCAGCTCCTGTCTGTCCGATGGTGAGGGAGTGAACAGCTCCTGTCTGTCCGATGGTGAGGGAGTGAGCAGCTCGTGGCTGGGGTGTGCACCGTTTTGAGTAGATGTCTTGGATGGGTGGGAACACGGCCCCAGTGATGGACTGAGCCATCTTCACCACCCGCTGGAGGGCCTTGCTGTCATGGACGGACCAATATCCGAACCAGGCCGAGATGCAAACAGTCAGGTTGACCAGACGGTCTTGATAGTGTAGTGGTAGTATTTGGAGAGGACCAGAGTGCAGTGCCCAATTTCTTCAGCCGCCTTAGTAGGTAGAGACGCTGTTGTCAATTCTTCTCTGTGTGTCTGGCTGTGCGCGTGTGCCGACCTTGTGTGTGTGCGCGCGTGTGTCTCTCTCTTACCTACACACACCCAAACAAGCACACAGACCCCACACACTCACGCAGACCCTGTTTTCCCCTTTGCAGAAGTTGATCTCATTGAGTTGTCTTAGCTGTCTATGTAGGTGTAAACAGTCAGTCCTGTGTTGACTTTAAGGTTGTGCATCAGTCAGATCCTTTTCTTTTAGACCTTAAAATGACATTGCAATACCTGAAACTCATGTGAATGCACATGCAGGCACAGAAATACAGTATGCACAAGCACACACACCCTACTGATAGATGTGTTGTCATTGTGAACAGCGGTGCTGTGGGGAGAGTGTGTTGTGATGGTGTAGTGAGCCTAGGGTTGCAAAGAGAGGGTATATTACTAGAAACGTTCTAAGTTTAGCAATAAACTACCAGAATGTTGGTAACGTTCAAGGAATATATGTCATTTTATCAGAGGACGTCTAGTGTCCGTTTTGAGTAATTTGTCTTTAATTATCTATGGCCCTCTGTGTGACCTTATCATCATATATTGAAATAATAATGATAAAAAAATATATTATAGAATGACAAAGCTGTCATACATTATCCTCAATATAAACCGTCAACTTAGTGAATATCATTGGTGATTTAATGAGGGTTTCAGTATGAAATATCCTTTAAAAAAAAAATTTTTTTTATTTATTTTATTTTGTCAATATGTCTTTGTTTGAAATGTTTTGGTGACAAACTGGTGGCAGTTGTGAAAAAAGACGATAGTTGGGAAGAGTTGAAAATAATAAAATAAATACAAATAAATAAAATAAGAAAATAATGCCATTGTTGATTCAAAACTTTTTTCATTAATTAGGTTAATTCCTCTTAAACCATTATATGGTCTGTCGACTAGAAACTCATGGAAAATATGGACACAGATATAGAAAATATATACTATATAAATTACCCAATTATCCATTATCAATTGCCATTGATTACCGGTTAATAATCCAAATTACTGATGAATCCGGTAACTTTGGTCAACTTTTACCGGTAGCTTTGCAACCTAAGTGAGCCACACCCTGGGTTCTTATTGTTGTCCTGAAAAAGGATTCAGTATTCTGTCCAGTATTCTGTTTTTTTCACCCCCCTTTTTGGCCATAGCTGGGGCTAGCTGTTCTCTCTCTCTGGTCTGTGGAACGTTCTGGAGGAAGTAACCGTGGCTGCTGGAGAGTCACACAGGAATGTGTAGCGGGAACCATATCACCACTGGACTGCATAATGCTATGTGCCGTGTGAGAGTATGGGACTGTTGTGCAATATTGAGTGTGTACCTTAAATAAAACTAACCAAATCCTGCGAGGAAATAGCAACAGTTTACATCCAAATCAAATTGTATTGGTCACATGCACATGGTCAGCAGATGTTAATGCGAGTGTAGCGAAATGCTTGTGCTTCTAGTTCCGACAGTGCAGTTAATATCTAACAAGTAATCTTACAATTCCCCAACAACTACCTAATGCACACAAATCTAAAGGGGTGAATGAGAATATGTACATATAAATATATAGATGAGCGATGGCCCGAGCGGCATAGGCAAGGTGCAGTAGATGGTATAAAATACAGTATATACATATGATATGAGTAATGTAAGATATGTCAACATTATTAAAGTGGCATTATTTAGAGTGGCCAGTGATTGGGTCTCCATGTAGGCAGCAGCCTCTCTGAGTTAGTGATTGCTGTTTAGCAGTCTGATGGCCTTGAGGTAGAAGCTGTTTTTCAGTCTCTCGGTCCCAGCGTTGATGCACTTGTACTGACCTCGCCTTCTGGATGGTAGTGGTGTGAACAGGCAGTGGCTCGGGTGGTTGTTGTCCTTGATGATCTTGTTGGCCTTCCTGTGACATCGACATCGGGTGCTGTAGGTGTCATGGAGTGCAGGTAGTTTGCCACTGTGATGCGTTATGCAAACCGCACTACCCTCTGGAGAGTCAACCTTGCGGTTGAGGGCGGGTCAGTTGCCGTACGAGGCGGTGATACAGGATGCTCTCGATTGTGCATCTGTAAAAGTTTGTCAGGGTTTTGGGTGACAAGTCAAATTTCTTCAGCCCCTTGAGGTTAGAGGTGCTGTTGCGCCTTCTTCACCACACTGTCTGTGTGGGTGGACCATTTCAGTTCGTCTGTGATGTATACGCAGAGGAACTTCAAACTTTCCACCTTCTCCACTGCTGTCCATTCGATGTGGATAGGGGTGTGCTCCCTCTGCTGTTTCCCGAAATCCACGATCATCTCCTTTGTTTTGTTGACATTGAGTGAGAGGTTGTTTTCCTGACACCACACTCTGAGTGCCCTCACCTCCTCACTGTAGGCTGTCTCGTTGTTGTTGGTAATCAAGCCCACTACTGTTGTGTCGTCTGCAAACTTGATGATTGAGTTGGAGGTGTGCATGGCCACGCAGTTGTGGGTGAACAGGGAGCACAGGAGGGGGCTGAGCACGCACCCTTGTGGGGCCCCAGTGTTGAGGGTCAGCGAAGTGGAGATGTTGTTTCCTACCTTCACCACCTGGGGGCAGCCCGTCAGAAAGTCCAGGAGAAAGCACAGGGCGGGGTTGAGACCCAGGGCCTCCAGCGTGATGATGAGCTTGGAGGGTACTATGGTGTTGAAAATGTGCTGTCCTTATTAGCGGGTCGGGGGGCACAGTACTTGGTAGCGGGCCGCGACGGTGGCACTTTATTATCCTCAAAGCAGGCAAGAAGGTGTTTAGTTTGTCTGGAAGAGTGACGTCGGTGTCCGAAAAGTGGCTGGTTTTGTTTTTCTAGTCCGTGATTAACTGTAGACTTTTGTGTCTGAGCCTTTGAATTGATACTCCACTTTGTCCCTGTACCAACAATTGTGCATGTTTGATTGCCTTGTGGAGGGAATAACTACACATTTTATATTCAGCCATATTTCCAGACCTCTTTCCATGGTTAAATGTGGTGGTTCGCGCTTTCAGTTTTGAGCGAATGCCGCCATCCATCCACGGTTTCTGGTTAGGGTAGGTTTTAATAGTCACAGTGGGTACAACATCTCCTATGCACTTCCTTATAAACTCACTCACAGAGTCTGCGTATAGATCGATGTTGTTCTCTGAGGCTGACCGGATCATATCCCAGTCCGTGTGATCACAACAATCTTGAATTCTGATTGGTCAGACCAGCGTTGAATGGTTCTAGTCACTGAAAACATCCTGTTTGAGTTTCTGCCTATAAGACGGTAGGAACAAGATGGCGTTGTGGTCGGAATTGCCGAAGTGAGGGCGGGAGAGGGCTTTGTATGCATTGCGGAAGTTAGAGTAGCAGTGATCAAATCTTTTACTCCCGCGAGTACTGCAGTCAATATGCTGATAGAATTTAGTTAGCCTTGTTCTCAAATTTGCTTTGTTAAAATCCCCAGCTACAATAAATGCAGCCTCAGGATATATGGTTTACAGTTTACATAGTCCAGTGAAGTTCCTTGAGGCCTCTCTTGGGAGGTAATATGGCCGGCATTTGATTGTAAGGAATTCTAGGTCGGATGAGCAGAAGGACTTGAGTTCCTGTATGTTGTTATGATTACACCATGAGTCGTTAATCATGAAACATACACCCCCATCCTTCCTCTTCCCAGAAAGGTGTTTATCTCTGTCTGCGCGATGCATGGAGAAGCCCAGTGGCTGAATGTTACAATCTCTGATGTCTCTCTGGAAGGAAACTCTTTCTCAGATTTAGTCTACCTTGTTGTCAAGAGACTGGACATTGACTAGTAGTATACTCGGGAGTCTGACTAGGAGGCCGCTCCTTCTGCGGCACCGTTGTTTTGGGTCGGCTTCTGGGATTAGATCCGTTGTCCTGGGTGGTAGTCCAAACAAAGGATCCGCTCCGGGGAAGTCATATTCCTGGTCGTACTGTTGGTAAATTGAAGTCGCTCTTATATCCAATAGTTCCTCCCGGCTGTATGTAATAAGACTTAAGATTTCCTGGGGTAACAATGTAAGAAATAATACATTAAAAAAATGAAATACTGCATAGTTTCCTAAGGACTCGAAGAGAGGCGACCATCTCTGTCGTTGCCATTTTGTCATACTTGAATATAAAGACGACATCTAGGAAGATTGAATGCTAGGCTGCAGTGAGGGCAGATTGAAGCTGAATGCTTAGCTAGCAGTGAGGGCAGAGTGAAGCTTAAAGAAGAAGTTAGCTATTTTTACAACTAAATCTCTATTTTTAATGTTATAATGTTATAATGTTATAGAAGGGTCCAGACACTTTTTTAGCAATTTCACTTGTTTTTGAGAAACTTACCCTAACCAGCGATTCACTTCCTCATCCTCAGTGTGCAGTATGGGGATCTGAAAAAACATTAACAAAGGCTCCAAAAACACCCAAATATGTCATTTTAGAAACGGAAATACTCTCAGTATAGTGATGCAGGTCTTTAGATGTTGTACACGATGGGTCATTCCAAACTTTATCCGCAACATTCCATTTTGTGCGACTCGCTGTTTCCCCTATCTAACTGTTCCATTCTCCATGTAGCCTGCTGCTAGAATGGATGGAGTGGTATTGCTTGTGTCATAACAAAATGGAGTATAGCGTTACTGATAAAGTTCTAAAGGACACAGTTTCATGTGTACAACATCTAAAGACCCGCATCACTGTACTGAGAGTGTTTCCGTTTTTTTAAATGACGTATTTGGGTGTTTTTGGAGCATTAGTTCATGTTTTTTTCAGAGCCCCCATACTACATAACAAGGATAAGAAAGTGAATTGCTGGTTGAGGTAAGTTTCTCAAACCCAAGTTAAATCACAAAAGTGTCTGGACCCTTCTGTAACATGCCATTTACATCAAAAATAGAGATTTGGTCATTAAAAAGCAACGCAGTGAGCAGTGAGAGCAGATTGTAGCTGAATGTTAGGCTAGCAGTGAGGGCAGATTGAAGCTGAATGTTAGGCTAGCAGTGAGGGCAGATTGTAGCTGAATGTTATGCTAGCAGTGAGGGCAGATTGAAGCTGAATGTTAGGCTAGCAGTGAGGGCAGATTGTAGCTGAATGTTAGGCTAGCAGTGAGGGCAGATTGAAGCTGAATGTTATGATAGCAGTGAGGGCAGATTGAAGCTGAATGTTAGGCTAGCAGTGAGGGCAGATTGAAGCTGAATGTTAGGCTAGCAGTGAGGGCAGATTGAAGCTGAATGTTAGGCTAGCAGTGAGGGCAGATTGAAGCTGAATGTTATGCTAGCAGTGAGGGCAGATTGAAGCTGAATGTTAGGGTAGCAGTGAGGGCAGATTGTAGCTGAATGTTAGGGTAGCAGTGAGGGCAGATTGTAGCTGAATGTTAGACTAGCAGTGAGGGCAGATTGAAGCTGAATGTTATGCTAGCAGTGAGGGCAGATTGAAGCTGAATGTTAGGCTAGCAGTGAGGGCAGATTGTAGCTGAATGTGCACATCTGTCCCAGCAAGCAGGCTGGGCCTCTCTGTACCCGCTATACTACGTAGTTACCAGTGATTGGGATTTGACCCGTGGGTTAGCAGTGTGTTTGAAACTGTGATACGTGACAGGACAGAGTCAGGCTGATCGCACGGCTGATACACACACAGCCGCAATACCACCTTCTGAAAACACACACACACACACACACACACACACACACACACACACACACACACACACACACACACACACACACACCACACACACACATACCATCTTGTCAAGCTCTGGTTCTCAGTTAAGACTTCAAACACCTCATAGACAATACCCCAGCAGGCGTTCAGGGAGTTAGCTGGTCTCATATCTGCCTTCCCCTATTTACCCGGATTAGACGTGTGTGTGTGTGTGCATGCGCGCTACATGGTGGAAAAGGATTAACTCTGCCAGTCACTGGGATTAATACAGATATTTTGATATGCTACCCTTACCTGGAGGGTACAACACACCTGCCCTGGGCTACACAGGTGTGTGTGTGTGTATGCTTGCGTGGATTGCTAGCGTGTGTGAGGATCAGGGGCTGGCAGCACTCCAGTCAGGCATCAGTCAGCCCACCTGCTCACACACACACACACACACACACAAGCCTCGCACTGGCCCTTATTAAACAGGACCTTATTAAACAGGACTGGCCCTTATTAAACAGGACCTTATTAAAAAGGACTGGCCCTTATTAAACAGGACCTTATTAAACAGGACCTTATTAAACAGGACAGGACCTTATTAAACAGGACCTTATTAAACAAGACTGGCCCTTATTAAACAGGACCTTATTAAACAGGACCTTATTAAACAGGACTGGCCCTTATTAAACAGGACTTTATTAAACAAGACTGGCCCTTATTAAACAGGACCTTATTAAGCAGGACCTTATTAAACAGGACTGGACCTTATTAAACAGGACTGGACCTTATTAAACAGGACTGGCCCTTATTAAACAGGACTGGCCCTTATTAAACAGGACCTTATTAAACAGGACTGGACCTTATTAAACAGGATCTTATTAAACAGGACTGGCCCTTATTAAACAGGACCTTATTTAACATGACTGGACCTTATTAAACAGGACTGGCCCTTATTAAACAGGACCTTATTAAACAGGACTGGACCTTATTAAACAGGACCTTATTAAACAGGACTGGCCCTTATTAAACAGGACTGGACCTTATTAAACAGGACTGGACCTTATTAAACAGGACCTTATTAAACAGGACTTTATTAAACAGGACCTTATTAAACAGGACTGGACCTTATTAAACAGGACTGGACCTTATTAAACAGGACTGGACCTTATTAAACAGGACCTTATTAAACAGGACTGGCCCTTATTAAACAGGACCTTATTAAACAGGACCTTATTAAACAGGACTGGCCCTTATTAAACAGGACCTTATTTAACAGGACTGGACCTTATTAAACAGGACCTTATTAAACAGGAATGGCCCTTATTAAACTGGACTGGACCTTATTAAACAGGACTGGCCCTTATTAAACAGGACCTTATTAAACAGGACTGGCCCTTATTAAACAGGACCTTATTAAACAGGACTGGACCTTATTAAACAGGACTGGCCCTTATTAAACAGGACCTTATTAAACAGGACCTTATTAAACAGGACTGGACCTTATTAAACAGGACTGGCCCTTATTAAACATGACCTTATTAAACAGGACTGGCCCTTATTAAACAGGACTGGCCCTTATTAAACAGGACCTTATTAAACAGGACTGGGCCTTATTAAACAGGACCTTATTAAACAGGACTGGGCCTTATTAAACAGGACTGGCCCTTATTAAACAGGACCTTTATTAAACAGGACTGGACCTTATTAAACAGGACCTTATTAAACAGGACTGGCCCTTATTAAACAGGACCTTATTAAACAGCACTGGACCTTATTAAACAGGACTGGCCCTTATTAAACAGGACCTTATTAAACAGGACTGGACCTTATTAAACAGGACTGGCCCTTATTAAACAGGACCTTATTAAACAGAACTGGCCCTTATTAAACAGGACCTTATTAAACAGAACTGGCCCTTATTAAACAGGACCTTATTAAACAGGACTGGCCCTTATTAAACAGGACCTTATTAAACAGAACTGGCCCTTATTAAACAGGACCTTATTAAACAGGACAGGCCCTTATTAAACAGGACTGGCCCTTATTAAACAGGACCTTATTAAACAGGACTGGCCCTTATTAAACAGGACCTTATTAAACAGGACTGGCCCTTATTAAACAGGACCTTATTATACAGGACTGGCCCTTATTATACAGGACTGGCCCTTATTAAACAGGACAGCCCTTATTAAACAGGACCTTATTAAACAGGACTGGCCCTTATTAAACAGGACCTTATTAAACAGGACTGGCCCTTATTAAACAGGACCTTATTAAACAGGACTGGCCCTTATTAAACAGGACCTTATTAAACAGGACTGGCCCTTCTCCTCTGCTCCTCAGGTGTGCTGAGCTCATGGAAACATCCCTTATACACTTCTCACATACTCTAACATGCTTGTCAACACCCATTACCTTTCATTTAGGATCAATGTTGTACACATTGGCTCTGATCTCGGTTGTATTTTTCTTTTTAGAATAATGGCAACAGTGGTTCACTGTTTCTACCTCCGCCTCGCTCCCTCTCTTCTTTCCCCAGGCTGAAGGAGATAGACATGAGTGAATATGATGCATCGACATACGAGCGTTTCTCTGGAAACGTCAGAAGACAGGTCCAGTCCCTGCGCATCATTCTGGACAGCTTACAGGTAACAACACACACGATATGTCCCAGAATACTGTTCTCATGTTGGTAATACCACTCCTCAGTGGGTTAGAACTAGTGCAAACTGTGCGCACCTTGGGTGGGAAATAGGTAGAGAATCAGACTGTATTAACGTTTTTGGTGACATTAAGATAGCCACCATGTGACATGAGCACAGTCACCCCATACTGTATGTGTGAAAATAATAGGAAGGAGTGGGCACTGGCCCTAACGAGCACTCTGATTGGTTGTCCAGCTGAGGGCCCCTGGACAAGGGGTGTGGCCAAATCTCAGGAATGTGATTCTGTCTTTTTATCTTTTCCTGGGAGAGGTGAGTAGCTGTACGTGTGTAATTGTGTTCGTGTGTATGGGTGTGAGAAGAGTGGGATTTTTTTGGGGGGTACTTGACAATGATTACAGAGTATGAGGCCAAGCTCTATGATGCTCCAGGGGTGTGTGTGTGTGTGTGTGTGTGTGTGTGTGTGTGTGTGTGTGTGTGTGTGTGTGTGTGTGTGTGTGTGTGTGTGTGTGTGTGTGTGTGTGTGTGTGTGTGTGTGTGTGTGTGTGTGTGTGTGTGTGTGTGTGTGTGTGTGTGTGTGTGTGTGAACGTTTTACTATACTTGTGAGTACCAAAAGTCCTCACAAGAATAGTAAAGCAACAAAAAAAGTGAGGACATTTTTCCAGTCCGCACTTGTAAAAAGGCTATTTTAGGGGTTTGGGTTAGAATTAGGGTTAAGGTTAGGGAAAATCTGATTTTGAGTTGTTGGTCGCCAAAAAGTCCTCGCAAGTATATATAGTGCATGCGTGCACTCCACGCCAGGTGGAGCTGGACTGGGCTGGGCTGGACTAGGATGTTGTGGGCTTGGGGTGTGCATAGGCTACATACTGTGCATTATGTGATATCTTATAATGTATCTCTTATTGCTCTCTCTCTCTCTGTGTGTTTGTGTGTGTGTGGTAGCATTAGCTGATAACATCCTCTACTGTGTCTGCTTGAGCTTGTCAGGTCTGTGTAGAATCTAAAGCACGTGTGTGAACAGTGACCCGTCATGCTGTTACATGTTATGGACCGTTTAGGAAGCTATCTACCCGTATTCAATATCACCTTTTTCTGACTATCATACTTAATCAGTCTTTCTTTGTTTGCGCTGTCAAATGCACAGAGAAATATTTGCATTTGTGGTTCCAGGAAAATATTGGAGGTTTTTAAGTAATCTCCTAAACAGTAGTGATGAAACACCCTGAGCCTTCTGATCACTGAGGGTCAGTTTCCCAAACCCAGACTAAGCCTCTTCCTGGACTAAAAACACGTTCATAGATCCTCCATGCTTTTCAAGAGTAGGCTTCATTTGAGTTCAGGATACTGGCCCCTAGATTGTTCTGATTGTTTGGGAATTAGTCTATCCCTATCAGAGTTGATTAGTGGGTGATATGTTGACAGTGTTTCTCTGTCTGTGTCCCCAGGCCAAAGGGAAGGAGCGTCAGTGGTTGAAGAATCAGTCATTGGGAGAGCTGGATGATGCTAAGATCATAGATGGACTGACGGGAGAGAAGGCTATCTACAAACGCAGAGGAGAGCTGGATCCAGAGGTGTGTGTGTGTGTGTGCGTGTGTGCGTGCGTGGGTGGGCGTAGTTGGACTCCTGTGGTGTGTGTGATTAATCTATGGTCTCGATCACACACATTCTCGCACACAACTAGCCATTAACCACACACACAATGTTCCCACGCTAAGACATCCCACCCATACGCACGTGCACCCAAACAAACACATACTCGCACACAACTAGCCATTAACCACACACACAATGTTCCCACGCTAAGACATCCCACCCATACGCACGTGCACCCAAACAAACACATACTCGCACACAACTAGCCATTAACCACACACACAATGTTTCCACGCTAAGACATCCCACCCATACGCACGTGCACCCAAACAAACACATACTCGCACACAACTAGCCATTAACCACACACACAATGTTCCCACGCTAAGACATCCCACCCATACGCACGTGCACCCAAACAAACACATACTCGCACACAACTAGCCATTAACCACACACACAATGTTCCCACGCTAAGACATCCCACCCATACGCACGAGCACCCAAACAAACACATACTCGCACACAACTAGCCATTAACCACACACACAATGTTTCCACGCTAAGACATCCCACCCATACACACGTGCACCCAAACAAACACATACTCGCACACAACTAGCCATTAACCCCACACACAATGTTTCCACGCTAAGACATCCCACCCATACGCACGTGCACCCAAACAAACACATACTCGCACACAACTAGCCATTAACCACACACACAATGTTCCCACGCTAAGACATCCCACCCATACGCACGTGCACCCAAACAAACACATACTCGCACACAACTAGCCATTAACCACACACACAATGTTCCCACGCTAAGACATCCCACCCATACGCACGAGCACCCAAACAAACACATACTCGCACACAACTAGCCATTAACCACACACACAATGTTTCCACGCTAAGACATCCCACCCATACGCACGTGCACCCAAACAAACACATACTCGCACACAACTAGCCATTAACCACACACACAATGTTCCCACGCTAAGACATCCCACCCATACGCACGTGCACCCAAACAAACACATACTCGCACACAACTAGCCATTAACCACACACACAATGTTTCCACGCTAAGACATCCCACCCATACGCACGTGCACCCAAACAAACACATACTCGCACACAACTAGCCATTAACCACACACACAATGTTTCCACGCTAAGACATCCCACCCATACGCACGTGCACCCAAACAAACACATACTCGCACACAACTAGCCATTAACCACACACACAATGTTTCCACGCTAAGACATCCCACCCATACGCACGTGCACCCAAACAAACACATACTCGCACACAACTAGCCATTAACCACACACACAATGTTCCCACGCTAAGACATCCCACCCATACGCACGTGCACCCAAACAAACACATACTCGCACACAACTAGCCATTAACCACACACACAATGTTTCCACGCTAAGACATCCCACCCATACGCACGTGCACCCAAACAAACACATATTCGCACACAACTAGCCATTAACCACACACACAATGTTTCCACGCTAAGACATCCCACCCATACGCACGTGCACCCAAACAAACACATACTCGCACACAACTAGCCATTAACCACACACACAATGTTTCCACGCTAAGACATCCCACCCATACGCACGTGCACCCAAACAAACACATACTCGCACACAACTAGCCATTAACCACACACACAATGTTTCCACGCTAAGACATCCCACCCATACGCACGTGCACCCAAACAAACACATACTCGCACAGAACTAGCCATTAACCACACACACAATGTTCCCACGCTAAGACATCCCACCCATACGCACGTGCACCCAAACAAACACATACTCGCACACAACTAGCCATTAACCACACACACAATGTTCCCACGCTAAGACATCCCACCCATACGCACGTGCACCCAAACAAACACATACTCGCACACAACTAGCCATTAACCACACACACAATGTTTCCACGCTAAGACATCCCACCCATACGCACGTGCACCCAAACAAACACATACTCGCACACAACTAGCCATTAACCACACACACAATGTTTCCACGCTAAGACATCCCACCCATACGCACGTGCACCCAAACAAACACATACTCGCACACAACTAGCCATTAACCACACACACAATGTTCCCACGCTAAGACATCCCACCCATACGCACGTGCAACCAAACAAACACATACTCGCACACAACTAGCCATTAACCACACACACAATGTTCCCACGCTAAGACATCCCACCCATACGCACGTGCACCCAAACAAACACATACTCGCACACAACTAGCCATTAACCACACACACAATGTTTCCACGCTAAGACATCCCACCCATACACACGTGCACCCAAACAAACACATACTCGCACACAACTAGCCATTAACCACACACACAATGTTCCCACGCTAAGACATCCCACCCATACGCACGTGCACCCAAACAAACACATACTCGCACACAACTAGCCATTAACCACACACACAATGTTTCCACGCTAAGACATCCCACCCATACGCACGTGCACCCAAACAAACACATACTCGCACACAACTAGCCATTAACCACACACACAATGTTTCCACGCTAAGACATCCCACCCATACGCACGTGCACCCAAACAAACACATACTCGCACACAACTAGCCATTAACCACACACACAATGTTTCCACGCTAAGACATCCCACCCATACGCACGTGCACCCAAACAAACACATACTCGCACACAACTAGCCATTAACCACACACACAATGTTTCCACGCTAAGACATCCCACCCATACGCACGTGCACCCAAACAAACACATACTCGCACACAACTAGCCATTAACCACACACACAATGTTCCCACGCTAAGACATCCCACCCATACGCACGTGCACCCAAACAAACACATACTCGCACACAACTAGCCATTAACCACACACACAATGTTCCCACGCTAAGACATCCCACCCATACGCACGTGCACCCAAACAAACACATACTCGCGAAACAAAATGCACATGTTTTAATCTCATTTAGCTCCAAGTGTTGAATATTTTTGGTCGGTCTAGAAAGGACAGCCGTCTATGTTAACTTAACGAACACCCACTTAAGAGATATGAAAGAGAAACAAAAGAAAATGTTTCTCCCGCTATTAAATCAGTTATTTCTAGGTAATGTAATTGAGAAATGCCATTTTCCATGGATGTCCACTTGAAGTGATGACCAGTTTTCTGAATGAATGAGTTTCCCCTAGCGTTTATTTGCTGATGTTAAGAAGAATGATTAAGATAATGTGCTTCAGCTTGTTTCTGTGAAAAGTTGTTTCCAGAATATTGTATTGTCTGACTTAAAACATTGTTTTTTGTTTGTAATTATTCTGTTCCAGTTCTATACAGTAGCAATTCCCCTGTAATATTCCATCCTATAGGGAAGTGTGTGTATAATTAAGCAATAAGGCACCCTGGGGGTTTATGGTATATGGCTAATATACCACGGCTACGGGTAGTTCTTAAGCACGACGCAACACGGAGTGCCTGGATACAGCGCTTAGCCGTGGTATATTGGTAAATATACCACAAACCCCTGAGGTGCCTTATTGCTATTATAAACTGGTTACCAACGTAATTAGAGCAATACAAATAAATATTTTGTCCAATCAGCGTTCAGGGCTTGAACCACCCAGTTTATAATATCTGTTTAACCCTCTGTGTTCTGTTTCGTGTGTTGGTCTGTGTGTGTGTGTGTGTGTGTGTGTAGCTGGGCAGCCCGCAGCAGAAGCCAAAGCGTCTGCGTGTGTTAGCTGACGTGTCAGGGAGCATGTATCGTTTCAACGGGGTGGACGGCAGGCTGGAGAGATCCATGGAAGCTGTGTGTATGGTGATGGAAGCCCTGGAGAGCTACGAACAGAAGATCAAGGTGAGATACACACACACACACATGCAGTAGTTGGCCGTCGGTACAAAACTAGGATCAGCTTTGAAAACATCTTCGAGTGGCTATTTTGATGACACATTGACAGACAGGATATGTGTTGGTTTGTCCAGACAACAATATCAGTGAAGTATAGTCACCTTTCACAGGGGAGGGAGGGAGGGAGGGATGGTCAAATAGAGGAGAGGAGAGAGGGAAAGGGGGAGTGTAATGGGTAGAGAGAGGGAGGGAGCGATAGTGTCCGTGTCAGACGTGTGTGGGGAGGGGTGGAGTGGCAGACTTCATGGCCCCACAGCGTTCTCCTCTACACAACCTGACCTACTGCTCACATATCAGTGTTACACACACGTGCGTAACCCGCCTGCATCTGAAAACACACACACACCTGTGCTCTACACTCTGACAGGTGCCACCTGCTCATACACATCTAGGATAAGACGTGCGGACGCGCGTACACAGACACACGCACACACATACTAACACACACACACGCCAGCCTGTATGCAAGTTCTAAAAGAGAGGACACTCGATGACTTCAGTGTTGTATTCCAGAGCATCATAAGGTCATGTTTAGAAGAAGCTAATGCCATGTTTAGTCAACACACATACATACATACATATACACACACACACACACATACACACACACACACACACACACACACACACACACACACACACACACACACACACACACACACACACACACACACACACACACACACACACACACACACACATACATACATACATACATACATACATACATACATACAGTGCCTTGCGAAAGTATTCGGCCCCCTTGAACTTTGCGACCTTTTGCCACATTTCACGCTTCAAACATAAAGATATAAAACTGTATTTTTTTGTGAAGAATCAACAACAAGTGGGACACAATCATGAAGTGGAACGACATTTATTGAATATTTCAAACTTTTTTAACAAATCAAAAACTGAAAAATTGGGCGTGCAAAATTATTCAGCCCCCTTAAGTTAATACTTTGTAGCGCCACCTTTTGCTGCGATTACAGCTGTAAGTCACTTGGGGTATGTCTCTATCAGTTTTGCACATCAAGAGCCTGACATTTTTTCCCATTCCTCCTTGCAAAACAGCTCGAGCTCAGTGAGGTTGGATGGAGAGCATTTGTGAACAGCAGTTTTCAGTTCTTTCCACAGATTCTCGATTGGATTCAGGTCTGGACTTTGACTTGGCCATTCTAACACCTGGATATGTTTATTTTTGAACCATTCCATTGTAGATTTTGCTTTATGTTTTGGATCATTGTCTTGTTGGAAGACAAATCTCCGTCCCAGTCTCAGGTCTTTTGCAGGTTTTCTTCCAGAATGGTCCTGTATTTGGCTCCATCCATCTTCCCATCAATTTTAACCATCTTCCCAGTCCCTGCTGAAGAAAAGCAGGCCCAAACCATGATGCTGCCACCACCATGTTTGACAGTGGGGATGGTGTGTTCAGCTGTGTTGCATTTACGCCAAACATAACGTTTTGCATTGTTGCCAAAAAGTTCAATTTTGGTTTCATCTGACCAGAGCACCTTCTTCCACATGTTTGGTGTGTCTCCCAGGTGGCTTGTGGCAAACTTTAAACAACACTTTTTATGGATATCTTTAAGAAATGGCTTTCTTCTTGCCACTCTTCCATAAAGGCCAGATTTGTGCAATATACGACTGATTGTTGTCCTATGGACAGAGTCTCCCACCTCAGCTGTAGATCTCTGCAGTTCATCCAGAGTGATCATGGGCCTCTTGGCTGCATCTCTGATCAGTCTTCTCCTTGTATGAGCTGAAAGTTTAGAGGGACGGCCAGGTCTTGGTAGATTTGCAGTGGTCTGATACTCCTTCCATTTCAATATTATCGCTTGCACAGTGCTCCTTGGGATGTTTAAAGCTTGGGAAATATTTTTGTATCCAAATCCGGCTTTAAACTTCTTCACAACAGTATCTCGGACCTGCCTGGTGTGTTCCTTGTTCTTCATGATGCTCTCTGCGCTTTTAACGGACCTCTGAGACTATCACAGTGCAGGTGCATTTATACGGAGACTTGATTACACACAGGTGGATTGTATTTATCATCATTAGTCATTTAGGTCAACATTGGATCATTCAGAGATCCTCACTGAACTTCTGGAGAGAGTTTGCTGCACTGAAAGTAAAGGGGCTGCATAATTTTGCACGCCCAATTTTTCAGTTTTTGATTTGTTAAAAAAGTTTGAAATATCCAATAAATGTCGTTCCACTTCATGATTGTGTCCCATTTGTTGTTGATTCTTCACAAAAAAATACAGTTTTATATCTTTATGTTTGAAGCCTGAAATGTGGCAAAAGGTCGCAAAGTTCAAGGGGGCCGAATACTTTCGCAAGGCACTGTACATGCATAAACACACACATACATTTTTGACCATAGGCCTATTTATTTCTGCAACAACACATTCATCACAAATGTGAAGCAAGCTAGTGCCTCCTAAAGACACGATTGACATCGGGAAAAGAGGGTAGGCTGTCAGCTGATTTTTAGTAGCCTAGGGTCTGGGAAAAAATGTGGCCGTTGATAAAGGCATTTCATCCAAGTCCTACAGTCATTTTACATGACTGTAGACTTTGACAGAATTTTTTTTTAATACCACACAAATATCAAAAAGACAGACTACTTTGACACTGACAAACTGAGAATCTGAGATCAATAAAAATACCTTGTCTTGAACCCATCACTACCCTAGGCCTAGGTATGTGGAGACACACATGCTGTACGAGGAGGAAATGATGCTCAGCTCACTCTCCGGCGATGGCCGATGCGCTCGTGCCAAAAGCCTACATCTCGCTCTTGTTTTACTTTTGTAAAACAATGTTCGCTCAATAGGCCTATTTAGAAGTTGATCAAATATTTTGGTTGCCTACAGCAACGACAGATTAGAGTATTTCATTTTCAGCTGGAGCCATTTGCTTTCCAACCGGTGTTTTCCCACGATTGTATTTGGCCTGTTTTGTCTTCATGCTGTTCACTGACAGACTTGCCGCTCGTTCCGGACTGTAGGCTATGTCTTCTTATTGGGCCCCACGCAAGAATGTTTTTTGAAATAAGCTATTTAATCCTTCCTCTGTGGCTAAATTACAAGTCTACTCATAGTGTAGTAGGCTATTCTGAATTGTTTCATTTCTTTCTGAACAGGCAGCAGTAATTCTGTAACAAATGTATTTACATTCATCAGTACCTTTTACATTTACTGTACCTCTTTGGGGGTGGTGCTGCGGCACCTCTTTGGGGGTGGTGCTGCGGCACCTCTTTGGGGGTGGTGCTGCGGTACCTCTTTGGGGGTGGTGCTGCGGCACCTCTTTGGGGGTGGTGCTGCGGCACCTCTTTGGGGGTGGTGCTGCGGTACCTCTTTGGGGGTGGTGCTGCGGTACCTCTTTGGGGATGGTGCTGCGGCACCTCTTTGGGGGTGGTGCTGCGGCACCTCTTTGGGGGTGGTGCTGCGGCACCTCTTTGGGGGTGGTGCTGCGGTACCTCTTTGGGGGTGGTGCTGCGGTACCTCTTTGGGGGTGGTGCTGCGGCACCTCTTTGGGGGTGGTGCTGCGGTACCTCTTTGGGGGTGGTGCTGCGGTACCTCTTTGGGGATGGTGCTGCGGCACCTCTTTGGGGGTGGTGCTGCGGCACCTCTTTGGGGGTGGTGCTGCGGTACCTCTTTGGGGGTGGTGCTGCGGTACCTCTTTGGGGGTGGTGCTGCGGCACCTCTTTGGGGGTGGTGCTGCGGCACCTCTTTGGGGGTGGTGCTGCGGCACCTCTTTGGGGGTGGTGCTGCGGTACCTCTTTGGGGGTGGTGCTGCGGTACCTCTTTGGGGGTGGTGCTGCGGTACCTCTTTGGGGGTGGTGCTGCGGTACCTCTTTGGGGGTGGTGCTGCGGTACCTCTTTGGGGGTGGTGCTGCGGTACCTCTTTGGGGGTGGTGCTGCGGTACCTCTTTGGGGGTGGTGCTGCGGTACCTCTTTGGGGGTGGTGCTGCGGTACCTCTTTGGGGGTGGTGCTGCGGTACCTCTTTGGGGGTGGTGCTGCGGCACCTCTTTGGGGGTGGTGCTGCGGCACCTCTTTGGGGGTGGTGCTGCGGCACCTCTTTGGGGATGGTGCTGCGGCACCTCTTTGGGGGTGGTGCTTTCGGCACCTCTTTGGGGGGTTAGTTAGTTAGTTATGCACTCTCAAGTTTTCAGTTTTCTTGTTTGTTTCACAATAAAAAAATATTTTGCATCTTCAAAGCATGTTGTGTAAATCAAATGATACAAACTCCCCATAAATCTATTTTAATTCCAGGTTGTAAGGCAACAATAGGACAAATACCAAGGGGGTGAATACTTTCACAAGCCACTGTACCGCAGTCGGCAGCCGTACGTGCCCTTATCAGGAGTGATGCCATGTGACACTAGATATGGGGAGTTCCACTGTAGGACACTTTATCTGACCCTGGGTTATGTGACAACTAGTTTATAAAAGAGTATTGATGGCACAAGTCTGTGACCAGGCGGACATACTGGGCTCTGGCAGAGACAGGATACCCTTGACCCTTCATAATGATCCCTAACATCACTGGCTCATCAGGACCATCCACAGCTATAGCAGTGGACCAACATAGCAGCAGGGGGAATGCTTGTCTTACGAGTCCTTTCTCAACATTAGTTAAAAAGTGAGAAACATTTGCAAAGAATGTAATAGTAACACGCAAAGAATAACAATAACGAGACTATTATACAAGGAAAGTTGTCAGTTGTCCAACTGAATGTATTCAACTGAAATGTGTCTTCCGCATTTAACCCAACCCCTCTGAATCAGAGAGGTGCGGGGAGTACCAGAACCAAGTCAATGTGAAGGGGTACAAGGTAGTTGAAGTAATTGACATAATTGAGGTAATATGTACATGTAGGTAGGGGTAAAGTGACTAAGCAATCATGATAGAAAATGAACAGAGTACCAGCAGCGTGTGAAGGAGTGTGTGTGTGGCGTCAATATGTGTGTGTGTGTGTGTGTGTTGGAGTGTCAGTGTGTGTTGGAGGGTCAGTGTGTGTGTGTGTGTGTGTGTGTGTGTGTGTGTGTGTGTGTGTGTGTGTGTGTGTGTGTTGGAGTGTCAGTGTAGTATGTGTGTGTGTTGGAGTGTCAGTGTAGTATGTGTGAGTGTTGGAGTGTCAGTGTAGCATGTGTGTGTGTTGGAGTGTCAGTGTAGTATGTGTGTGTGTTGGAGTGTCAGTGTAGTATGTGTGAGTGTTGGAGTGTCAGTGTAGTATGTGTGAGTGTTGGAGTGTCAGTGTAGTATGTGTGAGTGTGTGGGTAGAGAGTGTGCATTGAGCTGGTGCAAGAGAGTCCGTGCAACAACAAAAAGAGGGTCAATGCAAATAGTCAGGGTGGCCATTTTATTAACTGTTCAGCAGTTTTATGGCTTGGGGGTAGAAGCTGTTCAGGAGCCTTTTGGTCCGCTGTGCGGTAGCAGAGACAACAGTCTTTGACTTGGGTGGCTGGAGTCTTTGACCATTTTTAGGGCCCTACTCTGACACCGCCTGGTATAGAGGTCCTGGATGGTGCTGTACGCACTACCCTCTGTAGAGTCTTGCGGTCAGATACCAACCAGTTGCCATACCAAGTGGGGATGCAGCCCCGCTTGGTATGCTGTCAAATGCTGTCAATGGTGCAGCTGTAGAACTTGCTAATTATAAGTTATAAGTTATTTTACCTCAGCTTGAGTGATGATGACCCCCTCTCTTCCGTTTTCCTCCCCCTTTCTCTCTTTTCTCCAGTATGACATTGTGGGTCATTCTGGTGATGGTTATGACATAGAGCTGGTCAGAACAGACAAGGTCCCCAAGAACAACAAACAGAGACTGAAGGTCCTCAAGGTATGGACCCAACTCCACTTCACTCAACCTCACATTACCCTCCTCAACCCCACTGGCTCTACCTCATTCTGCCTCTACCCCAATCAACCTCACACTATCACACTCAACCTCACTCTACCTCACACTACACCGCACTACCCCACTAAGCCTCACACTACCCTACTCAACCTCACACTACCCCACTCAACCTCACACTACCCCACTCAACTTCACTCAACCTCACACTACCTAAATTAACGTCACTCTACCCCACTCAACCTCACACTGCCCCACTCAACCTCACACTACTCCACTCAACCTCACACTACTCCACTCAACCTCACACTACCCCACTCAACCTCACTCTATCCTACTCAACCTCACTCTACCCTACTCAACCTCACTCTACCCTACTCAACCTCACTCTACCCCACTCAACCTCACATTACCCCACTCAACCTCACATTACCCTACTCAACCTCACTCTACCCTACTCAACCTCACTCTACCCTACTCAACCTCACTCTACCCTACTCAACCTCACACTACCCTACTCAACTTCACTCTACCCTACTCAACCTCACTCTACCCTACTCAACCTCACTCTACCCTACTCAACCTCACTCTACCCTACTCAACCTCACTCTACCCCACTCAACCTCACTCTACCCTACTCTATATCTTACTCTACCCCACTCAACCTCACACTGCCCCACTCAACCTCACTCTAACCCACTCAACCTCACTCTACCCCACTCAACCTCACTCTACCCTACTCTATATCTCACTCTACCCCACTCAACCTCACACTACCCCACTCAATCTCACACTACCCCACTCAAACTCACACTGCCCCACTCAACCTCACATTATCCCACTCAACCTCACTCTACCCTACTCAACCTCACTCTACCCTACTCAACCTCACTCTACCCTACTCAACCTCACTCTACCCCACTCAACCTCACATTACCCCACTCAACCTCACTCTACCCTACTCTATATCTCACTTTACCCCACTCAACATCACTCTACCCTACTCTATATCTCACTCTACCCCACTCAACCTCATTCTATTCTATTGTACCCATTCTACCCTACCCTCTTCTCGTCTCCTGTCCTCTCTTCCCCTGTGTGTGTCCTCACCTTTCTCTCTCTGCCCCCTCCAGAACATGCATGCCCACTCTCAGTTTTGTATGAGTGGAGACTACACCCTGGAGAGCACTGAGGCTGGCATCAGGGAGCTGGCACGCGAGGATGCTGACGAGCGCTTCGTGGTGGTGCTGAGCGACGCCAACCTGGAGCGCTACGGCATCACGCCCGAACGCTTTGCCCGCGCCCTGACCTCCGACCCCCAGGTCAACGCCTTTGCCATCTTCATCGGCTCGCTGGGCGACCAGGCCGACAGGTGAGAGGATAGAGGTGGAGGGTAGTGTGCATGTCAAGACGTGATGATTGTTTATCGTAACAGGTGGCTCAAGTAAGTAGGTTCCTACATCAAGCACTTCCTGGAGGAGAGAACAGTATAGTTTGACCAGTACTTTATCCTACCCATACAGTGTGCTGCTTGCTGCTCAGTAGTCCTTTGTAGTGTTTGTTCTCAATGAAATCCCAGTTTAAAGAGATTCTAAATGCAGGACCAAGAAGGATGTGCTCTCTTAAACCTAATTATCCTTCTCTCTCTGTCCCAGACACATACACACGCCCAGTGTTGTCTGGCCTGTGTTATGGCTTGTATGGTTGGCGTCGCGTGTCCTTTGAAGTCTGAATGGTGTAGGCCATATTGTTTGTCGTTCTGTCCCGGCCTCTGGCTGGAGAATGTCAATGAGTGGCTTTAACCTCCGTCTCAGTCTCTCTGTGGTCTCTCTATAGCTTAGGACCCAGAGCAAGGGGGAGAGAAGACAGAGAGTTATATGTGGCAGTATATTCCTCCCTGTTTCTGTGGCTGTGGTGTCTCTAAGCTGGTCACTGCCATGGCCTAAAAAGCAGTGATCATCATGACACAATGACCGGAATAAAATGGAAAAGAAAGAGGGAAGGGGGGGATTTAGGGACACAGCTAACTATGGGAAGAGAGCGAGAGAGAGAGAGAGCGAAAGAAAGGGGTAAAGTCAGTGAAAGTATCTTACTGACTTTGCCCACCACATCTCCCTCTTCCCAGTTCTGCCTGTCAATGACAGCTATTGTCTCGCGTTCATTCATTGGCTCATGGGAACATCTGGAACATTTGTCCTCGGAAAGCGGGGTCTCTTTCTCAATGGAGTGTCCACATTCAGCTACTGAACACACTGTGGGTTGAATCTTGCCATCTATTTCTGTTCAGACATTTGACAGTAGAAGGTCACTATCGCTCTCTTTCTCTTTCGCTCTTCTCTCTCTCTGGCTTTTTGTCATTTTTCTCCTCTCTCTCTCTCTCTCTCTCTCTCTCTCTCTCTCTCCAGGCTCCAGAGAACGTTGCCGGCTGGGCGGTCCTTCGTTGCCATGGACACCAAGCACATCCCTCAGATCATGCAACAGATCTTCACCTCCACCATGCTGTCCAGTGCCTGAGAGTGAGACATACACACACAGGCTTTAGCGCCAACTCAGTGACACCACATCATTTCTGGCTTATCAGGACAGTGTGTGAAGTATAATGACAATGGCCTTCAGATGACTGTGTTCAGGACTACAGGGCCACACAGTGAATGGGCTGTCAGTACTATCCATTAGAATGTCCTACTGACATAAATTTATATGTTGTTGTTTTTTTATGTACGATTTTATGAATGTCTGATATGTAGGGCGGCACGTAGCCTAGCGGTTAAGAGCGTTGGGCCAGTAACCGAAAGGTTGTTGGTTTGAATCCCCGAACCAACGAAAAATATGCCCATGTGCCCTTGAGCAAGGCACTTAACCCTAATTACTTGTGTAAATTGCTCTGGATGAGAGCGTCTGTTAAATGACTAAAATGTTGAGTTGTGTTTTGCCACAGCTCATAACCCTGCGTTATAACTTTACATTGAAGTGACATTGCTGCTTATTAACATTGCTGCTTATTAACATTTCTTAGGCCCCTAGACTAAGGTCAAGACAGTTAGGTCCAGGATGTTGTTTTAGGGTGTGTTGGGAAGATGCTGGTGCCCTGGTACACACAAACACACACATGGTTGTGTTTGTCCAATGTCGGTCGGAAGTGAACTTGAGAAAGCATCTTTGTTTTTGGACTTCCTTTGTCTTGTGCCCTTTGACCTGACACACACACACACACAGAGACACACACAGGGTGTCCAGCACTAACTTGGCTCCTGTAGAATGCCGGGACTGTGAGGGGGGGATTTCCCGTCTGACTGCACACGCTCAGTTAAATGTTGAGCAACACCTTCATCACTGTGTGTGTGTGTGTGTGTGTGTGTGTGTGTGTGTGTGTGTGTGTGTGTGTGTGTGTGTGTGTGTGTGTGTGTGTGTGTGTGTGTGTGTGTGTGTGTGTGTGTGTGTGTGTGTGTGTGTGTGTGTGTGTGTGTGTGTGTGTGTGTTCCCGTGCTCTATCTAGATCAACAAGCACTGCTCATTCCCTTCCTGACCACCAGACCTTGTGACGCTCACTGCTCTTCTCAGCCCCCCCAGGAATCAGCATTCATTACAGGACCCCCACCCACACAAACACTGACACACACACACACACACAGTGATGTGTGTTGCTGGGGAAAGTGTGTGATTAATAGAAGCTCTTGGAGGATGCAGAGAGATTCTATAGAGGGGATGGAGGAACAGGAGGGAGGGAAGGGGGAAAACAACTACTGAGAAAGAGAGAGGTGTCATCTGTCATTTCTCTGAAGCTTGCCTCGCCAGTGTTGGGCAGCACAGTGCACACGTGCAAACTCCTTATCTCTTCACTCAGTAGCTTGACCTCTTTCTCTTTCACTGGCGTGATGGAGGAATATAGTGCCCTGTTTCCACTCTGACTCTGTTGCTCTCTCTCTCGTAGGGTTGGTTGTTGGTGCGTGTGTTCTGCTATCTGTGTGTTGGACGTGTCTGACTAGATTGACTACAGACCTGAAGTGGCATGATTGATCTGTGGCCTGTCTAAACACTTCTGTATATCAGATCTCTTCCGTTATGATTCTAGTCATTCCTGACATCGCTGCTGTGTTTGATCCATCTGTTTCATGCTGTTTGTTGATTTGTTTGTCATTGATTATAATGGAATAAAATGGTGTAAATATGTACAAAGTTGGAATAAACTCATAAATGATCAGTCATGTCCTGTGTTTGTTTTTGGCTTTGGTGCGTAATGTGTCATGGTTGAACCCAATTGTGCTAGCGAAGACCATTAGCCTTGTTCTGAGAATCTGAGGGAGTTCCTGGAATGCCTCCACGACAGGTTGTGTGTGTGTGCGTGTGCGCGTGCGCGTGTGTGTGCGCGTGTGTGTGCCAGCTGTTTGGATCTTTTTTGTATTTTATTTTCTGGTCACTTTTTCCTGTTTTCCATGCACTGTTACAATCCTTGTTAGCCTTGTACAAGAAAACCCTTGTCTCCCCTTAGGGTAACCCAGCTTCCCCCGCCTCAGGCCAAGGCTTACCCCATCCCACTCTGCTTCTGGAAGTAAGATGGAGACAACCGATCTAGGATCAGATCACCCTACCCCCAATCATAACTAACCATTAAGGGGGTCAACATAAACCTGACCCTGAATCAGTGGTTAGGGTGAACTTCTATTCATAGGGGAGTAATCTCCCTGGAGTGTGTTGTTTGTAATGACATGGTCCTGTCTGCTTCCTTTACAAGCTGTTTGATTGATCCACTGTTTATCACCCTCGCTGTTGGAACAATGACAAATTGACTAGGACACACACACGCTACGATAATAATTCCCCTGGGCCTGCTGTTTTTACCCCTCTCCCAGACTGTAATGGAGAGAGAAGTCGTCTAGACGTGTGGGATGTTCTGTGAGTCAATCACTGATAGCTGTGTTTGTTTGTGTATGAGATGCCATTCAGACAACTGTTTAGGTTCTGGGCTTCCCCAGAACACACGTCACAGGGCTCCGTGTCTGAGGGTCATTTAGTCCATAGAGATACACTATGTCATTTTCTATTCAGACTCTCAGAGCCATAGACACAACAGTAATCACACTGGAATACAGCCAGTTCCAATGACAGAACAACTAGGATCACTTAACACTCGCAGGTTGTAGTGGAGTTGCTCTTCGATAGTGTGACTATTTGACCTGAATCTGTTCTAGAACTGGAGCAGTTGGTTAGTTACATAGTCTGACCTCTTGTTGTTGTGAGCTTTCTATGCTCCAGGGCTCAAATGACATTAACGAGTACAGTCCCGGAACACACACACACAATGTGACCTGTCTTCTATGGACTATACACTGCTGTGAACGTGCAGTGCCATTGAACAGGAATCAGGATTGATTGGTCGGGGTTAATTGATTGATCACTGGTTACCATAGAATAGGAGAGCTAGATTGACAGTTAATTGTTTGTCCGCCATAGTGGAAAAATTTCTCACATATTTCCTGATGGTAATGAGGCTCCCGAGTGGCGCAGCTGTCCAAGGCACCGTGTCTCAGTGCAAGAGGCGTCACTACAGTTCCTGGTTCGAATCCATGCTGTATCACATCCGGCCATGATTGGGGGTCCCATAGGGCGGCCAAGCGTCGTCCGGTTTTGGCCGTCATTGTAAATAAGAATTTGTTCTTAACTGACTTGCCTAGTTAAATAAAAGTTAAACACCCCCAGAAAATGTGTAAACCAGGGGAACAGGAAGCTCGTAATGGAGAGGAAGTGATGATGTCAAACAACAACACATGCCAGGGCACAGAGGTGCAGGCACGGGATTCTGGGAAACCTTTGTAAAAACACTTCTAATGCAGATACACACACACAACACACACACGCAGAGACCCATAAAGGCTTTCCCTGCAGTTGTGAACACAGACAAGAGACGGGGCAAATTTATTACTGATCATTGCACACACACACACACATACGCACACACACACACACATACGCACACACACACACACACGCACAGGCTGTGTAGACAGGAGGCAGCAGCCCCAGTGTTTTATGGCTGCTCATTAGGCAGTAATTACAGCTCTGCTATAGCAGCCCTCACTAATCACCACAGGTGTTTGCTGCTGGGACCCCACCATGCAGACTGATGGATGGAAGGGGGGGCTATACACACACAGCCTGCTGACACCTGGCACTGGCTGATGATCTCACATGTAGGTGGCTTGATGTCTGAAAGACTCATTGAGATGTACAGTATACTTAATTGTGAGAATGCACACACACTTACACACACACACCAAGCCAGGTATGACACACAACCCACCTGACACCTGCCTCTGACAGGCTCTCTTTGAGATCTTCACCTCACTGTGAAGTCACACACACAGATTGACAGAGAGAGACAGAGACCTTACAGTGCAGTCTGAGGAGAATCTAATGAACCACACTGTTGACAGACAGACTGGCCTAAAGACAGACAGACAGACTATTACTGACAGACTGCTGACAGACTGACCGCCTTAGTAAGCAGATTATCAGATCAGGTTTCATCCCTCAGATCCCCTAACCTACCAAGCATGTAGCCTACTGATGATATAACCCTATACCACCGATATAACAGGGAGCCAGATGTTACACTGGATGTATACATCTGAATCTGGTTGGAATTTCCACTCCTCACCAAATATGGTATTGAGAGGAAGCCCAGTAGCCGGCAGTGGGAGAAGATGGAGCGAGTTGGAACTGGGCCGACATTCTGCTGGTTTTCTCATCAAAGAAAAGCCCGATCTCAATACAGCTTTCTGTTCCCTAAACTAGAATCTGTTCCAAACATAGTGCACAACGTTTTGTAGACGTGACCATTTGCCAAGGTTTCTAAAAATCGCATTGTTTACAAGGAGTGCAAGGGCGAATTGAGTTATTGCACACGCACATCACAGCGAAGGCATTCACTAGGACGCGGCAATAGGATCTTGCTAGCTCGTACTTGGCTCTGCCCACTTCCTTGCTTGTTCTGCCCACTATGCTTCATTATCTCCTGTTAAAAAAGACACAGATGGACTATCTTTGGGTAGTTCTAAATATCTTTGTCTATACTCTACTCAAATCTTTACCCTAACAACCATGTAGCCTACTGATGATGTAACTCTATAATAAGCAGTCCTTCCTCCCAATAAGGAATCATGTTTTGAATAGTTTAAACGTCCTTCCCTCTCAACAGGACCTGAGTCCACCATGCAGTTATAGGTTCAGCAACGTGATTAACATACAGTATATATCACCCTATTGAAAAGGTCATTGTTTGACCTGCTTGTTGGTTAGCAGACCTGGAACATACAAGCCATTAGCGAGGAGTGGAGAAGGCATACACACACACAGAGTTTGACCCTGTAGCATTGTGTGTGTGTGTGTGAGGGGGGGGGGGGTGTCTCTGTGTGCCATACTGATGCTTTATAAATGATATATGATGCTTTATAAGTGATTTACCCAACCTTATCGGTGTGTATTGACTTATCGTAAGCTCAACTTTAGTATAAGAGCGACTCAAACGGGATAAATCCCTGGCTGTGACCCCACTCTCTCAGGGAGTTTAGACATGCAAGAAACACATTTCCATTTCACACCTCACACTCGTGCAGGTTACCCACATGTACATGCAGTGAAACAGGACACATATCAGCACCCCCTATTTGACCTTTGAAGTGCCTGTAGAAGTGTAGCTTATTGTTCCTGTTGCCGTACTGTCGATGACATCATCAAGAGGATGTGGTTTGCCCCTCTGTTTCTGGGGTTCCTCCACCGTGTGAATTAAATAGGGCCGTTGTCCCTGACAACATCAAAACAACCTTATATCTCTGTGCAAAACTGTCCAGTTGTCATATATATAAATGTCAGTTTCGTAATAACCCAAAGTGACAATCTTAAAGTTGCAGATGGTAATATAGAGAAGTCCCTGACAATATGACAACTGTTATTTTAACAAACAGTGTTACTATGTGTTGATAATACTTTGTCCTTGACAACATCAACATAGCTTGACATCTCTGCATGCTCGCATAGATTAATCTGTCATCACTAAGCGTGCTGTTTTTGTAACATGTAGAGACCAACTCATCACATGGAAAAAAAATAGTTTCTCTTGCTTGAAAAGATAAGTCTCTCACTCAGCAACTAAATATGAGAAGATTTCTATATTCAATGGTTTTCAGTCCTGTTGCCTTCACCAAGTACCTAAGTTAATATTTTATCATACAAATGTCATTATTTATGACAATACATAACTTTTTTGGGGACAATATCATACTTTGACTGCCTACTATTAACCTAACACAGTGGTCTGAAACTCACATGGCCACATCAGCAAGTCACATTATTCTGGCTTGCAAAGTGTTATATAATTCCAATTGGAATCTAGCCGGAGTTAGGATAGCTAACAATTGGAACTTTTAGTCACCAGCAACTGCAGTTAGAATGACTGACAAGGAAGGGAAGATTGATAAATGAGGCTACTTAAACCATCTAAACTGGAACAACCATGTCAATAACTGGTGAAATAAGTCCAACCACTTACAGATTTAATTACTTTAGAAAAATGTATGTTATTTATCTTTGTGTATCATAAGATCAATTAATCAAGGTGCATGCAGAAACAGATATTAAAACAAGCTATACTAATACGCAACCTGCAACAAAGCATGCTGGGTAATATGATAATGAGGCCCCTCCAATGCCTTATTTACTCTGAGAGAGTTAATGGAAATTAGCTCAACACGGTCGAGTAGCAACACCACCATGCAGTGGTGATTGCACTGTGATTCAAATAACACTTCATTTATTTACTGCAGGTTTCACTTTCAATCCCACTGGTTTTAACCCCACTAAAATCAAAACTCAGATATAACACTCACAACACTTTTTCCTCAACACTGAGATTTTAACACCCGCAAATTTGCTGTGTGCTGTAGCAAACTGTCTCAAATTGCGTGAGTATTATGTGTGCCAAACAGGTGCTGTTAAATTAAAATATGATTATATTTCCAACAGCTTTATGGTGGTTATACAAGGTTATTACTATACGAAGCCTACTAATGATAAGAATGTTTGGATATCAGAGCGGCGGTAACTCACCCGTGTTCACCAGCATTACGATTTTCCTGAATTGGATCCTTTGTTCGTACCCCCCCAAGGCAATTGAACTTAACCCAGAGGCTGCTCCAAGACGCTCCGGTGGAGAAGAAGTATTTTGAGTGGACTTCTATTCCGACTCAGGGGGCGTGCACACCATCCACCGCTTCCGAGTATATTCCTCGCTAATCTTCAGTACCTGGACAATAAAGTAGACGAGCTCAGGGTGAAGATCTCCTTCCAGAGAGACATCAGGGACTGTAACATACTAGGTTTCATGGAAACAGGGCTCTCTCCGGATATACTGTCCCGGTCCATACAGCAGGCTGGGTTCACAGTGGCCATGCACGCCTCCAACTCAATCATCAAGTTTGCAGACGACACAATAGTAGTAGGCCTGATTAGCAACAATGATGAGACAACCTACAAGGAGAAGCTGAGGAACCTGGCGGAGTGGTGCCAGGAAAATAACCTCTCCCTCAAAGGAGCTGATCGTGGACTTCAGGAGACAGTGCAGGGAGCACCCCCCTATCCACATCGACGGGACCGCAGTGGAGTAGGTGAAAAGCTTCAAGTTCCTTGGCGTACACATCACTGACAATCTTAAATGGTCCACCCACACAGACAGTGTGGTGAAGAAGGCTCAGAAGCACCTCCTCAACCTCAGGAGGCTGAAGAAATTTGGCTTGGCCCCTAAGACCAAAACTGTTACAGACTCACAATTGAGAGCATCCTGTCGGGCTGTGTCACCGCCTGGTATGGCAACTTCACCACCCGCAACCGCAGGGCTCTCCAGAGGGTGGTGCGGTCTGCCCGAACGTATCACTGGGAGCACACTGCCAGCCCTCCAGGACACCTACAGTACCCAATGTCACAGGAAGGCCAAAAAGAACATAAAGGACATCAACCACCCGAGCCATGGCCTGTTCACCCCGCTATCATCCAGAAGGCGAGGTCAGAACAGGTGCCTCAAAGCAGGGACCAAGAGACTGAAAAACAGCTTCTATCTCAAGGCCATCAGACTGTTAAATAGCAATCACTAGCCGGCTACCACCCGGTTACTCAACCCTGCACCTTAGAGGCTCCTGCCCTATGTACATACATTTGGAATCACTGGTCACTTTAATAATGGAACACTAGTCACTTTAATCATGTTTTCATACTGCTTTACTCATTTTCATATGTACAGTACAATTATTCAGACCCCTTCCCCATTTCTACATTTTGTTACGTTACTGTTCTGAAATGGATTCAATAATTTTTTCCCCTCATCAATCTACACACGATACAAAGCGAAAACAGGTTTTTATAAATTTGAGCAAATGTATAACACATAAAAATAGAAATAGCTTATTTACATAAGTATTCAGACCTTTTGCTATGAGACTCAAAATTGAGCTTATGTGCATCCTGTTTCCATTGATCATCCTTGAGATGTTTCTACAACTTGATTGGAGTCCACCTGTGATAAATTAAATTGATTGGACATGATTTGGAAAGCAATCACCTGTCTATATAAAGTCCCACAGTTGACTGTGTATGTCAGAGCAAAAACCAAGCCATGGGGTCGAAGGAATTGTCCGAGCCACAGATCTGGGGAAGGGTACCAAAACATTTCTGAAACATTGAAGGTCCCCAAGAACACAGTGGCCTCCATCATTCTTAAATGGTATAAGTTTGGAACCACCAAGACTCTTCCTAGAGCTGGCTGCCCGGCCAAACTGAGCATTCGGGGGGAGAATCGCCTTGGTCAAGGAGGTGACCAAGAACCTGATGGTCATTCTGACAAAGCTCCAGAGTTCCTCTGTGGAGATGGGGGAACCTTCCAGAAGGACAACCATCTCTGCAGCACTCCACCAATCAGGCCTTTATGGTAGTGTGGCCAGACGTAAGCCACTCCTCAGTAAAAGGCACATGACAGTCCGCTTGGAGTTTGCCGAAAGACACTAAAGGACTCTCAGACTATGAGAAAAAATATTCTCTGGTCTGATGAAAGTAAGATTGAACCCTTTGCCTGAATGCCAAGTGTCACGCTGAAGCATGGTGGTGGCAGCATCATGCTGTGGGGATGTTTTTCAGTGGCAGGGACTGGGAGACTAGTCAGGATCGAGGGAAAGATGAACGGAGCAAAGTACAGAGAGATACTTGATGAAAACCTGCTCAAGAGCGCTCAGACTGGGGCGACGGTTCACCTTCTAACAGGACAACGACCCTAAGCATTCAGCCAAGACAATGCAGGAGTGCTTTTGTGGACAAGTCTCTAAATGTCCTTGAGTGGCACAGCCAGAGCCCAGACTTGAACCCGATTGAACATCTCTGGAGAGATCTGAATATAGCTGTGCAGCAAAGTTCCCCATCCAACCTGACAGAGCTTGAGAGGATCTGCAGAGAAGAATGGGAGAAACTCCCCAAATACAGGTGTGCCAAGCTTGTAGCGTCATACACAAGAAGACTCGAGGCTGTAATCGCTGCCAAAGGTGCTTCAACAAAGTACTGAGTAAAGGGTCTGAATACTTAATTTATTTGTATTTATATTATATTTCTTTTATTTAACTTGTCAAGTCAGTTAAGAAGAAAGTCTTATTTACAATGATGGCCTACCCCGGCCAAACCCGGACGACGCCAGGATTGACTTATGTAAATCTTATATTACATTTTTTTATAAATTAGCAAACATTTCTGAAACTTATTTTTGCTTTGTCGTTATGAGGTATTGTGTGTAGACTGACGAGGGGTTAAAACGATTTAATCCACTTTAGAACAAGGCTGTAACAAAGCAAAAAGTTGGGACAATTCAAGGGTTCTGAATACTTTCCAAATGCACTGTATACTGTATTCTACTGTATTTTAGTCAATGCGACATTGCTCGTCCTAATATGTATATATTCCTCAATTCCATTCTTTTAGTTTTTGATTTGTGTGTATTGTTGTGAATGGTTTGACACTGCTGCACTGTTGGAGCTAGGAACACAGGCTACACCCGCAATAACATATTTTGTGTATGTGACCAATACAATTTGATTTGATAATGACATTATAATGATGATATGAATAATAATTGTACTAATAACAATAAGAAAGAGATCAATAAAAATAAGGTTATGGGAGTGAGAGCTACATGCATATTATGGCAAACAAGTGCTGTTAGATTGCAATATCCTTTTTCTACCCATTTGGAACAGTGTAAACAACACTCAGTCAATTATAAGTCATAGCAGAGAGGCTGTTTTAACAAGAAACAATTGTAAAGCCATTGTTACAGCATAGCAAAGATTAAAACAGACGAATTTGTGGAATTGCTTTATCCAACATTTTGTGGTTGCATGAGGCTTGGTGCTCACAGAATCAGTATTATTAAACAAACAAACAGGCAACAGAAGAAGGATCTGTCTTGATTCTGTAGATACAGTATATATGGATGATTTATAAAGCAATGCATATTAACTGTTAGGCTATTGATTATAGACCTAGTTGTTCCGGATGACTGTGTGATCTCGCGCTCCATAGAGGATGTGAGTAAGACCTATAAACAGGTTCAAATTCACATGGCCGTGGGGCCCGATGGATTACCAGGACGTGCACTCAGAGCATGTGCTGACCAGCTGGCAAGTGTCTTCACTGACATGTTCAACCTTTCACTGACCCAGTCTGTAATACCAACACATTTCAAGCAGGCCACCACAGTCCCTGTCCCCGAGAACGCCAAGGTAACCTGTCTAAATGACTATCTCCACATAGCACTAACATCTGTAGCCATGAAATGCTTTGAAAGGCTGGTCATGACTCACATCAACACCATCATCCCAGACCCCTTGGACCCACTCAAATTTGCATACCGCCCAAAGGGCCTCCCGGGTGGCGCAGTGGTCTAGGGCACTGCATCGCAGCGCTAGCTGTGCCACCAGAGACTGGGTTTGCGCCCAGGCTCTGTCGCAGCCGGCCGCGACTCGGAGGTCCGTGGGGCCACTCACAATTGGCATAGCGTCGTCCGGGTTAGGGAGGGTTAGGCCGGTAGGGATATCCTTGTCTCATCGCTCACCAGTGACTCTTGTGGCGGGCCGGGCGCAGTGCACGCTAACCAAGGTAGCCAGGTGCACAGTGTTTCCTCCGACACTTTGGTGCGGCTGGCTTCCTGGTTGGAGGCGCGCTGTGTTAAGAAGCAGTGCGGCTTGGTTGGGTTGTGTTTCGGAGGATGCGTGACTTTCGACCTTCGTCTCTCCCGAGCCCGTACGGGAGTTGTAGTGATGAGACAAAATAGTAATTACTAACAATTGGATACCACGAAATTGGGGAGTAAAATTTAAAATATAAATTAAATAAAAATAAAAAAACTGCATACCGCCCCAACAGATCCACAGATTACGTCATCTCTATTGCACTCCACACTGCCCTCTCCCACCTTGACAAGAGGAACACATATGTGAGAATGCTGTTCAGTGACTACAGCTCAGCATTAAACACCATAGGGCCCTCCAAGCTCATCACTAAGCTCAGGACCCTGGGACTGAACACCTCTCTCTGCAACTGGATCCTGGACTTCCTGACGGGCCACCCCCAGGTGGTGACTGCGTGGCTGCAATGACTCAAACACAATAATTAAGTTTGCTGATGACCCAACGGTGGTAGGACTGATCATCGACGACGATGAGACAGCCTATAGGGAGAAGGTCAGTGACCTGACAGTGTGGTGCCTCTCTCCCTCAATGTCAGCAAGACAAAGGAGCTGATTGTGGACTACAGGGAATGGAGGGCCCCCCATCCACATCAACAGGGCTGTAGTGGTGTCCACATCACTAAGGAATTAACATGGCCCACATACACCAACACAGTCGTGAAGATAACACAACAACGCCTCTTCCCCCTCAGGAGTCTGAAAAGATTTGGCATGGGCCCTCAGATACTCAAAAAATTATACAGCTGCACCATTGAGAGCATCTTGACTGGCTGCATCACCGCTTGGTATGGCAACTGCAAGGCGCCGGAGAGGGTAGTGTGTACGGCCTAGTACATCACTGGGGTCGAGCTCCCTGCCATCCAGGACCTCTGTACCAGGCACTGTCACAGGAAGGCCCTAAAAATTGTCAAAGACTCCAGGCACCCAAGTCAAAGACTGTTGTCCTCTGTTGCTGCACTGCAAGCAGTACCAATGGACCAAGTCTGGAACCAACAACTCCCTGAACAGCTTCTACCCCTAAGCCCTGAGACTGATAAACTAAATAGCACCCGGACTGTCTGCATTGACACTCTTTTGCACTAACTTTTTTGACTCATCACATATGCTGCTGCTACTGCTTATTATCTTTCCTGTTGCCTGATCACTTAACCCCTACCTATATGTACATATCTACCTCACTTACCTGGTACCCCTGCACATCAACTCAGTGCTGCAACCCCATGTAAATAGCAAATTGTTACTCATTGTGTATTTATCCTTGTGTTATTATGTTTCTATTATTTTCTAATGTTTCTCTCTGCATTGGGAAGAGCCCGTAGGTAAGCATCACACTGTTAGTCTACACCTGTTGTTTACAAAGCGTGTGACAAATAAGATTTGATTTGATTTGAACATTGCTGTTTATCTTGCTCGGATAGATAAGTATTTCCGTTACAAAAGAATAGAAGATTTCTATTTTAGTCCTCAACGACATCAAAACCCGCATTACATGATAACCCACTTCTCATTTTACCTAGGGCTCGGCATAGCACTCTGGTCAAAGGTAGTGCACTATACAGGGAATAGGGTATCATTTAAGGGTGGATGCTTGTGTGTCTCTGTGTGCCATACTGCAGGTTTATAAATGAAACATCCTTACAGTATGTGTGATTTACGCAACCTTATCGTACGCTGAACTTTAGTATAAGAATTAAGCCAACAGTATAAGTGAAGTGCCTGTTGAAGTGTAGCTTATTGTTCCTGTTGTCGTACTGTCGATTACATCAACCAGAGGATGTGGTTTGCCCCCGTGTTTCTGGGGTTCCTCCACTGTGTGGATTAGATAGGATCGTTGTCCTTGACAACATCAAAACAACCTTATATCTCTGTGGACCTATAGCTCTCAGTTGTCAGTTTCGTAATAGCGCAAAGTGACTATCTTAAAGTGGCAGATGATGTAATGGTTCGACAATAGAGAAGTCCCTGACAATATGACAACTGTTATTTTAAACATCAGAACAAACAGTGTTACTATGTGTTGATAATACTTTGTCCTTGACAACATCAACATAGCTTGACATCTCTGCATGCTCGCATAGATGAATCTGTCATCACTAAGCGTGCTGTTTTTGTAACACCTACTCATCACATGGAGAAAAAAAAATCCAATATTAGTTTTGCAACAGGTCTTCACAACAGATCTCTCTGAAATGTGACAATAATTATCCTAGACAACACCATAACATTGTTATTTCTCAGCATGCTTGTATAGTGGTCTTTCTATAAACACGGTACCAGTGAGAATTTGCTATGCTGGACAACTTGTTACAACTTGTACAAACTATGGCATAAGGGGACGACGAGCAGATGAGGTAATCTGTCATTTTGATGAAGACATTAATGAGCGAGCTAGGACTAACTCAATAATAAACAGTTACTAATAAACAGTTATATTGACCTCTTACAGAATTCCACACCCAAATATGGAGTCAGCAGGTGCAGGTGCCCCTGGTATAGGGGTCGAGGAGCACATCCGGGAGCATACGGCGATGCTCCACCATCTCGGCGCCGCCATGGACCGCGTCGTCCAAACCATGGATCGCTGGGAGAGACTGGGAGTTCCTCCACCAGCACAACCGGGGCCTCCACTACTCGCCCCCCCTGCACCCGGTCCCAGTGGGTTTCGTCTCGCTCTTCCCCGGGAGTACGATGGGACGGCTGCACGCTGCCAGGGTTTCCTGTTGCAGCTGGATCTATACCTGACAACCATCCACCAGGCTCGTTCGGGCCGTGAGAGGGTGTCCGCCCTCGTCTCGTGCCTCTCGGGAAAAGCCCTGGAGTGCGCCAACGGCGTGTGGAGAGAAGGAGTTGCGGCTCTGGACCATTTCAAAGATTCCACCCGCCGCTTCCGGGCAGTCTTCGACCACCCGCCCGAGGGTAGAGCGGCGGGTGAATGTCTCTTCCATCTGAGGCAGGGGACAAGGAGCGCCCAGGAGTACGCGATGGACTTTCGGATACCTGGCCGCCGGCACGGGATGGAACGACAAGGCTCTGATCGACCACTACTGCTGCAGTTTGCGCAAGGACGTCCGTCGGGAATTGGCCTGCAGGGGGGCCCGGTACGTTTGCAGTGGTCGGCTGAGGCGGACAGGGCTTTTGGTCACCTGAGGGCTCTGTTTACCTCGGCTCCCATGCTGGCCCATCCGGATCCCTCTTTGGAGTTCACAGTGGAGGTGGACGCGTCCGAGGCTGGGATAGGAGCCGTGCTCTTTCAGCGCTTGGGTACGCCACCGAAGCTCCGACCCTGTGCCTTCTTCTCAAGGAAGTTCAGCTCGGCGGAGCGAAACTATGACGTGAGGGACCGGGAGCTGTTGGCTGTCATCAAGGCTTTGATGGCGTGGAGACATTGGCTGGAGGGGGCTAAACACCCTTTTCTCATCTGGACTGACCACCGCAATCTGGAGTACATTCAGATCCTTGTTCGGGCGGCGTTCAGCGTTCGGCGGTCGAAGTCACTGGTCTTCTAGCAATCTCCAATCCACCTTTCATTTTCCATTTGTTTTGTCTTGTTTTCCCACACACCTGGTTTACATTCCCTCATTACTTGACGTGTATATAACCCTCTGTTCCCCCCATGTCTGTGTGTGGAATTGTTTGTTGTAAAGTGCATATGCACTTTGCCTCATTAAACTGCTTCGGTTATTACCCAGTTCTGCTCTCCTGCGTCTGACTTCCCTGTAGCCAGTTACTCACCTCTTACAATTGTGAGGAAGGGGAGAAAGGAGGAGGGGAAAACAGAACGGAAGAACCTGCTAAACAGATGAGTGTTTAACAGCATTTTCCCAACAAAACAACAGGGCCCCCCGAGCGGTAATTTGACCATGATTACTGCAAGTTTAGATAGCTGGCCTATTACCAATCAACAACAAAAAATGTCAGTGACTGACATAACAAGAGAAATACTGATGATGCGCTACCAACTTGCACCTTGTGTATTCTACTATTCTGACTGGTAACAGTAGGTTGAGAACTCAACTGAGTTTTTTAAAATTGATCCGCGGGCCTAATAAAGGGGGGCTGCTTTCGACCGACAATTGGACATCCCTGCTGTACAGAGTTAAAGACACCCATCTGTTTAGCAGGTTCTTCCGTTCTGTTTTCCCCTCCTCCTTTCTCCCCTTCCTCCCAATTTCTTTCCTCCCTCTCTTTCTCTCTCACACCCCCATGTCCAGCTGGCCTGACCAAACCTCCCTCCCACCCTCCCTCGCTCACAGCCAGCCTTGAGCTCCAGGACAGCCAGCTGTATTCCAGTTGTTCAATCAAGGATAGTGCTGACTGTGCTGTCTAATAGAAATCACTGTTCACCCTTAATGCATTTCTCTGATGTGATAACACAGGACTACTCAGTCCTGTTCAGCCAGAAAGCCACGCAAACATGCTCCTCTGTCGGTCTGTCTGTCTGCATGCTTCCCTGTCTGTCTGTCTGTCTGTCTGTCTGTCTGTCTGTCTGTCTGTCTGTCTGTCTGTCTGTCTGTCTGTCTGTCTGTCTGTAATTCTTTGTCTCCCCCAGGTGTGTGTGCAGCTTCTCAAATGGTTGAACATTGTTAGACAGTAGACAGAAACATATTTCACCCACTATGACATACCAACATCTACCTAAACCCCATAGAACACCTGTGGGATGAGCTGAAGAGGAGAGTGCACAAGCGTGAATCTGAAGGATCTGGCGAGATTATCTATGGAAGAATGGTCTCAGATCCCTTGCCATGTGTTCTCCAACCTCATTACGTACTATAGGAGAAGACTGCTATCTTGGCAAAGGGAAGTTGCACAAAGTATTGAATGAAGGGGTGCCAATAATTGTGGCACACATATATTTGAGAAAAATATATTACTGCATAATTGTAGCGGGTTTACTATGCTGACTATGACTATGGTGTTTGAAGGACATATTGGCACGGTTTGCCGGCCCATGACTTCATCTAGAGCCTAACATCACCCGTGCCAATATGTCCTCCAAACACCGGCTTAGCGGGCATTATCACTTCAATTAGCTAAAGTAAAGCCATAGCCAGTTAAATAATATTATCAGTTGTGATTAGAGGAGAGGAAGCCACGTGGCTTCTATAGATCTGATTATAGCCATAGAACCATTTCCAGGGAATGAAGGAAGGAGGAGGAAAGGAAAAACATATTCCCTTGTTTTTCCAAAACAGGTTCAGTTCAGCTCACTAAGCCTCAAGTCCACTTCCTGGTCACATGTGTGTGAAAGTTCCTGACAAGCACACCCTCTAGCACACAAATACACACTCCGCATTTTCCAGTCCTGTGGTGTTTCTCTGGGAGGCAGTGTTTGGAGGAATGTGAACAGTGGGTATGACAAATGGAGATCAAAACACCACCATGCTTCTACCTCTGCTGTGGTTGCTGTAGTCCAGATTTTGGACTGAAATTAGGATCTGCACTTATATTTCAAAATATGGCGAGGGCAGCTTTTACTTTTAGTTTTTAGACCAATTTGGACCTTTAGCTTCTTTTAGAAGATCTATGTATTATGAGAAAATAAGAGCAAACTGTATTCTTCTAACACACGACACTGTCAGTGGCCTTAGTTCTTTTAGACCTGTAATACAGATCGATAGATCTTCTTAATCTGTCTATTCTGAGGGCTCTCCCGATGCAGCTTTCAGTATTGTGTTGTGTTCAGGTGAGCTATAGATCTCTAACATCAACTCTATAGGATCATTTGCTTTCCATGACAAAAGCTGAGGATCCAACATGGTCCTGGAACCTGCAGAGACTTGTTTGGGTCCACAGAGAAGGAGGGAGGAAGGATGATGTTTCTGACAGTGACAGGCCTTTTCTTTTTTTCTTCTCTGTGTGTTCATATCACGGAGGAGGAGAGGACAATCTATCAAGTTTTATTTGAATTGCATTTTACACCAGGGGGAAAACACATCAACAAAATAAGGGGGTAATAATGTTTAACATGCACATTAGATTGAGCATACTTGATAAAATGCAAACAAAACATAGTAAAAGGGGGATAATAGAGTGTTCATTAGGCACCAAATGCAAGACAACAGACTGAAACAGTGAGGGACTACCTAGGCTTGTCCAATAAGAAACTTTGAATTTCTGTCTCTGTTGCAAAGCTCTTTATAAAGTTTTCCGCTACATGCCCTAATGACAGTGGTGGGAAAAGTACTCAATTGTCATACTTGAGTAAAAGTTTAGATACTTTAATAGAAAGTAAAAGTGAAAGTCACCCAGTAAAATACTACATGAGTAAAAGTCTAAAGTACATTTAGAACCAAATACTTTAAGTATCAAAAGTACATGTAATCTAAAATATACTTAAGTATCAAAAGTAAAAGTATAAATCATTTCAAATTCCTTATATTAAGCAAAGCAGATGGCACCATTTTCTTGTTTTTAAAATGTATGGACAGCCAGGGGCACACTCCAACACTCAGACATAATTTATAAAGAATGCATTTGTGTTTAGCGAGACTGCCAGATCAGAGGCAGTAGGGATGACCATGTGTTACCTTGATAAGTGCGTGAATTGGATCCTTTTCCTGTCCTGCAAAACATTCAAAATGTAATGAGTACTGTTGGGTTAAAAGGAAAATGTATGGAGTAAAAAGTACATCATTTTCTTTAGGAATGTAGTGAAGTAAAAGTAAACGTTTTCACATTTAGAAATGGTAAAGTAAAGTACAGATACCCCAAATAACGACTTACCTAGTACTTTAAAGTATTTTTTACTTAATTACTTAATATGACCCAGGGGCAAGGAGATGCTTCAAATCATATTTTCTTCGTGCCCAACAACACGCACACAGAACTCTTGTCGTTGTATGTTTTAATCACAGCAGGTTCACACACCCATGTCTCCTCTCTCCCTCCCTGTATTCATTTTTGTTTGCGAAATCACTTCACTGAACAACCATAAATCTGGTTTTATGGACGTGGTCACGCAGGAAACTACAGCTTCTTGAACAACACAAACACACACACACACATCAGCGACAAAGGACCCTAAACTCTCCCTCCTTTGTCTGAAAGAGAGACACCACTTGGCCTGTTTTCACTGACTGTGTTTGAGCAGCAATTAGACACGGTCATTTACACCCGTACTGCAGCTCTGTCAGGATGAAAGAGATGAAAGAGGCTCCTTGGGGTGCTCAGAGGGTTCGGAGGGGGGTGAACTAGTGCCCATTCTCCAAACTTGAACAGACAAGTTTTGGCATTGGGACATTAAATGGAGGGAGAACGGAGTGGAATGGAGTTCCATGACCTTGTGTTTTGGCTCAGTATTAGTAGTCATTACATGATGCTGCAAGACACATTGTTGCATGGAGTATTTCTCTTCCACTACTTCCCTGATGCCAACATGGTGGACATCACAATTCTAAAATCTCGGCTCCATATGGCCAAACTCTGCCTATCTTTGGCTCTGGTTATTGCTATTGACAGGTAGCAATTATCAGGGTTGGGCTCGTCTGTGAGCCATAAGGGATATGAATGTGAGCAAAATGGACGAGTGGGACAGGGGGGCAGGGGTGTGATTGGTAGAAGGGTGAGTGAAGGGTTAGGGGTTTATGGGGGAGAGTGTGGATAGGATTGGCAAGGGTTGCATGCTGGTTCTATCTGCCAGCTTCATCAGTCAGTCACAACCCCCCCACCCTAATCTTGTAGTGATTACAGTGAATTAACAGCTTTAGAGACATTAGAGACACACCAGCAGACAGCAGTGCCAGCCATGCCAAAGCAAGACACAGTGTGTGTGTGTGTGTGTGTGTGTGTGTGCGTGCGTGCGTGCGTGCGGTCGTGCGTGCTTGAACGTGTTTAACTATACTTCTGGGGACATTTTGTTAGTCCCCACAAGGTCAAATGCTATTTCTAGGGGGTTTAGGGTTAAGGTTAGAATTAGTATTAGGGTTAGGAGCTAGGGTTAGGAGCTAGGGTTAGTTTTAGGGTTAGGAGCTAGGGTTAGGATAAGGTTAGGTTTTTGGGTTAGAGTTAGGCTTAAGGTTAGGGTTAGTGTAAGGGTACAGTTTAAGGTTAGGGGTTATGGAAAATTTGAATGGGACTGAATTGTATGTTCCCACAAGGTTAGCTGCGCAAGACTGTGTGTGTGTGTGTGTGTGTGTGTGTGTGTGTGTGTGTGCACTAAACTGAGACCTTCCTTGCTTCTAGGGTCCAGGAGTTACAGAGACTCCAGTCACGCCTGAACCAGGACTAAATGAAAGGGGCTTGATGCCAAAGTAAACAACGGCCAACACACCTCTTGATCTTGATGCCACAGGGATGGGGGGGAAAGATGTGGGGAAGGGAGGGAGACCCACCTCCCTAACCTAGCCAGGGGGGTGGTTGTTGGGGAAGATGGATAGACAGAAGAGAAAAGGGTAAAGAGATCCAATTAGTGAGAGGATCGGGAAGATGGGAGAGAAAGGGATGGTGCATGGAGTTGAAAGGATTGGAGAGAAGGGACCAAGCTGTTGTCCTTTTTATCTTGACATCTGTTAGAACCTCAGAATTAACGCTGATTCGTTCTGTCTGACCAAGTAGCTGTATGTCCCACAAAAATCTGTAGTTAAAAATAACCTTTTTATTGAATTAGCACATAGTGCCCTGTGCTTTGAGAAATGTAATTAGTAACCTAAAATATGCTCTTAAATTGACAGGAAATGTCAAACTCGCAAACAGAATTCACTTTAAAGCATGTTCATGTTCACCAAGTGTATGGTGTTTCCTCCGACACAAAATGTTTTTTTGTGGATGGGTATAATTTGTATGTATACAATGTATAATAGTAGTATTTAAAATGACTAAATCGGGTAATTTTGTGTGCGTTTATAAAAATTTGCATCGGGCTGCTTCTGTGGGGGATTCTGGTAAGATCCCTGCAAAGTCGGCAGAATTCTGGTAGACGGAAACAGCCTGATGTAGTTGGGCCGATTCTGGCAGTCATTCATTTTGATTCCGGGCTGAGTCCGACACCCGATTCCGGGACGATCCAATCAGTTCCGGCCCCCCAGAAGAGGGCCGCTTCTGGGCCGATTCCTCATCGCTAGCTGGGTAGTGAACAAAAGCTGTTAGCTGAATTAGTCTAGCAAAATGTTTCACATCTCATTCGCATTACACACACATTTATCTGCCCTTGAAGAGATTACACAGCAATTTTACACTCACCAACGCTATTAACTCAATTACTGGGCTACATATTTCCCATTCTGTTGGGGGTTTTAATGTGGGGAACAGTTTGCTTTGACTTGTTTTTCCACATCTCTCTCGCCTTCTTTTTCTCACTCGTTCTCTCTCTTTCTCTCAATCTCTCACACTCTCTCTCACCCACACCCTTGCTGTTGTGTGAGTTGTAGACTTGGTTCTTTACCAGAAATGAAAGAGGTTGTCTTGTTCTGCCGTAAGTGGAGTGAGGCTCGGAGCTGAGACTGTGGCGGTAAATACAGAGATAAAAACACATGTGCAGAGGACAGCTTCTCTTTCTGTGGCGGCAGGCCAATGGGCTGCTACAGTACGTTTAGATGTAAACCAAGACGCCCTTCATGTCACAGACTCTGGTCACGGATGTAAAAATGCAAAAACATGAGACGCCGACGAACGGTTAAAAGCAGTGGGTGGTCGTGGTGTGTTCGCGATCACCTGCTGGGTGTCGGCGAACGGTGCTGATTCAACATGTATAGTTGTCTCTTTCTGCCTCTCTTTGTCTCAATCTCTATCTCTTCCTCTTTCTCCCAGGTAAGCATCGGCTAAAGGGGCTTATCTCTAGTCTCAGTTCTCGGGACTCACATTTGCATCCCTTCTTTCACTGTTATAGAACTCGGCTCCTGTAACCCATCTAAACAATGCATTAAAACAATGCAACCTCACTCATCCAATCTATTCTAACTCCCATAGCCCAAGTTTGTGGCACTAGTGTTAAGGAGACAGGGCAGGACCAGGCCTATCTCCGAGTCAAGGCACTGAGAAAGCGAATGATGCAGAGAGAGATCGATTGTTGAAAAGGTGGACATCCTCTATACAGCAGGCAGCAGAAGCAACAGATGGAATCCAGACAGACAGTCTTAGCTGACAATAGGAGAGGAGTGGTCACCACAGCATAGACCCATCTGGGATAATGATGTGATGCTTACAGTCTTCATAACTGGCTTTCTCCCAGGCCTGAGAAGCTGGAGATAGATTAAAGCTGTACATACTGTATGAATATAGATATGGAGGATACACTATTGCCATACATTTGGCTGTGAAACTAGTCTGAGGATTTGGCCCATTCTTAGCCCTGTCCCCCTGTGCTGGCCTGGCCTTTTTGTGTGAGAGGTCATTAATGACACTGGGGCTCAGAAGGGAGGGGGATACAATCACAATGGCAGAACTGAAGGAAGAGGAAAGGCCGAAGTCTCGGTGTCCCATCACTTTAAATCACTGTGCCCAAGCTGTGTGGCCTGAGGGAAGCATTCGAAACCAACACACACGCACGGTACGCTCACACACACACACATGCAGGCAAACAGGCACGCACAGACTTACCACCGTAATTGAGAGTCAGACATGTGGAGATAATTATTTTCACATCAGTGTCTTACACGTCAGAACGGTGAATATGTCCGAATGTCACGTTCGTCGCATGAATCTTTATTATATTAAGAATGAACACTGAACAAACTAACCAAAATAACAAAAAGACGCGTGAAGCTATACAAATGAGTGCTGACAAGCAACTACACATAGACAAAAACCCACCAACACAAAAGGGAAAATGGCTACCTAAATATGATCCCCAATCAGAGACAACGATAATCAGCTGCCTCTGATTGGGAACCATATCAGGCCACCATAGACATACAAATACCTAGACAAACAAAAACCCTAGACAATACAAGAGGGTCCGGGTGGGCATCTATCCTCTGTGGCGGCTCCGGTTCTGGATGCAGCCCCCCCTCCTTACGCTGATCCCTCCGCCTTTGTAGAACCGGACCTTGGATCATCGCCCGGAGGCTCTGGACTGCGGATCATTGCCGGAGGCCCCGGACTGGGAACCGTTGCCGGAGACCCCGGGCTGGGGACCGTCGCCGGAAACCCCGGGCTGGGAACCGTCGCCGGCGATCCCGGGCTGGGGACCGTCGCCGGAAACCCCGGGCTGGGAACTGTCGCCCGGAAGCTCTGGACTGGGAACTGTCGCCCGGAAGCTCTGGACTGGGAACTGTCACCAGGAAGCTCTGGATTGGGAACTGTCGCCGGAAGCTCTGGACTCTGGAGGCCCACTGGAGATCTGATGCGTGGGGCCGGCACTGGTGGTACCGGGCTGAAGACATGCACCTCAGGGTGAGTGCGGGGAGCAGGCACAGGACGTACTGGACTGTGGAGGCGCACTTGGACGCCTGGTGCGTGGGACCGGTACAGGTGGCACCAGGCTGAAGACACACACCTCAGGGCGAGTGCGGGGAGGAGGCACAGGACGTACTGGACTGTGGAGGAGCACTGGAGGTCTGGTGCGTGGTGCCGGCACTGGTGGTACCGGGCTGATGACACGCACCTCAGGGCGAGTGCGGGGAGCAGGCACAGGACGTACTGGACTGTGGAGGCGCACTGGAGATCTGGAGCATAGAGCTGGCACAATGCGTCCTGGCTGGATGCTCACTTGAGCCCGACAAGTGCGGGGCGCTAGCACAGGACGCACTGGGCTGTGCAGACGCAACGGAGACACAGTACGCAGAGCCGGCGCAGGATATCATGGTCCAAGGAGGTGTACTGGAGACCAGGAGTGCTGAGCCGGCCCCATCCATCCTGGCTGGATGCCCATTCTAGCCCGGCAAATGCGAGGAGCTGGAATAGAGCGCACCGGGCTATGAATGCGAACTGGAGACACTGTGCGCATCTCTGCGTAACACGGTGCCTGACCAGTCACACGCTACCCACAGTAAGCACGAGGAATTGGCTCAGGTCTCCAACCTGACTCAGCCAATCTCCTCGTGTCCCCCCAATTTTTTTTTTATTGGGGCTGCCTCTCGGGCTTCCGTGCTAACCGTGTCCCCTCGTATCGTCGCTGCTCCTCCAGCGCTATCTCCACCTGCTTCCATGGCAGGGTCTTGTCCCCTGCCATTACCTCTTCCCAGGTCCAGGATGTCCTCCACTCATCCTTCTCCCGGTCCCGGTCACGTTAGTCGTATGAATCGGACAAAGGTGCAGTGTGGTATGCGTACATTCTTTATTATATTAAGAATGAACACTGAACAAACTAACCAAAATAACAAAACGACGCGTGAAGCTATACAAATGAGTGCTAACAGGCACATAGACAAGAACCCACCAACACAAAAGGGAAAATTGCTACCTTAATATGATCCCCAATCAGAGACAACAATAAACAGCTGCCTCTGATTGGGAACCATATCAGGCCACCATATCAGGCCACCATAGACATACAAATACCTAGACCTACAAAACCCTAGACATACAAAAACCCTAGACAATACAAAAACTAGCATACCCAACCTCGTCACACCCTGACCTAACCAAAATATAAAGAAAACAGAGATATCTAAGGTCAGAGCGTGACACTGAAATTATTTTTAGCACCAATGTAGGCCTAGAGCCATTCTGAATTTGCCTTTTCAGCAAATTCATACCTACACATCACACTGTATATCTTTATTGAAAAGATAGGGAGAAGGAACTATCTTTACTTTACTAATCAGGTTGATATATCAACTGTTAGTGTCTGAAATTATGTTTTCTTTTTCTCTGCCAATGCGGCACCAGGGTAATGGCCATTTCAGCAAAATAACTTTGATACACATGCTGACCTGCAACAATTTGAGACTAGCAGGTGACACGTGATAAAGGCTAAGCTGAAACATTAACTATATAGGTCAATGTTTGTATGGTTGTTAAGGAAGATATTCATGTCACCTTTATTTAACAAGGAAATAACCTTGAGGTTAAAAACATACTTTACGAGGCCGACCTGGAGCCGACCTGGCAAGAGTCCGACCTGGCAAGAGGCCGACCTGGCAAGAGTCCGACCTGGAGCCGACCTGGCAAGAGTCCGACCTGGAGCCGACCTGGCAAGAGGCCGACCTGGCAAGAGTCCGACCTGGAGCCGACCTGGCAAGAGGCCGACCTGGCAAGAGTCCGACCTGGAGCCGACCTGGCAAGAGGCCGACCTGGCAAGAGTCCGACCTGGAGCCGACCTGGCAAGAGTCCGACCTGGCAAGAGTCCGACCTGGCAAGAGTCCGACCTGGCAAGAGTCCGACCTGGCAAGAGTCCGACCTGGAGCCGACCTGGCAAGAGGTCAGCAGGAATAATAGACACCAGGACGGATACATATTGTGTTGTCACGTGCACTAGTACAGTGAAATGCCTTTCTTGCTTGCTCTTTCCTAACAATGCAGTAATCGATATCAGTAGTTGTATGAAAAAAGTCAAGTAGAACAAAAACACATGAGAAACATACTGAACAAAAACACATGAGAAACATACTGAACAAAAACACATGAGAAACATACTGAACAAAAACACATGAGAAACATACTGAACAAAAACACATGAGAAACATACTGAACAAAAACACATGAGAAACATACTGAACAAAAACACATGAGAAACATACTGAACAAAAACACATGAGAAACATACTGAACAAAAACACATGAGAAACATACTGAACAAAAACACATGAGAAACATACTGAACAAAAACACATGAGAAACATACTGAACAAAAACACATGAGAAACATACTGAACAAAAACACATGAGAAACATACTGAACAAAAACACATGAGAAACATACTGAACAAAAACACATGAGAAACATACTGAACAAAAACACATGAGAAACATACTGAACAAAAACACATGAGAAACACACTGAACAAAAACACATGAGAAACACACTGAACAAAAACACATGAGAAACACACTGAACAAAAACACATGAGAAACATACTGAACAAAAACACATGAGAAACATACTGAACAAAAACACATGAGAAACATACTGAACAAAAACACATGAGAAACATACTGAACAAAAACACATGAGAAACATACTGAACAAAAACACATGAGAAACATACTGAACAAAAACACATGAGAAACATACTGAACAAAAACACATGAGAAACATACTGAACAAAAACACATGAGAAACATACTGAACAAAAACACATGAGAAACATACTGAACAAAAACACATGAGAAACATACTGAACAAAAACACATGAGAAACATACTGAACAAAAACACATGAGAAACATACTGAACAAAAACACATGAGAAACATACTGAACAAAAACACATGAGAAACATACTGAACAAAAACACATGAGAAACACACTGAACAAAAACACATGAGAAACACACTGAACAAAAACACATGAGAAACATACTGAACAAAAACACATGAGAAACATACTGAACAAAAACACATGAGAAACATACTGAACAAAAACACATGAGAAACACACTGAACAAAAACACATGAGAAACACACTGAACAAAAACACATGAGAAACACACTGAACAAAAACACATGAGAAACACACTGAACAAAAACACATGAGAAACACACTGAACAAAAACACATGAGAAACACACTGAACAAAAACACATGAGAAACACACTGAACAAAAACACATGAGAAACATACTGAACAAAAACACATGAGAAACATACTGAACAAAAACACATGAGAAACATACTGAACAAAAACACATGAGAAACATACTGAACAAAAACACATGAGAAACATACTGAACAAAAACACATGAGAAACATACTGAACAAAAACACATGAGAAACATACTGAACAAAAACACATGAGAAACACACTGAACAAAAACACATGAGAAACACACTGAACAAAAACACATGAGAAACACACTGAACAAAAACACATGAGAAACACACTGAACAAAAACACATGAGAAACACACTGAACAAAAACACATGAGAAACATACTGAACAAAAACACATGAGAAACATACTGAACAAAAACACATGAGAAACATACTGAACAAAAACACATGAGAAACATACTGAACAAAAACACATGAGAAACATACTGAACAAAAACACATGAGAAACATACTGAACAAAAACACATGAGAAACATACTGAACAAAAACACATGAGAAACATACTGAACAAAAACACATGAGAAACATACTGAACAAAAACACATGAGAAACACACTGAACAAAAACACATGAGAAACACACTGAACAAAAACACATGAGAAACACACTGAACAAAAACACATGAGAAACACACTGAACAAAAACACATGAGAAACACACTGAACAAAAACACATGAGAAACACACTGAACAAAAACACATGAGAAACATACTGAACAAAAACACATGAGAAACATACTGAACAAAAACACATGAGAAACATACTGAACAAAAACACATGAGAAACATACTGAACAAAAACACATGAGAAACATACTGAACAAAAACACATGAGAAACATACTGAACAAAAACACATGAGAAACATACTGAACAAAAACACATGAGAAACATACTGAACAAAAACACATGAGAAACATACTGAACAAAAACACATGAGAAACACACTGAACAAAAACACATGAGAAACACACTGAACAAAAACACATGAGAAACACACTGAACAAAAACACATGAGAAACACACTGAACAAAAACACATGAACAAAAACACATGAGAAACACACTGAACAAAAACACATGAGAAACACACTGAACAAAAACACATGAGAAACACACTGAACAAAAACACATGAGAAACATACTGAACAAAAACACATGAGAAACATACTGAACAAAAACACATGAGAAACATACTGAACAAAAACACATGAGAAACATACTGAACAAAAACACATGAGAAACATACTGAACAAAAACACATGAGAAACATACTGAACAAAAACACATGAGAAACATACTGAACAAAAACACATGAGAAACATACTGAACAAAAACACATGAGAAACATACTGAACAAAAACACATGAGAAACATACTGAACAAAAACACATGAGAAACATACTGAACAAAAACACATGAGAAACATACTGAACAAAAACACATGAGAAACATACTGAACAAAAACACATGAGAAACATACTGAACAAAAACACATGAGAAACATACTGAACAAAAACACATGAGAAACATACTGAACAAAAACACATGAGAAACATACTGAACAAAAACACATGAGAAACATACTGAACAAAAACACATGAGAAACATACTGAACAAAAACACATGAGAAACATACTGAACAAAAACACATGAGAAACATACTGAACAAAAACACATGAGAAACATACTGAACAAAAACACATGAGAAACATACTGAACAAAAACACATGAGAAACATACTGAACAAAAACACATGAGAAACACACTGAACAAAAACACATGAGAAACACACTGAACAAAAACACATGAGAAACACACTGAACAAAAACACATGAGAAACACACTGAACAAAAACACATGAGAAACACACTGAACAAAAACACATGAGAAACACACTGAACAAAAACACATGAGAAACACACTGAACAAAAACACATGAGAAACATACTGAACAAAAACACATGAGAAACATACTGAACAAAAACACATGAGAAACATACTGAACAAAAACACATGAGAAACATACTGAACAAAAACACATGAGAAACATACTGAACAAAAACACATGAGAAACATACTGAACAAAAACACATGAGAAACATACTGAACAAAAACACATGAGAAACATACTGAACAAAAACACATGAGAAACATACTGAACAAAAACACATGAGAAACATACTGAACAAAAACACATGAGAAACATACTGAACAAAAACACATGAGAAACATACTGAACAAAAAAACATGAACAAAAACACATGAGAAACACTGAACAAAAACACATGAGAAACATACTGAACAAAAACACATGAGAAACATACTGAACAAAAACACATGAGAAACATACTGAACAAAAACACATGAGAAACATACTGAACAAAAACACATGAGAAACATACTGAACAAAAACACATGAGAAACATACTGAACAAAAACACATGAGAAACATACTGAACAAAAACACATGAGAAACATACTGAACAAAAACACATGAGAAACATACTGAACAAAAACACATGAGAAACATACTGAACAAAAACACATGAGAAACATACTGAACAAAAACACATGAGAAACATACTGAACAAAAACACATGAGAAACATACTGAACAAAAACACATGAGAAACATACTGAACAAAAACACATGAGAAACATACTGAACAAAAACACATGAGAAACATACTGAACAAAAACACATGAGAAACATACTGAACAAAAACACATGAGAAACATACTGAACAAAAACACATGAGAAACATACTGAACAAAAACACATGAGAAACATACTGAACAAAAACACATGAGAACAAAAACACATACTGAACAAAAACACATGAGAAACATACTGAACAAAAACACATGAGAAACATACTGAACAAAAACACATGAGAAACATACTGAACAAAAACACATGAGAAACATACTGAACAAAAACACATGAGAAACACACTGAACAAAAACACATGAGAAACACACTGAACAAAAACACATGAGAAACACACTGAACAAAAACACATGAGAAACACACTGAACAAAAACACATGACTGAACAAAAACACATGAGAAACATACTGAACAAAAACACATGAGAAACATACTGAACAAAAACACATGAGAAACATACTGAACAAAAACACATGAGAAACATACTGAACAAAAACACATGAGAAACATACTGAAACATACTGAACAAAAACACATGAGAAACATACTGAACAAAAACACATGAGAAACATACTGAACAAAAACACATGAGAAACATACTGAACAAAAACACATGAGAAACATACTGAACAAAAACACATGAGAAACATACTGAACAAAAACACATGAGAAACATACTGAACAAAAACACATGAGAAACATACTGAACAAAAACACATGAGAAACATACTGAACAAAAACACATGAGAAACATACTGAACAAAAACACATGAGAAACATACTGAACAAAAACACATGAGAAACATACTGAACAAAAACACATGAGAAACATACTGAACAAAAACACATGAGAAACATACTGAACAAAAACACATGAGAAACATACTGAACAAAAACACATGAGAAACATACTGAACAAAAACACATGAGAAACATACTGAACAAAAACACATGAGAAACATACTGAACAAAAACACATGAGAAACATACTGAACAAAAACACATGAGAAACACACTGAACAAAAACACATGAGAAACACACTGAACAAAAACACATGAGAAACACACTGAACAAAAACACATGAGAAACACACTGAACAAAAACACATGAGAAACATACTGAACAAAAACACATGAGAAACATACTGAACAAAAACACATGAGAAACATACTGAACAAAAACACATGAGAAACATACTGAACAAAAACACATGAGAAACATACTGAACAAAAACACATGAGAAACATACTGAACAAAAACACATGAGAAACATACTGAACAAAAACACATGAGAAACATACTGAACAAAAACACATGAGAAACATACTGAACAAAAACACATGAGAAACATACTGAACAAAAACACATGAGAAATATACTGAACAAAAACACATGAGAAACATACTGAACAAAAACACATGAGAAATATACTGAACAAAAACACAAATGCAACATGCAACAGTTTTAAATATGTTACTGAGTTACAGTTCATATGAGGAAATCAGTCAATTTAAATACATTCATTAGGCTCTAATCTATGGATTTCACATGATTTTCACTAACTTAGCTAGCAAATGCAGCTAGATAGTTTAGCCTACTGAAACACTCTGCTCAAACAAAGGGATGCTATGTTAGCTAGCTGGCTATGACTTTCCAACACAACACAACTCTTCCAAGTCAAGGTAAACTTTTGGTATTACGGATTTATTACCTCCGTTGCCCGCCGGTGTAACTAATTACACTAAGTACACTAACATTACTGCATAATTGTATGTAGTGGGTTTACTAACTTGTTAGTTCTATTAGCTATGCTGACTATGACTTTCCTTTAGCTAATTTAAGTGATAATGCCCGCTAAGCCGGTGTTTGGAGGATATATTGGCACGGGTGATGTTAGGCCCTAGATGAAGTCATGGGCCGGCAAACCGTGCCAATATGTCCTTCAAACACCATAGTCATAGATAACAGCTCTGACTCTTCTCCTATAATGCACAATGAGGTTGGAGAACACATGGCAAGGGATCTGAGAACATTCCTCCATAGATAATCTCGCCAGATCCTTCAGATTCTGAGGTCAACGCTTGTGCACTCTCCTCTTCAGCTCATTCCACAGGTGTTCTATGGGGTTTAGGTCAGGGGACTGGGATGGCCATGGCAAAACCTTGATTCTTTAGTCAGTGAACCATTTTTGTGTTGATTTTGGGGTGTGCTTTGGATCATTGTCCTGCAGGAAGATCCAACCACGGCCCAATTTAAGCTTCCTAGCAGAGGCAGTCCGATTTTGATTTAATATCTGCTGGTATTTGATGGAGTCCATGAAACCATGTATCCTAACAAGTTGTCCAGGGCCTTTGGATGAAAAACAGCCCCACAACATCAAAGATCCACCCCCATACTTCACAGTGGGGATGAGGTACTTTTCTGCACGACTATCTTTCTGTCTACGACAAACCCACCTCTGGTGTTTGTTTCCAAAAAGCTCTATTTTGGTCTCACCTGACCATAGAATCCAGTCCCATTGAAAGTTCCAGTAACGTTTGGCAAACTGCAGGCACTTGAGTTTGTTGTTTGATGACAGCAAAGGCTTTTTTTATGGCAACCCTCCCAAACAACTTGTGGTTATGTATGTGGCGTCTGATTGTAGTCTTGGAGACCTTCTGACCCCAAGACCCAACTAACATTTGCAATTCTCCAGCTGTGATCCTTGTAGATTTTTTGTCCACTCAAACCATCCTCCTCACTGTGCGTGGGGTCAATATAGACACACGTCCTCTTCCAGGCCGATTGTTAACATCTCCAGTTGCTTTAGACTTCTTAATTATTGCCCTGATAGTGGAAATGGGCATTTTCAACCGTAGAGCTATTTTCTTATAACCATTTTCTGATGTGTGCTGCTCAACAACCTTTTGCCGCACATCATTACTGTATTCTCGGGTCTTTCCCATAGTGATGGAAGACTATGTGAACTTGGCCTGTGTGTGACCTCATATTTATATCCCAGTGAAACAGGAAGTAATGGCTTACCACTTAAGTGTTCCTAATCACTCAGGTGAACTTAAAAACATAAAATATGAATGGGAATATACTTAAGTAAGATTTTACTCATAAGAATTTCTAGGGGTGCCACATATGTGGCACATATTTTTTGGAGAAAAATATTTATTTCATTTTTTTCACATACATTTTTTAATTAATTTTACTTCAATTAAATGTTTGATTTTTGTGAATATTTTGAATGAAAGACCAAGAGGATAAACAGCAAAGACATTGTTTTTGCCAAGGGTGCCAATATTAGTGGAGGGCACTGTGGCTGCGTTTGCTAGCTAAGTAAGTGAAAGTGAAAAAAATGATAATCTCTATCTCCCTATTTCTGTGTGCCAGATGTGTTGTTACCTACCCTTACCACCTGGGGGGCGGCCCGTCAGGAAGTCCAGAATCCAGTTGCAGAGGGAGGTGTTTAGTCCCAGGGTCCTTAGCTTAGTGATAAGCTTTGAGGGCACTACGGTGTAGAACGCTGAGCTGAAGTCAATGAATAGCATTCTCATGTAGGTGTTCCTTTTGTCCAGGTGGGAAAGGGCAGTGTGGAGTACAATAGAAATTGCGTAATCTGTGGATCTGTTGCGTTGGTCATTCAACATGCTGCAATAGAAATAAGGCCATGCTCATAAAAATGTCATGCTCATACATTTTTATCAAATAATCCTCCCACATCTTAAATGGCACTGAGTACCAAAAGTCCTCACAAGAATAGTAAACCAACTAAAATTCAGAAAAGTGAGGACATTTTGCAGGTTATTAAAAAGGCCATTTTAGGCTTAGGGGATAGGTTTAGGGTTAGAATGAGGGTTAGGGATCAGTGGGTAAGAGTTGGGTTTAGTTTCAGGGGTTAGGTTTAGAGTTAGAATTAGGGTTAGGGGTTAGTGGGTAAGAATTGGGTTTAGGGTTAGGGTTAGGGGTTAGATTTAGGGTTAGAGGTTAAGGAAAATAGGATTTTGAATGAGAATCAATTGTTGGTCCCCAAACATTCCTCACAAGTATAGTAAGACGTGTGTGTGTTTTTTTTGTGTGTGTATGTGTGTGTGTGTCCGTGCGTGTGGGAGGTCATGGGAGTCTTGGGATTGTGTGAAATCAGATTGGAGATGTGGGTGGGTTCCCTTCATTGGAGTATTCTCCATCTCATGCCATGCTGACTAATATCCATTCGTAGACAAATATGAGGTGAATCTTTGGCTAATTGTCCATTTTAGACAAAACATAGCAGTAGTTGTCTGCATCATCATTTCCTCATAGCAGAGTGAGTCATGATAGTCACACAGATGTCTTGTTAGGTCATAGGTCTGTCAAATTGACTTAAAATAACATGTCTTCATCATAATGAATGGGAAACTTGAGAAACTACACAGCAGGACACGGTAACTGAATAACTGTAGAAAGAACTGCTTTGCATTTGTAGAAATCTTGTTGCAGTTTTTTTTGATCGCATACAAGCACTACTTTGAGCAATGTTGTCGATTTTCAAAACAGTGTTCTCGAGACACAGAACTCTGTGGCCTTTTGCAAAACAGTAAATGCATTTTCAAAATGTAGTTGCCATTTCAAAACATAAATACATTCATCAACACTGTATGATACATTAATCACAAGAACACGGCTATCTGCAAAAAGATTAACACAAACATACATTTCTCTTGAGTCCAAGCAGGCAAAACAGAAAGTTCGATTTAACATTTTTTTTCCCAGTAGATCAATAGATTTTCTTTGCAGTCACTAAATCATGGTGATCAAAATTGGAAGTACAACTATCAAAAGGTGCAGAATTATGTGAAATTACTCTCATTTTATTCATTTTTCACCAAACAATTTCCTACAACAAATCAAATATAATTCCTGGTCAAAAGGAAAATGGAAAATAAACACATTGTGTGCAGGAATCATTCATCGGTATCATCACACTCCAATTCCATGTATTCATTACAAAGACTGGTCTTATAGGTTAGTAGAGATCACTCTGTCATGTTGATTGAGTTCGAGTAACAGACTGGAAGCTTCAAACGGAGGGTGGTGCTTGGAATCATTGTTCTTCCTTTGTCAACCATGGTTACCTGCAAGGAAACACGTGCCCGTCGTAATTGTGTTGCACAAAAAGGGCTTCACAGGCAAGAATATTGCCAGTAAGATTGCACCGAAATCAACCATTTATCGGATCATCATAAACTTCAAGGAGAGCAGTTCAATTGTTGTGAAGAAGGCTTCAGGGCGCCCAAGAAAGTCCAGCAAGTGCCAGGACCGTCTCCTAAAGTTGATTCAGCTGCGGGATCGGGGCACCACCGGTACAGAGCTTGCTCAGGAATGGCAGCAGGCAGGTGTGAGTGCATCTGCACGCACAATGAGGTGAAGACTTTTGGAGGATGGCCTGGTTTCAAGAAGGGCAGCAAAGAAGCCACTTCTCTCCAGGAAAAACATCAGGGACAGACTGATATTCTGCAAAAGGTGCAAGGATTGGACTGCTGAGGACTGGGGTAAAGTCGTTCCCTCTGATGAATCCCCTTTCCGATTGTTTGGGGCATCCGGAAAAAAGCTTGTCCGGAGAAGACAAGGTGAGCGCTACCATCAGTCCTGTGTCATGCCAACAGTAAAGCATCCTGAGACCATTCATGTGTGGGGTTACTTCTCAGCCAAGGGCTCACTCACAATTTTGCCTAAGAACACAGCCATGAATAAAGAATGGAACCAACACATCCTCCGAGAGCAACTTCTCCCAACCATCCAGGAACAGTTTGGTGACGAACAACGCCTTTTCCAGCATGATGGTGCATCTTGCTATAAGGCAAAAGTGATAACTAAGTGGCTCGGGGAACAAAACATCGATATTTTGGGTCCATAGCCAGGAAACCATGGCCAGACCTTAATCCCATTGAGCACTTGTGGTCAATCCTCAAGAGGCGGGTGGACAAACAAAAACCCACAAAATCTGACAAACTCCAAGCATTGATTATGCAAGAATCGGCTGCCATCAGTCAGGATGTGGCCCAGAAGTTAATTGACAGCATGCCAGGGCGGATTGCAGAGGTCTTGAAAAAGGAAGGGTCAACACTGCAAATATTGACTCTTTGCATCAACTTCATGTAATTGTCAATAAAAGCCTTCGACACTTATGAAATGCTTGTAATTATACTTCAGTATTCCATAGTAACATCTGACAAAATTATCTAAAGACACTGAAGCAGCAAACTTTGTGAAAATTAATATTTGTGTCATTCTCAAAACTTTTGGCCACGATTGTATACACCTCAATCCACACCAAAGGAAAGCTCTATAATGGAAGGTCACAATGTTGGATATGATGACTTAGAAGTAACCCAACTTCATTCTCTGCATCTCTGCATGCCCAAATGCTGTCAAAAATCATAAAGATTTGCCAGTCTCTGTTGCCTAGATCTTTCCCTATATTGTCCCTGATTGACTACAGATAAAGCTACTATATACAATTTTGAGTAGTATTATGTACTGATTACCGGAAGCATTGAACACATTTGCAACCTTTTCTCTTCTGATGAAAACAACATGTGTATGTGCGTGCATATTCATAGTGAAACATCTATGACCAAACTGGCTTTGACAGGTGCATTGAAAACTCTTTACCATTGCATGATCATAAGGTGAATGGTTTAGACTTCTCAGTTCAGTCCAAACCAGCTGACGCTTCCCCATGCATCATTGTAGAGAACTGTAAGAGTCCAAATATTGCCATCTCCTCCTCCAACCTATTTCACCACCATCCCCCATTGAATAATGTTCCGAGACCTCTACCCAACTAATACCCCTGCTTGCCCAACGTCCACACCCTGCCATCTACCCCACTGCCCCCTTACCTGATCCATGTCCCTCGTCTTTCCCACACTTCCAGCCCAGTGCCCCTGGATGCGGCTGGCATCTCTCTGGGATCTAGAGGCCGGGTCCACTGCCAACTGCCAAGCCCATGCAGCGCCATTCCCAACATGCTAGCAGTGCCAAAAAGACGCCCGGCGCTGCCGGCAGGGTGCGTTGTTTTAGAAGCCAAGAGACCATCGGGCCCCGAGGGATCATGTGTTGTGTCAACATGTCTACCCGAACCCAGTTTCTCCCTGGCACAGGACAATGCCAACAGGTGGACTGCGGCTGGGCTGTAGTGGGCCCTGCTTTGCCCTGTGCCAACTGTACTAAAGAAACAAAATGGAGGGTGGGTCTCTGCCAGCTTCCTGCTCCCATGGTTGCATTAACACAGACTGGCAGATATCTGGCTGCTTCAGTCACATGCAGATAGGGATGGTAGTCAGAGGAGAGTCTCCAAACTCTTTAACTCTGGTCTTTCGTGAGTCATTTGAAATGAAAACAAAATTAGCCAAAAGATCCCAGTAGAAAAAGGTGAACTCCTCATCATCGCTAGCTGTAATGTTACTGTGGAGCCGCTGGGGGGAAGTCTGTCTTTTCTCAACGACCTGTGACCCTGACCAATAGGACATCCCTTATAGACACCTCCTAACCCCACCTGCCATTCACCAACCTCAGTCTATAAATAGCCATAGTTTCATAACCACTGGCTTTGCTGAAGGGTTGAGTAATGATCACAAGAGCCCTGGGAATTGGAATGTCTATTTCAGTATGTCTGTCTACGCCCCACAGAGCTGTGTACAGAGCTGCACAGACACCAACAGCAGGTCACTGACTACCACTCATAGAAGTCATAGAGACAGGGACACAGAGGGACACAGTCCTTCAGTGCCAAGGCGGTGGCCAGTGACCAGCTGTCACTCAAACTCCACCCAATATAGCCCTGTTAAAAGGGAGACCAATAAAGCAAGCAGGAGGTAAAAACGAGAAGAGATATTTTAAAACAATATTTCATTTTAATATTCTCTGGTAGGCAATTGATATTAGTTGTATTCAATACATTTTGTTGCATTCCAGTTTTTCAGAGCTAATCCAGATTTTAGTTTGCATTCGTTAGAAATATCAAACATCTCAACTTCAGTCAACGTGTGCCAAACCTTAAACTTATCATATGCTTTTTAATACCAAGGTAATAGAATTTTAAACAATTATTATTTACACATAGATACAAAAATATATTTCACAAAAAAGTAGTATTGATACATTTACAATGACCATCTCTATACAATTACAAATATACTTATACTGTAAAAAGACATTTCTTAAATACTCTTCCAGCTCAAGTTATGTATAAAGGACGCACAGCCTGTCCCGTGTATGTGAGATGGTGTTTGTCTGTCTAACAGTGTCCCAATACTTTTACAAAGCTTCCTTTCCTTGTCTCCTTCTTAATCTCCTCCCCTAGTCTCCTCTCTTCCATGACTGCTAATAGTTTATAAACTGGGGCTGCGTACGAAATATCACTCTATGCCATATAGTGCAATAGAACATGAGGTTCCATTTCAGATTAGCCCATTCTTACCGTGCAAACCTAGAAAAAACAATCCAGTCCAATCAGCTCAGATCATGAGGGAAATGAGACGACGAGAAGGAAAGGAGACAAGGAGATGACGCTGTCTTATAATATTGGGACACAGACTTGAGATGAAGTTGCTCAGCAAGCCTGACGGTCACTGTGACTCTCCCTGTGCTATGTTCACAGCACTCCTGGTGTGTGTGTGTGTGTGTGTGTGTGTGTGTGTGTTCTGGGGTGCTGGACAGGGTGTCCCTTCCTCGCGATGGCTACTCTCCAAAAAAGGTCTCTGCCACTTCTCTTCTGCTCCGTGTCACATGCCTAAGGAGAGACGTTTGATTAGTAATGGACTGTAGACTCCTCTTCGTACCTCAGGACAGACGGATAGACAAATTCACACACACACACACACACACAGTGCTTAGCAATAGCCTCTCTGGCTCCTTGGCAGTCCAACACTATTCTTAGTTTGGAGGTGTGGGGCAGTTTTACTTGGCAGCCATCATTAACACTGTAGACCCTAATAAAAATGCCAGGCTCTGCTTAACCTGAATGACAAATAACTGACTGTCCCTTTACTTTACGTGACTTGCTGTCCCATCGCGTGGTGTGACTGAATGACTAACCGCCCCATTGGTTTGAATGAGGAACATTCAGTACTCTAACCGCCTGGCCTTCTCTGTTAAGAAAAGCATCATAACACTTCCATTGATAATTCCAATTCCGAAGCTGACATTTACAGTTGATATTCCACCCCAGGTTTTACGCTGGCACATTCCAATGTAACCGCCCTGATGCAAGTTCCAACACCCTGGACTACTGTAGTAAAGGATTGGTCCAAAACAAATAAACTGAGCTATGTTGGTCTGTACCCGCCACATAAACTAGGCTCTCTCTCTGGTTACATTCGTACATAGGCTGCTGCGTGTGTGTGTGTGTGTGTGTATGTGTGTGTGTGTGTGTATGTGTGTGAGTGTGTGTATGTGTGTGAGTGTGTGTGTGTGTGTGAGTGTGTGTGTGTGTGTGAGTGTGTGTATGTGTGTGAGTGTGTGTGTGTGTCAAGACATAATGACATGAGTGACAGCTGAAAGGGATATCTTCCCTTTCCCTCGAGGCCTTACATGGTCTATCCATACATCCTCATACATCCCCATACCCCAACCCTGTTTAGAGCTGACAGCTAAGAGCTTATTGTTTCGGAAAAACAGCAAGGCGTAACAATCATGTGGTGGTTAGCATATCTAACATAGTTAGCATAGAGAACACACACCCTTGACTGAGTAAATTGTAAAAAAATAATAATAATAATAATTTGTTCTAACATTTTGGTTTTGTGGAAACCCGTTGCCTAAAACCAACTCAAAGTATTTCAGTGTTCAATACTTAACGTAATAAAATCACATCATCACCGCCCATATTGTTATCTTTTTAAGTTGTAAATACTTAACTGTTTTGTGTTTTATGAGCTTCTTGGCATTAAATGGTGTTATGTAGTCTGAACTAGAACGCTTGAAGTTACTTGAACATGAGTATTTGTTGTAGTCAACATTCAAATGTAGGGTCTCTTTTACTTCAATGATTAACCTTCATTCCAATCATTTTCAAGGTTAAGTCGTAAGTAGTTCTGATTAGTCATTTTCAGTGATCGTGTCTTAATGTTTAACATTGCTTTATGTATCTGACGATTTGTCATTTTAACCCACCTTAGCGAGCATTGTTGAGCACAAGTACTCAGAGCAGTAACTGGATATAGAGCTGTAAGCATTACAGGATGATGCATTCGCCTCTGTCATTAAGACCGGCGCACATGACCTCGTTAATGGTGGGAATGGCTTGTCTCATTATTGAACCTCAATTTGTCCGACGGCTTTGATATCTGTTCATCATGATCAATTACATCTCGTAGCACAAAAAAAACTGCTTAATACTATATACTAGAAATATATTTGTCTTTCTTCGAACGTGCCTACAGCATTGTCTACAAGTATCATAAATCCTCTAAAAACAAAGCCGAGTGGCACTATGAAGTATTCATAACTTGCAAAAACGTAGTCATTCTATATCAGCACAACACAGATAAATCGTGTTTTTTACGCAAATATCAATGTGTCTGACTATTACTTTATTATTTGAAGTAAAGACGTAAAACATAATAGAATCAAGTAAGAACAACTTACAGTTTTGAATAAATGTTATATTGACTTTAAAATATTAAATCACGATAACTTCTAGAAATGGAATAACTAGATTAGCAGAACATAAATAAATGCAGTTATATTTTCTCAATCCCCTAATATTTGTTATCAGTTCTCAAAAACATGAAGTGATAACAAATCTTTTTGATATCTGAGTTTGTACTACTTTAATGATTTGAGTTCTACTGACCATTGGAGATGTTTGAGTTGCCACTACCTAATGTCTTTAATGAGTTAGGCAGTTACTTTTTACAGTGTACTGTGAATGGTGTAAGCTATTAGCGCTTACTTGCTAACGTCTTGTCAAGGTCAGCAATGAAGTCCTCCAGTTCTTTAGTGTCTCCCAGTTTGGCTGTAAACAACATAAAGAGAGGGTCAGATGATAGAGTAGAACAGAGTAGAACTGTATTGTCCACCTGCAATTGCATAACCTCAAATGAACATGCATCCTGTATTATGTGAATCGAGCATTACATGGCATTATCTACTACAAATATATACATACCTACTACAAAACTAAACAAGAAGAGTGAGTCACTTGAATGCTAATTAGTTTTGGAATAGCTGAGGATAGCTGAAGTGCTCTAAGCCTAAGGTAATAGGCCTGCCTATTGTAACATTGTCCTAAAACACACATCATGTTTAATCCTGCATCTATCCTTCTGTCTAAACAGGAGTGATACTGAGCTGCATTTTGGCAAATGTCTCCTGTTGTCAAACTGGGACAAGACTTTGCATACAGTATAGAAAAGTTGTAGGCAGAATGACGTGTGTGTGTAAAGGTGAGAATGCTGACGGTTGTGTGTGTGCACGCTTGCATTTTTGTGTGTGCGAGTGTGTGTGCGTGCATTCGTGTGTGTGTCGAGGCTCACCTTTGGGTGATGTGAGAGGTGGGGGGGAGGTGGGAGAGGGGGAAAAGACATTGGGAGAGTTCAGTCTCTCATCACTGAAACTGAAGCTGTTCCTGTTGAGCGACCCAGCGCCTGAGAGAGAGAAAGAGAGGAAGAGAGAGGAGGAGAGAGCGAGAGAGAAAGGGAGAGATTAAAAGACTGATCACCTTTCTGTATGCCCGAAGCAGCTGTAGGGCCTATTGCCACATCCATAAGTTTTACACACACACACACACACACACACACACAAGCAGACTGGGCTCCCTAACTCATAAGTTGACAGAAGTCATCTGGTTAGCGTGAAAGGGTCAGAGCAGGGACATGAGTAGAGGGTGGTGGGAAGTCAATGAGGGCCCCTCAAACAGGGACAAAACAAAATACCACTGTTTAACAGCTGGGCTCTCTCTCTGTCTCTCTCTTTCTCTGGCTCTCTCTATAACTATTGAGATGTAGCCCTAACCCTAACTCAGAGAGGGACATATTTCTCCTGGGTGATAAATAGTGTGTGCTTGATTTAACTCTGCCACGTCTAGTACACACACACACACACACACACACACACACACACACACACACACACACACACGTTACCACCCTCACTCCTGCATTCCCCCACAGTGGTAAAACTGGGTAAGTCAGGCTCTATGTGGTCAAAGCGTTGGCTGTGTGATTGCATAAGTGACATAATGAACACTTTGATTCCGCCAGTAGATATTTCAGCCGGCCACAGAACACGACAGATCTGTATCACTGTTTGTTTTTTTTCCAGGAAAGGAATGGTGCTGGGAGAAGGAGAGAGTAAGAGAACAGTTGTTTCTCCTCCGTACAGTATAGAAATGGGCAGTACCGTGGAATTCATTTCAATTCTACACAGCTGAGTTTTGTCCGACTATAAAGTATGTTATAAAGTCAGGGTGGGTACTGGAGATGGATGCACGTCCCAAAAACGAGTTGTTTTACTGTGGTACAATTCAAAGGTAATGGAACCCCTTTCTCAACTCCTGCTTAGATTGAGGTCTGCTGGTCTGCTACTTAATCCTTGTATTAACACTCTTGACAGGTCTGACTAGAAGTATGAGGCTAACTACTATAGCATAAGCAGCTTAACCTGCAAACCTCAAAATATATTTCTCTCTCTCTCTCTCTCTCTCTCTCTCTCTCTCTTTCTCTCCTCACTCAAGAGTTCCACTGGACCCTGACAGAGTGGCTCTGATGTACAGCACATACCTAGAGTAACCCCTGACCTCCACCTCTCAGCACCACATTCAAGTACACACACACACACACACACACACACACACACACACACACACACACACACACACACACACACAAAACCTTGATCTAGGTCCAGAGATCTTGGATTTAGATTGAGCTACTGCTGCATATTTGGCACACAAGCCCCCATATTCCAAGCCAGCCATGTCTCTGTGATAGCCTGTACGCGCTTAGATTTCATTGTCATAAGCAGCTATGAAGTCTCCCAGACGTCAAGCTGTGCATTAGCATACGGGGTGTTTGTGTGTGTGCGTGTCTGTGCTATGCCTCGGGCCCTAACCCAAATGTGATAACCTCACACAGTTACACATAGACAGAAATATGCTCCCGCTCCCCAAGTGAACATTGATTTAATTTCCCAACCACATGTGAGTGGGTTGGGATTTCTGTGGGAAGAGGTGAAAGGATAACTTCATGGTGCTCTGTAGTGTGTTCGACAAACTTCACGTCCTCAGGACGAGTTAGGAAGGGTAGTGTCCAGTTTTGCGTGTTTAAGACCGGGGCCTGGCATTCACAGAGAGAGTTCCTATTTCATTTCTCTGTTTTAGTAACAACTAAAAGACTACGTAATAATAGGTCGATTTAACGTTTTTACTTGAGTAATTACAGAATAACTATAGCATAACTACTGTACACAGATTTTGAGAGGAACCTAATGTGAAGGGTTACCAGAACATGTTATCTACAGACGAGTGTAAAAACATTAGGTCCAGGATTCCTGTGTGGGTCCTGTCCTCTCCATGGTAGTCCATTGACGAGTGACCTGTCTCATGCAGGGGAGAGCTATTGTGTGTAAGGACTGATGGATGGATGCATGGCTGAAAGAGAGCTGCACCCCAGAGTGGGCAACAATAGCAGAACTGTCAGTCTGTGATGTAGGTTAGTGAGAAGGCATTCTGAACATGAGGAGAGGCTGGCAGATACTCTGATCTGGGAAGAGAGAGAGCGAGAGAGCGAGAGAGAGAGAGAGAGCGAAAGAGCGAGAGAGAGAGAGTGAGAGAGAAAGAGAGAGAGCGAGACCACTCATTCAGTTGCACTGAGTGAGGATGGTTAGGGTTCAAATCAAATCAAATTTGATTTGATTTAGGGTTAGGGTTAGAGAAAGCATTTCCAAAGACAGAGGCATCCACGAGGCATGGTCTGTTTCAGAAATTGAAGGTTTCCAGTTCCAAGTCAAACATTGATGCTTATCAGGGAGTGTGTGGCTGTAGGGAGTGTGTGTGTGTGTGTCCCCGCCTGCTATAGGTTTTCAGCAGACCTGGAAGAGCACTTGTGGGACACATGACAATGTATAATCTAGCACGAATGGCAATTCTGTCAGGCACTATACGGAGTAAAAGGAATTGTGAGCCTCAAAGTGCAAACAGTAACATATCTAGGCTACTGATAGGTACTGTCACTACTTGAGAATGTGTGTACTGCTACTGTTGCCGCCCTGTAGGCTATGTAATTGTAGCCTCTGTTGGCCTTGTAGCTGCGAGGTCGTTGGTTCAAACCCTGTTGCAGGCATTCCAGCACAATTGCTACACTGTCTTTCGGGTATTAGGACAACTGTGTGTGTATGTTGGTGTGTGTCTGTGCGTGCAAGGTCCACTTACTTTCTGAGTCGCTGATGCCACTGTCACTGACGCTGGCACTGCTCCGTCTCTTCACGGTCTTCAGGTGCTCGTCGTACTGGAAGTGTCTCTTCTCCATCGGGGAAGTGAAATCCTCGATCACCGCGTCGAACTCACACAGCACGTCAGACAGATCATCCTCCTCAAGGAATTGAGCTGAAATAACGGAGGGAATAAGCATGTGTTACTATACTGGCTGGACTGGTATGCCTATCCCACAACCATTCTCAATCAAAATGTATTTTTCTTTACTTAATTTCAGTTAATAAAATAAATAGCTCTCTATTAATTTAGCCTATCCCATGCAACCTATGTTTTTGTGTCATTGAAATATGTGCAACACACATGTTACATTGGAACAATGTTACATTGTAACAGCTGGTGAATAAGAACCACACTTGCACGACTTCACATAACCTCACGGCTCCCTTTCTGAAAGGTCCAATAACGCCATGCCTGGTCAGTGTTCAGTGCATTGTCCAGTGGAAGTCGACAGAACAACAGATGAGATGGTCTAACTTACATTTGCCTTGAGACTTCAACTTTGGAGACTTCATTTTTCGTGTCTTGTGAATCTCAAAAGTATCCAGTATAATGAACTTGTTCGGGACGAAGTAAACTCCGCGGGTATCTCCAATAACAACGTGTTTGCACTCTGCGCGCTCTGTCCGCTACTAGTCCGCTAAAGCAAAGCGCTGTCCCTCTGACAAAGTGTCCGGCGTCTCAAGACTGGTTTTAAAGTCTCCCCGTCCCACAGCCGGGGCGGTGACTCGGAGGAGGCGGGAGAGAGAGAGGAGGGAGAGATAGGGAAAGGGAGAGAGAAATTCTTATTATTTTGGAATTTCTGTGAGTGTAATGTTTACTGTTCATTTTTATTGTTTATTTCACTTTTGTATATGATCTACTTCACTTGCTTTGGCAATATTAACATATGTTTCCCATGTCAATAAAGCACCTTGAATTGAATTGAGATAACGCACTGTGCATGATTTTACGGTAAAGGCCTATCATTGACCGTTTTCTATTCCTAGGATGATACTCCGCTGGTTGGCGTCATCCCCCCGGTAGCTATGTGTTTGTAAACAACTTGTGTGTGTCTCTAAGCGGTCAGAGATGTAATGCTTACCGGGCATACAGTACGTGTAATACTTTTACGTTTTATTTATATCCCTGACCCTGATATTTCCGTCTTCTATCACTGGGCAGTTTTTGAACAGAATGTGGTAAAACATTGTTAACTAATTAAACGAATTAACAATTCATTTAACTATGTATTATTTGAAATGTGGACAATGCCGATCTTCTTCAAGAATTGTTAATAGTCTCATTCATAAGTTAACAAAAAAAGTCTCTGTGCGATATCCCCTTTCAATATCTTTGTGTAGTCTATGTCAGAATGGACTGGAACTGGAATTACACATAAATCCGGCAACCTAATTGAGTTTCTGGTAGTAGGCTAATTCTAATTTGGAGCGACACCATGTGGTGTGAAGTAGAGTTGCAGCCCCTGGAGCTGGCTGATGTCTGCTGCCCCTCTAATAAAATACAGTACATCAAGAATCTGACCGAATATTCATATCCTATGGTATCTGATGTGAAATACGGTGTGATAAGCAGGATAAACAGTATTTCTGATATTCTGTTTTTGTTCTAGGGTAAGATTTCTTGCTCCTCATTTGTACTTAACCAAACTCCAATGATCTTTTTGTGTCATGATGATTTATTTACGGATCTTTAATGCAGTACAAAACACTTTTTTACATATCAAATCAATACATACGTCATAGCACTGTCAGTACACATTTTCAGATTGCTTATACACCACTGCGTCATAAAAATATGTGTCTTTAATAGGCTATATACTGTATAATTTAGATCACCCTTCATTGTATTGGCTTTTCACTTTGAAGTCTTTGCATGAGTGGCAGCAGCAAATATATCAGGTCTCAGAATGTGAAGATAGGCTCATTTGCTCGGCCACTTGGGCATCATTAGCATTGGAGAGCTGTGACAATGTCTGGGAGCCAGCCGCATTTCTCCTCCTTACACAAACGAAAATACTGAGTAGAATAATTATGGCCACCATGCCCAGTGGACCTGACTTGACATAAAGACTCACTCTGTCGATCCCAGACTCAGGTATCCAGCTGACATCCAGCTTGTTGTCCAGACTGAGGTGGGAGGTGGTGCAGGTGTAGTTGTGTCTCTCTCGCAGCTCCTCTGTGTTGACCTCCAGACTCTTTCTCAGCTGGTAGGTCCCGTCTCCATTGGGCAGTAACTGGCCCCCAGTCATGTCCTGTTCTACTATTGGCTGGCCATCTCTCAGCAGGGTCAGATTGATGTGGCGGGGGTAAAAACCATACGCCAGACAGCTCACACGGGCTCCTCCAGACATGGCTTTCTGTATGAGCCTGACTCTGGGACGCACTTTACGCATCACAAAGTTCTTCAATCTCTCCAGAAATTTCTTCAATGTTTTTATGCAAATGGGAAGGTAAATGGTCTGATAACGCCATTTTGCATATGTTTGATGCACCTCACTCCATGGCGACAGTAGGTTTCCGGAATTGTATGAATAATGTGTCATGTTGTAATATATTAAATCAGCTAAAATTGCATTGAAAGCATCTGTGGAGAGAATAAGGCCTGGTTCACCAGTATCCAACATCTCACAGCCAGCCATTCTCTGCTGAACATCTATAATCCCTGTGGAATTAAAGCGATACCTCAGGTCTGACAGTCGCCTTTTCATGCTGAGGAACATGTGTCCAAACACATTAGCTGCATCTTGGGCTACGTCAACCTCTGTTTCGTCTGGGGCGTAAGGTCCCTTGTGAATAAACTGCTCCGTGTTGGAGTCAAAGTAGCCAACTTGAATGTCATCCTGCATCAACACAACACTACACTCAGGGAAAGGTGCTTCTCCTGAGATACAAGTTGCGAATGCCAACAGAGAATGAGATCCTGAATGTGAGTGAAGGTGAAAACAAGATCAGTGAATATTTTTTACAATGTCTGAAAAGCTCCTAGAATCAATACTAAATGACATATGACAGAGAATAAAAAGTTCATCTTACCTGCGTTTATGATGGTGTATAATGAAAGAAAAAGCCAAAAGAAACACAGTTTTACCATGGTTCTGAATGTGTTCAATATTTTTCTGTACGCTCATATGCTTCTAGGGCAGCTCTCAAATAATTTGGCACACTTTCACTTTCACTAAGCCTTACAGACTTTCACTTTCTTGGCAAACGCCTAGTATATGCTGTCCTTGGAAAAACCTGCAATAAACTGTTTCTCAAACAGAATTCGGGATTTCAATTATGATAATGTAGGGGGAAAAAACATGTTCGGTCTGCCTATTAAAGTATTTTGTGTGTGCCAAGCTATTCTTCTGTTACATTAGGCTCTCATTTGACAAAAACTCTCCTTTGTGGTTTCTTATGTTTTGTATCACGGTTTGATTTGATCCTGTTTCCATTTCATGTCAAATGATTTCTGAGAGCTTGCCTAAGGAAATGATGTCACAATCTGGCCTTGTGTCCAGAGCCCAAGCCATGAAAACTAGACAGCTGTGCTATAGTAACTCCCTGTCATCTCCAGGCTGACCAGGGGCGGACTGCCATCTGGCATTTCGGGCAAATGCTAGATGGGCTGGTCGATTTCTAGCCCAGTGGGCCTGTCTTACTTGTATTTTTTTTGCAAAATGATAATTATCTGGCTAATAATGTGGGACTGAACAAATAACATTGGCTGGTGTGGGGGACCTGAGAAAAATATGGGCCATTGTGGGGCCTCAAGGAAATCAATTGTCCTGTGTAATAAAAATGCCAGAGCCGGTTTCTGGTCCCAGTCCGCCCCTGAGGCTTGTATATAGAATGACGCTGCAATGGATAGCTGCCGTTTTACGGGTTCCTGCTATTTTGTATATTTTTTTGCACTGATCCTAACTTTTTTTGTACATAATGTTCTACTTCACTGAGTCGGCAGCATAGGATACACTGCTCACAACAGACCAGGTCCTAATCGCCAAAACCCGTAAAAGGAAAACACGGCGTAAGAGAGGCCGACGTGTGGGCACCCTGACAAAATAACCTTTAGTTAATAAATAATCTGCCTCTACCCTCCACTCTATTGGCGTATGTAAAATCACTGGAGAACAATCTGGATGAGCTCCGTTCGAGACTATCCTATCAATGGGACCTGAAGAACTGTAATACGTTTTTCTGAGTCGTGGCTGAACAACAACATGGATAATGTACAGTTGAAGAAGGAAGTTTACATACACTTAGGTTGGAGTGATTAAAACTCGTTTTTCAACCACTCCACAAATTTCTTGTTAACCAACTATAGTTTTGGCAAGTCAGTTAGGACAACTACTTTGTGCATGACACAAGTCATTTTTCCAACAATTGTTCAGAGACAGATTACTTCACTTATAATTCACTGTATCACAATTCCAGTGGGTCAGAAGTTTACATACACTAAGTTGACTGTGCCTTTAAACAGCTTGGAAAATTCCAGAAAATTATTTAATGGCTTTAGAAGCTTCTTGACATAATTTGAGTCAACTGGAGGTGTACCTGTAGATGTATTTCAAGGCCTACCTTCAAACTCAGTGCCTCTTTGCTTGACATCATGGGAAAATCAAAATAAATCAGCCAAGACCTCAGGAAAAACATTGTAGACCTCCACAAGTCTGGTTCATCCTTGGGAGCAATTTTCAAATGCCTGAAGGTACCACGTTCATCTGTACAAACAATAGTACGCAAGTATAAACACCATGGGACCACGCAGCCGTCATATTATTGACTGTATGTTTGTTTTACTCCATGTGTAACTCTGTGTCGTTGTATGTGTCAAACTGCTTTGCTTTATCTTGGCCAGGTCGCAATTGTAAATGAGAACTTGTTCTCAACTTGCCTATCTGGTTAAATAAAGGTGAAATAAAATAAAATAAAAATATGGCTTAGGAAGGAGACGTGTTCTGTCTCCTAGAGATTAACGTACTTTGGTGCGAAAAGTGCAAATCAATCCCAGAACCACAGCAAAGGACCTTGTGAAGATGCTGGAGGAAACAGAAACAAAAGTATCTACATACACTGTAAAACAAGTCCTTTATCGACATAACCTGAAAGGCCGCTCAGCAAGAAAGAAGCCACTGCTCCAGTGGTGAGATGTTGCTTCATTTTATCTACATAATTTTCCTCCTCATGATTCCATCTATTTTGTGAAGTTCACCAGTCCCTCCTGCAGCAAAGCACCCCCACAACATGATGTTGCCACCGCCGTGCTTCACGGTTGGGATGGAGTTCTTCGGCTTGCAAGCCTCCACCTTTGACTGATTGAGATGTTGCTTCATTATATCTACATAATTTTCCTCCTCATGATTCCATCTATTTTGTGAAGTTCAAGCCTCCACCTTTTTCCTCCAAACATAACGATGGTCATTATGGCCAAACAGTTCTATTTTTGTTTCATCAGACCAGAGGACATTTCTCCAAAAAGTAAAATTGTTGCTTCATTATATCTACATAATGGTCGCAAATGGGTCTTCCAAATGGACAATGACCCCAAGGATGCTTCCAAAATTGTTGCAAAATGACTTAAGGACAACAAAGTCAAGGTATTGGAGTGACCATCACAAAGCGCTGACCTTAATCCTATAGAAAATTTGTGGGCAGAACTGAAAAAGGGTGTGCGAGCATGGAGGCCTACAAACCTGACTCGGTTCAGCTCTGTCAGGAGGAATCTGCCAAAATTCACCCAACTTAATGTGGGAAGCTTGTGGAAGGCTACCCGAAACGTTGGACCCAAGTTAAGCAATTTAAAGGCAATGCTAGCGAATACTAATCGAGTGTATGTAAACGTCTGACCCACTGGGATTGTGATTTTAGCACTAGCTGCTAAACAGAAGTGGGTGTGCGTTGAAGTTGGAGACTTTTATCTCCCTCACCAATTTTAAACATCTGCTATCTGAGCAGCTAACCGATCGCTGCAGCTGTACATAGTCTATCGGTAAATAGCCCACCCAATTTACCTACCTCTTCCCCATACTGATTTTATTTATTTACTTTTCTGCTCTTTTGCACACCAGTATCTCTACCTGCACATGACCATCTGATCATTTATCACTCCAGTGTTAATCTGCTAAATTGTAATTATTCACCTACCTCCTCATACCTTTTGCACACATTGTATATAGACTCCCCCTTTGTTTTCTACTGTGTTATTGACTTGTTTATTGTTTACTCCATGTGTAACTCTGTGTTGTCTGTTCACACTGCTATGCTTTATCTTGTCCAGGTCACAGTTGTAAATGAGAACTTGTTCTCAACTAGCCTATCTGGTTAAATAAAGGTGAAATAAAATAAAATAAAAATAAACAAATCTGGGTAGCCAGAAAGTAGAGAATTTCAGATGTCTAATTTAGAAGTGACAAAATCATAGATTTTCTGCATCATTTTTAGACAAAAAGTTTCAGAGTTTTGCAATGTTACAAAGATGGGAAAAGCTGTCCTTGAAATATTCTTGATATTTTCGTCAAAAGAGAAATCAGGGTCCAGAGTAAAGCCGAGGCCCTTCACAGTTTCATTTGAGACGACTATACAACCGTCAAGATTCATTGTCAGATCCAACAGAAGATCTCTTTGTTTCTTCGGACCTAGAACTAGTATCTCTGTTTTGTCCAAATTTAAAAGTAAAACATTTGCCACCATCCACTTCCTTATGTCTGGAACACGGGCAATTATGGGGCTTCACCCTGTTTCATCGAAATGTACAGCTGTGTATCATCCGAACAGCAGTGACGTTAACATTATATTTCCGAATGACATCACCAAGAGGTAAAATATATAGTGAAAACTTTATTTTGACTAATCTCTCATCATTGATTACATTGACTTATTTCAGAAATTTGAGTGTTTTTGGTCTAATGTTGTTGGGGCATATTATTCTGCTTTAATGTTACACCTGAATCACTACGATAAATATACTCGTTTTTCTTGAGTGTATTTTTAATAAAGCTGAGATGTGTAGGAATACAGCTGAAATTAGTCATTGACACAGACATGGTGGCGTAGCAGGACAATTTGACTGCAGTGAACCATGGAGTTGTGAGTTCAAATCCCAGGTAAGGACGTTGAATAATAATTACTGTATTAAAAAACATGCACAATGTAGTCAAATCTTTAAGTTGAAAACACTGTGTGTATCATAACAGATTTTTGTTCGCAGGGTATCATCTGTGAAATCTCATGCTTTAATCAACGTGAAACTTCATGTGAAATATCACATGAAGTATTCCAAAAACACACAGTTTCACATGATTTCACATGTGCAAAACATGTGGAATTTCTGTAAGGAATCACATCCTGTTAATTATCTATCCTGTTGCCTAGTCACTCTATTCCTAGTTATATGCACTGTACATATCTACCTCAATTACCTCGTACCCCTGCACATTGACTAGGTACTGGTACCCTGTGTATATAGCCGAGTTGTCATTACTCATTATGTATTTATTATTACTTTTATTATTATGGGTTATTACTTTTCTATTATTTCTCTACTTTCTTTCTCTGTGCGTTGTTGGGAAGGGCCTGTAAAGGAAGCATTTCACTGTTAGTCTACATCTGTTGTTTACGAAGCATGTGACTAATACAATTTGATTTGGACATTTCCAAAGCTCTCTCCTGTCGGGTTCTTTTGCAGACCCAGCTCTGAGACATTCACACCTCTGGTGTCTCTTTTAGCAGGCAGGCAAACGGACAAACAGGCCCTGTGTTTGCAGCTGCACTTGGCTGTTGACTCTGGGGCTCCGAGGTGTGACATACACCCCCACAGAGGGGATTATCAGAGGTGCAAAAGGTGACACCTTCACCCCACTGGGCTGGGAGATCTCTCCTGTTCACACGCCTACAATGACAGGGAGTCTCTACCATCCACCTTTTCTCTCTGTCTACTCACTCCCTCAGGGTCGGGGTCAATTCAGAATTTGACCAAATGATACTATGGTAGAATGTAGTATTTAGTATTATATAGGAGGTACTGTATGTTTTATGCTTCCACAGTTTCATACCACGTGCCACAATCCTAGAATGAGGCACAGTGACTGACAAAACATGCAATATTTATAATATGCAATAATAGATTTTTTATTGACAAAAACTAATTAAATACTCTGAGTACTACTTACATTATTTACATTACATTCATGTTCAATTATGATACAACATACAAAGTATAAAGACGACATAGTAAAATGCATATTGCTCTATCTGCTAAGCTTTAGGCTACTTTCTTATGTATAAAGCCGTATTATTGTCTGTATCCTATATGAGCTAAGAGCTGAATCCCAATCTGAGAAACGTGCACATAACTCATACTTCCCCCAAATTTCCCTCAAATTTCCCTTTGACATCAAATCATCATTTATGTGATGGTTTGAGTTACTGCACGCACCTGACGTTTGGATGTGCATGAAGATCTTCAAGTAGAAATGTGATTTGTGCATCTTGGATGGGTGTGTGTGTCCCTCATTCAAAGTCACAGCCCAGCAGTTCTATCCTGAGCGTGATGGAGGTCTTCCAGCTCTGAGGGATGACTCTGATAAAGCGAGAGAAGATTGGAGGATAAATGTAGTTCTTCACATGGCCATTGTTATCCGTGTTGCCGGGGAAAGTCTGCCGGGAGAGTGGAAGACAGACAGCATGTCAGTATTTTGAACTCTTCATGTAATAGTATTATCAGATGAATACTTATTAGCGATAGCTTGGGTAGAGAAGTAACAGCAGGACTGTAAAATAACCCTCAATACCATCGCTTAATACCATCGCTTAATACCATCGCTTAATACCATCGCTTAATACCATCGCATAACCCTTTTGCCTGACTTTTCCTACCTTTGACATGTTCTCATCATCGTCAGTGTACTTCATCCAGTGTAGTCCATCATCGCTGTACTCCAGAGTGTAGCAGATGACGTACATCTCTGTACCCAGGGACTTGGCCCCCTGCGTTATGATACCTGTGATCTTCTTTACCTGGGCCAGCTCCACCTGCAGCCACTGGTTCATGTTGTTATTCTGGGGAGAGACAGGCGGGACAGAGGGATGACTGACCTGGAATGGTGAGTGTGCCCACATTAGTTTATACATACATTGTGTGTGTGTGTGGTGTGTGGTGTGTGTGTGTGTGTGTGTGTGTGTGTGTGTGTGTGTGTGTGTGTGTGTGTGTGTGTGTGTGCCTACATGGATCTGTGTGTGTTATCGTACCTTGGCTTGCCATGCGTTGATGGTGCCCTGTGTGTTGAGTCGTGCCAGTGAGGCTTGCCAGGAACCAGAGAACCAGCTGGAGGCTGTAGAGCTGGCAGTGATACGATGGTCCTCTATCCGCCTGCTCTCCATACCCAGGGGCACTGAGCAACCTGATGGAGGGAATTAGAATACTTTCACTTTATTACACGTTTATTGGGAAATATTTGTGCTCGAACATAGGCTTGGATGCTAACATTACATTAAACAGTAGGAATGCTACCCATCATCATTATCATCATCATTATCATCATCACCATCAACAACATCCTAATCGCTCACCGTCCAGCTCACAGCCGTAGTACTCCATGCGGACCATGGGCGAGTTGTGGGAGTGGAGAGGGTGAAGTCTGATAAACCGACCAATCAGGGGAGGGAAGAGGGTGTTGACCTTCACCTGATGAGCTTCCTCGTTACCAGTGAACGTCTGGAGAATGGAAGAAAAACATTTGGATTAAAAAATATAGTCATATGTACTGTATCTCTGTATATTTAGCAGTCATAGCATTAAACAAATTCAAAAGTATCTATCAAAAGTATAATTTCAGATTACCAGAAGTATCTCTGATTTTTGACAATGTAAATATAATGCAGTGCATATAACTAGAATAAGAGCAATGTTAGAAAGTAAACACATAATCCCGTCACATGTGTTCCATTGCTCTCCAACCACGCTGTTCTATAATGTACTCCTCACCATCCTGAACTCGTTGCTGTCTCCCTTGTAGTAGATCCACTTCCTCTTGTCCGTGCTGTAGGATATGGTGTAGTTGACCATGTAGTGGGAGGAGAACATCTGCTTGGCGCCCTGTGTCGCGACCTGACTGATCACCACGGGCCTCTGAAAGTCTACCTACAGGTCAATGGTCACAGTAGGCATCACTACAGGTGTCACCAAATAGGTATCACCACCCAGGCTTAAGTTGAGACACATAAAACCTCACCTATCGAGTTTACAGTGTCAGGAAATACTCAGGACCAAGGCATGACACTCATGTCACCCCACATCAACAGAGTGTATCCTCACAAAGACGCTGTAATGATATGATTATGCTGCCACCTGTAGGAAACGTTGAGGATTGCAAGCTCACTGCTCACCAGCTACATAATATTGCAGACACCACATGTATTCCCTGGGAGGTGAGGTTATGTACCTGTATCCAGCTGCCTGTCTTGTCTGTACTCCATGCATTGTATTTGCCTTGGTTGTTCAGTCTGGCCAGATGGGGCTCCCAGTAGCCTGCATAAGGAGAAACAAGTTAGTTAGAGGGTGAAACCAGCGGAGGCTGGTGGGAGGAACTATTGGAGGAGGGGCTCATTGTAATGTCTGGAATTGAATAAATGGAACGGAGTCCAACATGTGGTTTCCATATGTTTGATGAGTTTGATACCGTTCCATTTATTCCATTCCAGCCATTACAGTGAGGCCGTCCTCCTATAGCTCCTCCTACCAGCCTCCTCTGGGTAAAACACTGCAACTGTTAAAGTGGCACTCCAGTCTCATTTTCACCTCATGTTGCCCTTTCCTGCAGTCAAATGACCTAGTGACCTCATGGGTGGAATGTTATTCATATTTTTCATAATTTCATCATTAGTAAACATAAAATTAAACCCAGAAAATCCGGTGTTTCTGTGTCAAACGGTTTTGTTACATTTCAGTCTTCTGTGATGTATATCAAGTGTAATATTGAGACGCAAACTCAAAATCTTACACCTTTCAACTCCATATCTAACATGGTACAGGTGTCTTCTTCGTTTTAAGCCCATAACCATGTGTGTGAGGTGTTCACTTTTGTTTCAAAGTAGATTTGTTTAAGACTACTAAGTGTGACCCTGATTAGCCCATTTACTAAACAAAAGGCACATCTCAATAGGTGGTCCAGGTATGTCATGGCACAAGTGGGGGATGGGCAATTCCTCTTTTGTGATCTATTGTTCCTCAAGCAAGCAGGGAGGCTGATGACATCATGGATTCAGACCAATTCCTTGAAGTGTCTAAAAAACACTATTTTGCTCAAAACACTTCAAAAAAAAAAATCCTTTAGTATTTATACTTGGAATGTTGCTTTTGCAACAGTAAAAGTTAAAACATCACTGAAGGACATCTAACTTGGAAGGCTAGATGTCAGTTGGTAGTATTATTTCTGATTAGGCACCCAACATCTAGAGGGCGGAGGGATACTGAGTGTAAGGATACCTCTTTTGTCGTTCGCTGTGATCTGGTTGTCTTTGACGCTCCCAGAAATCAGACCCAGTGGATGGTAACACTCTGGAAAACACAAATAGATTTTATTATGGGACTGATTCTTTGGGATACTAACCGTTGATATGACTTGGATTGAGTCAATTCACTCAATAAGCATTGACACTAGCAGTAAAAACGACTCTCTGGGAGTTGAGATGGACATCACACCTTTGCTGTTACATGTGGCATTGAGAAATTGGTACCATTAGCATAAGTGCTTTTGAGTGGGTCATACTATTATCTAGAACCAGGAAGAGGGTCTGCATCCCTCTCTGTTGGGAGAGTCCAACCTCTGACTCCAGCTGCCACAGCCCCGGCTTGGAAGGCAACATCTCCAGAGTTGCAAAGCCCCCTGGGAAACAAAACCAGAGCAGGTTAGTAGTGTTGAGGAAAACTCTTTCCAAGGATCAACTAGGGATAATTATCCAGTTATTAAGAGTTTATTCAAGCAATTGCAGACAAGATCACACTCGGAGAGGAACTCAAAGGATACAGAGTCACACAGTCATTATATACTCATACTTAGCTGCTTGCCTCTCCGAGGGGGAGGCAAGGTTACACGAGAGATAGCAGGACTTGGCTCCACTTCTTTCAAGCATTGTACAAACAAGAACAGGTTCTGAACAGAATCAGTTCTCACAGCCTACGCGACTAAGTGAAACAACAGTGTTTTCCCACTCAAATACACACAGTACATATAACACTTTTCAACTCAAGCATTTACATAGCATTAGAACCGTTTTGCCCTAAATGTGAAAAAATATGTCATCTATCCATCCAGTTAAGTTCTCACCAGGCAGCAGCGGGTAGACAGCCTGGGTGTGGTCCCTGGTCTGTTTGTGGATGAAGGTCTGGCCGTGGAAGTGGACACTGTGGAGGTCTCTGGGAGATCCCATGTTGAAGAGGTGCCAGCGGACCGTCTGGTTAGTGTACATCCTCAGACCCTTCAGACTGAAGATGATTCCGTTGATGGCTGCTCCCCCCCCACATACACACAACCCCCAACAAATTAACGATTAAACAATCTCTGTTTTGTAAATTTGTCTCTGTTGTTCATTACGCATATCATGATTTTACAACCAAAAATCCAAAATCAAGACTTGATCCAGGAGGGACCAGCCATGACCCACTAGTCAGTTATCCACCATTACCTTTCATTTAGTCAAAATGGTGTTAGATTAGAAGGTGCCTACCGCTGAATTTGAGGTTATCGCTGAAGTCATGGTCCATCACCCTGGCTCGTTTGTTCTTCCTCTCCATTATCTCATGGTTCTTCTCGTAGTACCAGCTCTTGGACTCATCGAAGGTCATGAAGAGGAGCATGAACTCCCTCATGTCCACTGCCTTCGTGCTCAGAGTGCCCTTACGACACACCAGCAATGGCCCAATCAGACCAGAGTTTATATCTTTCTCCTGGATGAGACGAGAGAAAACAAACAATCAAACACTAGATTATTGGAATATCCCTCAACAGATCACAAAGACACAACAGGTTAGTGTAGGAGATGCTTCAGAGGGTAAGACATCACACGTCAACACAAAGTTCAAAATCACATTAAATACCTCAGAAGCACAAAAGGGACTATACATAGAAAATAGTGATGTTGTATCAGCTACGTTAATTAACTAAACCATCAGAAGGTAAGTGTTTACTCACAGGGTTAACCCCAGAGTAGTAGGCCCAGGTGCGACAGTCTGACTCGTCTCCGGTGGGCCCGACATTGGCGTTGACCTTCCAGAGGTATGTGTATGTGGTGTTTGGCTGGACTTCGTTGTCATACTTGTACCAGTACTTGGACTCGTCCTCGTAGGACAACCCCTCTGTCTGCTTGGTGTAGGAAACCCCATTGGCGTGCAAGGAGTACGGGCGGCTGGCCAGGTTCCTGAAAAATACCTACAGACCAAGGACACACATTTCATTTCCTGAAAAATACCGTAATACCTACAGACCAAGGACACACATTTCATTTCCTGAAAAATACCGTAATACCTACATACCAGGAACATCAGTTTGATTACATGGTCCATTATTCATGATCATGGGCAAAACGCACCTACAGTAGATTCATGCAAAAGGTAGCCGTCAGGGTTTCCTGTCTTACCATTATGGTCTGCCCAACCTCTGCCTTGATGACTGGCCCCAGGATGCCCAGGTGTTCGTCCATCTCCCCCCGGATATCTGGCGTGCTGAACGTGCTGTCCAGGTAACCTCGGAACACTACCTTGGTGAATCTTGTGGACCTGTCGGCTTTCTGTGTCTTATCCATCCTCCTGTTGTGGAGAGACAATGGACAAAAGGTTTTATGGAACAAAAAAGAAGGTACGCATAAATCCAGTCAGAAAAAAATATCATTTGAGCACATAGAACAATAAACAAGGGACATTATGTTTTCCCAACACATCCCACACCTCAGCCCCATCCGCTCTTTTGTCCTTACTTCTGTCCATAGCCCCCGTAGTCCCACTGCACCTCCTCCGCAGTAATGAAGTATGTCCTCACGTTATCACCCGCCATTTTGAGGAAATATTTAGCATTCTCATCCAGAGTTAGGTCATGCATGTCCTCCTTCTCTTTGTATGGGTCAATGTAGTCGACGTACTCATACTCCTCTCTAGCGCTAACCGCTGCCATGTCTAGGACAGCATCCGGGTCATCACTGCCGTCACTCTGGACATAAATCTCATAGTCGCTGAAGTCGGGTCGTGGCACGCCAATCACAATGGCTTTGTTTGAGAAGTCCTCCTCGCTGGAAATGGGTCGGGTCCCTCTGGGGGTTTGACCGGTGATAGGAGGGGGTTTGAAACCCCTGGGGGAGAAACTGCGGCCTCTCGGAGGCTGGGGCTTGTACTCCTTCTTCTTCTTGGTTTTCATGGCATAGCCTTTACGGGGTCTTTGTCTGCGGTGGACGACCTTGATGTTGGGTTTCCGTATTTCCGGAGTTGGGCTTGGTTCCAGCGTATTTGGCGGCTCTGGGAGCTCGTTTCCAATATATTTTATCATGTGATCTGGCATCTCCATTGGGACCATCCCGTGTGTCCCCTCATAGCCCCAGTGCTCCCCCTGCAGGTCAACAGAGATGGTGCGGATGACCTCACTCCTGTTGTTTCTCAGGTAGATTACCACTTCCTCCTTGGAGCTCTCGGAACTCTGGGATAGAATCTCCTCCGAGCTGCTGTCTGGCTGCTGATTGGTTGACAGTGACAGATTGGCCGCAGCAGGATTAGCGTCAGTAGTCTCATTAGAGAATTCTGAGCTTTCTGAGGACAACTCTACAACGGCATCCGGCACAGCGGCGTTCTTTTCACTCTCAGAACTAGTCTCCTCTGATGAATTCCAGTGGTTCAAACCAGAAGTGTTTGCTGTGCCATTTTGTTTGGGCACTATGTCAGAGAATGTTTCAATGTCTGATGGTTGTGTGCCATTTTGTGGCACCACACTGCTGACGTTGCCAGGTGTGGATGTGGCGTCAGAGAAATAGGTACCATTTCCTTGCTCAGTGGTGGTGTTGGTGTCCAATGAACCGTTCACGGTTATGTTACCACTATCCTCAGTTTCAAGGTCAAAGTTGGTCATGTTGTGTTCTTCCACCAAGGTAAAAATGAACTCTGCAACTTCAGCACTCACCACACTCTCTGATTGGTTGGTTATATTCGGAGATGAATTTGAAGCTGTTCCGTTTTCATTGGATGGAGCGGTTGTAGACTCTCTGACCAGGAGTACAATATCGTTGCCGTCAATCCCCTTGTTCTCTTCTGTGGTGTTGGAAGAGGGGTCGGGAAGAGGCACAGAGTAAGAGAAGACATCGCCTCGTGTAATCCTTCCCTCTAACTCTCCCACTAATGCTTCAACTTTTGAGGTGCTATTCACAGTGGCCCAATCCCCTCTGATCTGCATCACTCTCTCACTCTCAGCCTTTGAGCTATTGTTGAACGGACCTGGTGAAGCTTTGGTTGCTGTAACTTCTGTACTATTGGTACTTACTGAAGTGATGTTGCTGTCGACAAATGATAAACTGTTGTTATGAGCTGTTATGTTCTTTGATTCAGTCTCAGCCATTGAAGAGCTGTTAAGATTTGAGTCTAACTGATCTGTGGTAAAGTTCAGCGCTTCTGTTGCATTCTCAATTATGCTCTTGTTCAACAAAGCCTTTGTCGTAAAGTTGCCCCCGTCAATCGTCTCCCTCTCGGCCAATGACGTGTTTGTAGGTGCATCGTAAGAGGATGAGGTGTGGTTTGCATTCGCGTCTCCGTCGGGATCAGGCACATCAGCGCTATCGTAGTCGTACGGAGAGAGATCCAACATCTCCACGTCCGTCTCATTCGTCTTTTTCTTGATTGACCTAAGATCCAGAAAATCGGCCCAGCCCGCTGTATAATCATCAACCTCCACCGTGTTCTTTTTCTCTTTCACCTCGTCCCTCTTCTCCTTATCTTTAGCCTCGTTAATGTCCATGGGTTTCCAGATGGAGAAGTCAGCGCTGACCTTCGGATCCGTCACTGTCGCCGCCACGGCCTCGTCTTCGTATTCATAGACGTAGTCTCGGAAGCACTCTACGTCTCTGAACTTCACACGCATTCCCTTGGTGGTCTCATGGGAGTTCATGGAAGCCAGCAGCCAAACACCTAACAAAAGAACAGACCATATTTAGTCCTTGAATCCTAACAAAAAGGAAACATTTTACATCATCTTAATCCTGTATTGTGCCTGCTGTAGAGTTGACGGTTGAAGACCCAAATGCATTTTCCACCACTAACCTATCTATTGCATCTTGTAGAACTACGGGTTAGAGGTTTGGAAGTTGAGTGTGCGGAGTGTATGGCCAGTTAACCCCGCTGACTCACCAATGTTATCCATGTTCATGGTGATGGTCTCTCCGGTCATGGGGAACAGGCTGAGGAAGTCCTCCGTCTGATCGTTCAAGTCGAAAGTGTGACCGTAGAAGGTTGCAGTCTGAATGTAGTCCTGCTCTCCAACACTGGACACGTGCCACGTCACGATCTCACCATTGCAGAAGCCCAGCAGCTGACCACTCTCGAACACGTAACCGTTAATCGCTGGGGGAGGAAATGATACCATTTAAGTCAATACAGGAAGTGGTCAGATTTGAGGAACATTATTATTCTGAATATGAAGCACAGTTTTTGACAGTGATAGGCAGTTGATTTTTATGAATGTGATTCTTCTATGTGGAGTGCATTCTAGATAGGAGGAAAGATTTAGTATGTGATACATTTTCTCAATTTCAATAATCTTCTGGCTGTCCCAGACCATTCCTGTCTCTAAAATGTATGAATTGTTTTGATGAAGGGAAGTGATACTCACTATGCATAACGTTTGATTTATAAAACTCTGGGTCTTCTTTCTTGACCTTTGCTGGTTCACTGTACGATACAATGTTGTCATCTAGATACCAGCTCTTATTCTCATCAAAAACAGTAAACATGGCGTGCTGTTCTTTGTCTGATTTCAGCTGCAGAGACAAAGCTTCATTTAACACTGTATATCCAAAATCTGTAAAAGTACATTGTATTAAATTCTGTTCTGGCATTAGTAGAGGAGAGAGGCCAGTTGCAGTACCTATGTAGTAGTAGTAAAATGTTATAGTAGTGCAGTAGTAGTAATGAAGTAGCAGTAGTATAGTACCTGCATGTTCCTTAGAAGTGATGTATTAGTAATTGAGTAGAAGTCGTACCTGCACATTCCTCTTGTTGAGGGACTGGCTCTTGCAGATGAGCAGAGGTCCAACTAGGCCTGAGGCGATGTCTCGGGGTGTGTTCACTGCACTGTGGTACATACGGGTCAGGCATTGCGAGTCGCCCGCCAAAGGTTCATCCTCTTCGATCACCTGCCACACATAGGTATGCGTCTCGCCAGGCTGAACCCCATGGGTCTGGTTACCTCCTGCCGGGTAGTTGGCCCCCTCTGCTACTTTGTCGATGGTCAGTCCGTGTGGGTAGATGCTGTACGGCCGTGTGGCCATGTTCTTAAAGACAATCTGTGAATGTGGGGAACAGTTGCTTGAGAAGGCACTGGCAAAAGACAATTGTGGACACAGTTTAGTGTTCATGCATGGAGAAGAAGGTAGAATACACATCTTAACAACTTAAGAATTTAAAAAAGTGGGCATTTGAAAATAGAACATTTTTATCTCACCTTGATGACATCATGGATCTGCGCCCTGATGACAGGGCCAATGATGCCCACCTCCATCTTCCTCTGTTTGTTTTCGGCCCTCTCAGTGAACTTGGCATCTTTGTACTGCGTGTACACTGCCTTCTTATATTTCTGGCCTATACGCTCTGGGCTTCGCTTCAAATACTTGAACTTGAAGTCTCTGAGAGAAACAGGAAGAGAAACGGATGTGATGTCACAGGAAGTCAGGTCACACTGAGATTAGTCAAGATCAATGGAGAATGGAGAATGGAGAATGTCAAAGTGGCGATCATGTCACAAATACAACGATGGTACTATCTATTACTGTATTAAGCTGAATTTGTTCCCAATTCTAAATTGGCTGAATTTAGTTTAGATAGATAAATCATTGTGGGCTAAAGTAAAGCGAAATGAGTAAGTCAATAAATATCTGTAAAGCTGTTCACCCGTCAATGTATTCTGGCATGTTTGGTGCGTAGTCCCAGACAACCTCCTCAGCTGCGATATAATAGGTCCACTCCTGGCTCTCTCGTTTCTGCTTGATGGTCAGCTTACGTTTGGGAGGGTTAAAGCCCTCGCAGCTCCTCACTTCTACAAAGCCATGCATACCAGCTGCAACAGCAGAGAAGTTAGTTTGTTCAGGAGGGTCATGTTGATTTAACATGTTGGGAATAGAACATTACACATTCAATCAATCAAACTTGATTCAAAGTGCATTTCAAAATGTCAATACACTACAATATATCTGAATAAACCTCAATCTGTTCTGTGGTCCATCACAGTAAATCTCACACCACACATATTCTCATAACCCATATGCAAATATAATACACACTTAGAATTTTTTTTTGCTATCTAGAACCTAAAATGGTTCTTCGGCTGAACTCTTTAAAATATGTATTTTTGGGTTCCAGGTAGAACTATTTTCGGTTATATGCAAAATCCTTTCCACAAAGGGTTCTACATGGATCCCAAAAGAGTTCTACCTGGAATCAAAAAGGGTTATTCTATGGGGACAGCCAAATAACTGTTTTGGCACCCTTTTTTCTAAGAGTGTAGCTCGGTTATATGAATGTCATCAAGCCATTAACACGCACCCTCCAGGTGCTTGCTGGTGTGTGAGGAGAGGAGCCAGCGGCCCGTGTTGACGGCGGTCATGTTGGCGCTGGTTGCAGTGCCAGCGATCAGGCCCACCGAGGAGACCCGATGGTCAGCCTGCTGCAGGACCTGCCCATTGATGTGCACCGAGAACAGCTCAGGCTCTGAACTCATGCCGACCAGGTGCAGGCTGACAGAGGTGTGGGCGCAGACAGTCAGACCTGGGGGGAAGGGAGGGACAGGAGGAGGAGATGGAGAGAAGACAGGGAGGGGGACAGACTTGAGGAAGGAATGAGCCCACTACACGCTCTATACCCATATAATCTGAGAAAGGTGGAAGCAATAGTTCCAAGCAACAACCAGCTGGGATGGAACAACTAAAGCAGACAACCTAAACTACCTAAAGCACAACAACCATTATCTGTAGATATCAGCAGAACTCAGAGTGATGAGAGAGGATCTGACTGACTGACCTGGCACTGATCCGTTGGTGTATCCATTGATTGTGTGTTTGATGTGGCTTTGAGTGGCAGTGGCACTGTCCATCTTTGGCTTATACCAGCTCTTACTCTCATCCAACACTCCCATGAGGAAGACGTATTCCTGGTGGAACAACACCTGTTCTCCAGACACGTCAAGACTACCTGGAGGGAGGTACAGAGGGTGGTTCAGTTCATTTATTTCTGGTTACTTACTGACATGGTTGTTTTGGTACTTATGCCACTGTGTCAGGAATAGGCCTCATACATTTCACATTTACATGTACATACCTGCTTTACAGATGAGCAGGGTGCCGATCAGTCCTGAGTTGTAGTCCTTGACAATGTCAAAGTGGGAGAGGTACGTGTAGGTGAGACAGGAGGGGTCTGCGGCCCGGGGGACAATGTCTGATGTCACCTCCCAGTAGTATGTGTGTTCACCTCCAGGGGGCACCGCATCGTCTTCCTTCTCAAATTGAGACGTGTTGTCAAAGTACAGGGAGCCTAAAGGGAGGGAGACATGTTTGGTTCATAATAATAAAATAAAGCAGAATGAGAAATAACTTAATTGCCATTTAATGATCAGAATTTGTCTTGATGTTGTACAAGGTTAAAACTTTGTCACCTGGCCTGATTCGCCTATACTCTAAATAAACATACAATTTACAGTGACCCCAGTTAACATTTAACAAATGGCTAATCTCCAAAATATGCAAACCATCTTCATAAAAAATGGTAGAATCTAGGAAAATCTGGGGAATTTAAGAGGTCTATTCACTGCCATCTTGTTACGATGTTACACAACCTTGCAATGGCACAATTAATTTTGAGTTAAGAATGAATTAAAGAGTAATAACACTACATCCTGTGCATTTACAAAACTCTTCTCTCAACCCCCCAAGGCTTTATTAGGGGAAATCATGGATTTCCACAGGTTTTTAGGGAGTATCCTTTGGACTTTAGGACTGGCTTATATGTTAATCTGTCTGTCCTGGTTAATATTAATGAAAAGGCCAAACACAGCTGCTTGTGTTGCACAACATGTGTACTTAACTGAATGAATAACATTCAAAATGCCCTAAGTCCCCCTTTTCCAACCACATCAATGACTGTCTAGGCCACAGGATGGGTGAATCTGTCTGGGATAGAATACCTCACTGTTTCCACATAGTTACCACAGTCATAATGACAACAACCATGGCTAGACTTGTAGATTGTTGGACATTTCCCGACAAATTTTAATAAATGATATCTGTAGAATTCTGGACGAGAACACTTAGTGGGAATACCTGTCAAAAAAAATCCCAATTTAAAAGTAACCACCAATGAGCTCTGATAGGCCAGTTAATACAGACGACATCATTGGTTTGTACCCACCCTCTGACTGCTTCCCGTAAGCGATCCCGTGGGCATGGAGGCTGTAAGGACAATCCGCCATGTTCTTGAACATGACCACAATGGTCTCTCCCTCTTGACCACGGATGGTGGGCCCAAGGAGCCCTGCAAAACACAACAAAAACACATTGGTTAAGAGGGATGTTCTTGCTGCTAATTTAGTTATTTTTTCTGAACAGTCAAAATCGTGTGTTCATGAAATTGGATGATATTTGGATGAAACCAGATCAAAGTATGATGAGCAAAGTATGAAAAATGACTGTTGCTTCTAAACTGATCAAGTTTGACGATAAAGTTACTGGTCCCATCCCCCATGTCAAACACTTGGGTTCATTATTAGGGTGATATTTTAATACACCTATGGTAACATGATATTCTCTTACCTAATTTAAATAAGTAACACTTTGTAACCAACATCAGAGATAGCGTCTTGGCAGAGGGGAGTGGTTTATATAGTTCTATAGCTACCCTACTGGTGTCAAAAATTGACTGTAGGGTGTTAGCAAAATAAAAGTTTACATTATTCATATCTGGCAAAGATACTTATATGTTTTCCCTTTCATCTGTGTCTGGTGTTAGCTAGTTATTGGCTAGCTAGGTCTTCATCTGTGTCTGGAGTTAGCTAGTTACTGGCTAGCTAGGTCTTCATCTGTGTCTGGTGTTTGCTAGTTACTGGCTAGCTAGGTCTTCATCTGTGTCTGGTGTTAGCTAGTTACTGGCTAGCTAGGTCTTCATCTGTGTCTGGTGTTAGCTAGTTACTGGCTAGCTAGGTCTTCAGCCAGCATGGAACAAAAGGGGGCGGGGGTCATTCAAAACGCTGACGCAGTTGTCAAGTCAACACATCCGTCAGTGCTTCTGTGAAACGCATCACAAGAGATATGCGAAATGGGAGATGTTTGAGTTGCTTTGTGCATCACCAAATTTACATGATGATTTTACCGCAACACTACTTACTTAATCCATGTTGCTTGACATAGGTGTCTCATAGAGTTCATGAATATAAGCTCCCTTCCCACTCAGCCAGTCTTTTGAACTTCCTGGTAGTTAGCCATTGAATAAAAAGTACTATCCAAACCAATATTATTGGTGATATTTTAGTCACTCAAAATTATGTTTTACTTGGGAATCAGAATGGCTGTGAGGGACCTTTAAAAGCCTACACATTCGTGGTGGTGAACTCAATATCATCCCGTACAATGCAAAGCACTTTGTGACTAAAGGCGCTATAGCACACAGCAAATTGGTGTTTATTTTTCAGTATAACATTTCTAGTCTTCATTCAGGAGTTAAATTCACACTGTAAGAGTGAAATTAACACTCAGTGTTGGTGTTAATAACCAGAGTTATTGTTTTATACTGTGGAGATTAAAACAGTCCCATCAAAACCACACCTATCATTATTATATTTCTCAGCATGCTACTGCAGCTAGTTTTTTTTTAGGATTGTTTTTAATATCTGTGCTTTTGCATGTACAGTACCAGTAAAAGGTTTGTACACACTTACTCATTCAAGGGTTTTTCTTTATGTTTTACTATTTTCTACATAGTAGAATAAAACTATGAAATAACCGATATGGAATCATGTAGTAACCAAAACAGTGTTAAACAAATCAAAATAGATTCTTCAAAGTAGCCAACCTTTGCCTTGATGACAGTTTTGCACACCCTCTGCATTCTTTTCCAACAGTCTTGAAGGAGTTCCCAAATACTGTATGCTGAGCACATGTTGGCTGCTTTTCCATAAATTTGAACAAGTCACACCGTTTAATTTAAATGCATTCCAGGTGACTATCTGCTAACGTTTCCGTCCCGGAGCTAGCACCAACTAGCCTGGGGCTAGCCCATGCTAGACTCATCTCCCGGCTCACTCCTGGGCTACAATATCCGACCCCTTCTACTGCCGGTACGGGGCACGGAACCCCACTGATCCTCTATGACTGGAATACTGACATAATCTGCCCGGGGATTCCAACAAGCCCCTCAGGTGCGACACCCACTGAAGGCACATTCTGCTAACCTGCTATGCCTGCTAGCTACCTAGAGCTACTTGGAACCCTACTAACTCCCCGACCGGTCTATCGACGTCACCGCACGAAGAGGCAAAAACAGACTTACCCCCATCGCGACGTCCCCCAAAGGCTAACTTGCTAGCCCCGGTCTACTAACTGCTAGCTTGCCTGCCCCGGTCTGCTAACTGCTGGCCCCTGCTAACTGCTTGCTTGCTAACCCGGTTTGCTAACTGCTAGCTTGTTTAGCCCCGGCATACTAACTGTTAGCGTGTTAGCATCAGCCTGCTAACTGTCTGAATCGTCGTGCGTCGATCACCATAGCAGCATCCACTCGTAGCATGCGCTCCATCAGGTATATCTCACTGGTCACCCCCAAAGCCAATTCCTCCTTTGGTCGTCTTTCCTTCCAGTTCTCTGCTGCCAATGACTGGAACAAACTGCAAAAATCTCTGAAGCTGGAGACTTATATCTCCCTCACTAGCTTTAAGCACCAGCTGTCAGAGCAGCTCACAGATCACTGCACCTGTACATCCCCTCATCCCCGTATGTATTTATTTATCTTGCTCCTTTGCACCCCAGTATCTCTACTTGCACATTCAACTTCTGCACATCTACCATTCCAGTGTTTAAATTGCTATATTGTAATTACTTCGCCACCATGGCCTATTTATTGCCTTAACTCCCGTATCTTACCTCATTTGCACTCACTGTATATAGACTTTTTGTTTTCTTTTGTTCTACTGTATTATTGACTATGTTTGTTTATTCCATGTGTAACTCTGTGTTGTTGTATGTGTCGAATTGCTATGCTTTATCTTGGCCAGGTCGCAGTTGCAAATGAGAACTTGTTCTCACCTAGCCTACCTGGTTAAATAAAGGTGAAATAAAAATAAAATTAAAATAAAGCTGTTTAGAGACTGCCAAGAGTGTGCAAAGCTGTCATCAAGGCAAAGAGTGGTTACTTTGAAGAATCTCAAATATAAAATATATTTGGATTTTTTTAACACTTTTTTGGTTACTACATGATTCCATATGTGTTATTTCATAGTTTTGATGTCTTCACTATTATTCTACAATGTCAAAAATAGTCAAAATAAAGAACAACCCTGGAATGAGTGGGTGTGTCCAATCCTGAAAGTTGTTCTGAATGCAAGTTGCAGGTGAATAAAAGTTCCGACCATTGGATATCTTAACTCTGTCTGGATTCCTATAGGTATTACGTAACACTTTACAAGCCAGCATAATGTGACTTTCAGGCCTGCTGTGGCGGGTTAACCAGAGGTTTCATAACACCACTGTGTTAGGATAAAACTAGGTAATCAAGTAAGCCAATAAATAAGTGCTTATGATATATGTAATGTATTGTTATAGTTTAATTTTAATGATGACATTTATCCAGGAAATAACTTGGTGAAAACCACAGGCCTTTAGCAGGAAATAATTCTACAACCATGTCTCTGTCACTAACAAGTACAGTCATGGGTGTTAACTCTACAATTTACTCAAAAAGAAAAGGAACCCTGGGAAATATGCAAATGAGACTTTACACCATACAGTGTTAAAACAACAGCCAAAAATGATTTACTGTAAAACTACAGGTGTTCATTTCTTACACTGAAAAAGTGTAACAGAGTCAGCACTTAGCAAAGGGAGTCCATTTTACGCCAAATCAAGTGTTATGCTTTACACTGTAGCTGTTGCGTATTACGCTACAGTAGAGCTAAGCAAACACCAGAATCGAGTTCCTTTGAAAACTTTAAAAGTAAAATGAGGAACACTGCAATAGAGTTAAATCTTTAAAACTTTCTAAATTATTATTTCAATACCAGTTCAGTTCATTGACAATAGTGTACATTTGACACTTTCAGAGTTAAATTCACACCATTGATTTTGCTGTGCAGTTAAAGGTGCTATTACAGAAACTCAGTTCATCATTCAACATGATACATTGTCATTGGGTCAGAAAAGAAGATGGAGTAGAAGGTCCAATGAAAATGTAATGTCCTCTTTATTCCAACCACTCTGAAAGACACACATACAGTACATGCAGACAGGAGTACATGTATCTTATCATGTTTATTATGTTTATCAGTCATGAGGGAACTTGAGGTGGAGTTGTGACTGTATGGGCAAACAGGAACATTCACTAATGAAAGACAGTCTGTATGTGGGATAGCCCAGACTCATACACATAATTTACCCGACAACGGTGAAAACGCCAAAGCATAAACATAATTTACCTAGCCAGGAAGGATGGGTCTTGGCCTGCTTGAATCCCTTCTCATACTCCCTGTAGACCGCTTTCCTATAGGAGGGGCCAGACCTAGACAACAATGGAAAAACACAAACGGTGAATGAACAGAAAAGGACCCAATATAAAACATACAGTGGGTGATATAGAAAGACAAATTCTACACATAATTCAGTAACTTAAATACATAATTATCATGTACATCCTTTTATATTCCCCAGTCTAGGTTCACACCATAAAGGTGATAATAATCAAGAACTTAGCTGGAGATTGTAAATGTACTGACTTTACATTAAAACAGAAAACATAATTATTAAAGCCTAACTTTTTCCAATGAGGACAATATTGCCTTCTAAGCAGACTGTACTCGTCACATAATTGATGGAGATACTTGACATACACACAATGATATAAAGAAAGAACAGTACGTTTTCATTTTTGTCCCATGTTCCATTCAATGGAACACAAGTGAGAGAGCACTGTGGTGCTGCCATGACCTATCCACCTGATCAAACAATTACACGATACACCCTCCAAGAAGACAAGAGCCAAATCAACTCAGTAAATCTGTAATGTAGTCAACAGCATATGCCAACCACTTGAATTAACACTGCTCTTAGCGAGGTCAAAAAGATTCAACTTCACATGCAGGACCCAATACAAAGACAAAAGGTCACAGAAAAAAAGGAATATAGTAAATCTCATATAAAGCTATTAACTAGTTTTTAGTTTTACCTCTGTGGTCCATTAGATGTGTAGTCCCAGTCTATGTTCACAGCAGCAATATAGTAGTATCTCTTTCTGTCTGAGTGCTGTTCTGCTGTTGTGTGGGACAGTAGAACCGAGAAGAGCACCAGGAGAGGCAGGAGACGGTGAGTCCATTCCCAGGAACGAAGCCTCATATCTGGGGTTGGAACTCCAGGTGTGGACAGTCTGTCTGTTCTGGATGACAGGAAACTGTTATCTGACAAAAAGAGTCCACTCTGTGCTTTATCACAGGACACAGACAAAAGCACACACGCACACACAGACACACACACAGACACACACATAGACAAACAAACAAGTCCCAGCCAGGGCATTGCGCAGTGTTCCAACGTATTTTTTCAATCTTGTTAATTGAAACCACATGATTTACTGTTAGTCACTCCTAGCGAAGCAATTTCCTTCACACATGTTACTACGCACTGGAGATGACACTCTTGTTTTGATATTTATTCAGAACTGTTCCAGACCTCAGACTTTAAGATAATAAATCATTCCTTACTGTGCACCATGGGTGTCCCACAGATGCATTCCCAAAAAGTTTCCATGATAAGCCTGGACCTGTTCATTCATCACCAGGGACAGATAGTTCAGCAACAGCCCATGCACGACAATGGTTGGAGAAAAAGGGAAGAATGGCAAGTGTAGGGAACCAGGTCAAAATTCAACTAAAAGGCAACTTGCGATTTCTCCTCCGGTTGTCATACCTGTGTTATACCTGAGCCTGTGTTACTACCTGCACAAATCCCTATGCAATGAGTATACAGAACTTACTAAAGTTGAATAATCAGTCATATATTTTTTAACAAAAGGAAAGACAATGGCAAACTTGCACTCATACCTTTGTATAACTATTTTTGTTTCTTGCTAGACAGTGGACCTACTAAACAGCACAGTGTTAACAAGGGATTGCATAATCACAGACATTAGTCTGAATTTTAATTCAGTATACCAATCATAGTATGCAATTAAGCTGCAATACATACCTTCTTGGGTGACCAAACAAAATTCACATAAATGTAGTTATAGATATGTCATTATCGTTGAAAGCAAGTACTAAAAGCGGTAGATCTGTTCTATGTGCGCTATTTCTATCCCTCCCGTTTTTAAACTTCGGTTTTACGTATTTAACTTTTGTTTTTGTACACCAGCGTTAAACAACTGAAAATACAATATTTTTGGTTACGGAAAATATATTTCACATCGGTTTGGATTATACAATGATTCTCTACACTATACTTGCTTGTTTTGTCACATAAACTAAAAATAGGTGAACTATTAAAATTTTAGCAGCCAGGACATGGCGAGGGATTTCTGAATCGCGCATCTTCTAAATACGTTAAAACATGACGTCGCCAATCCCCGTTTCATACCCATTGCGCTTGCGCGCGTCCAAGGCTACCAGGAAGCAAACCCGTAGCAGTTTGACTGTGTACAATGTGTAGACAGAAAGCTGTAGAAAATGTACGATTTCTAGTAGCTAAGTACAAACTCTTGCTTTTGGTTGAAATTTTAACAGCAGGATTTCGTAGCCTACTCTTCATAGAGAAACGTTAGTTTTTGTGGACATTTTCGAGGGAGTGACACAGTGGCAGTGCTCGACAGTGCTGTATGCGTTGTTTACATTCTTGAGACACCACCAAGCAATCAAGCAGCTGGAGGAAGCTAACTAACTAACTAACGTATCTAGTTAAACTGTCACCACAATAGAAATTATGTGAATCAAAATACAGCTTGATAAATGTATGACTTGTATGTATGACTAGGCTAGCTAACTATCGCTTTTAGTTTGTGATAGGCGTTTGATGACTTGCCCATGCACCTGCATTAGCTAGAATAGTACTGCCTGCATTTAACATGTTGTCCTAAAGTACAGTAAGCCTATTGCCATTACATATTGCCATTGCATTTGGCTATATGCAAACATGCCATGCACACATTAGTCTTCATATACAACTTGTCCTATAACAGGGTGTTTTAATGAAAATGTAGCATGACCTCTATTCATAATTTAAAATAGCCACAATGTGACCTTTTGTTCATTTGTTTGTTTTGGTAAACATTACTTTAGCAACCATTTCAGCTAATGTAATAATAACTGCAGTTGAACTGTGTAACTATACTCTGGAAGAAAACCCTCTGTGTGTGTCTCTTGTGTTTGGCCCTGTCTGGCTCTCACATGCTTCTAATCAGCTTGACCAACAGGAAGATTCCGCGAAGAGGTGATAACCGTGGCTACTTTAAGGACAAAACTAGTTACTGTATATAGCCTAGGTCATGTCCTGTGGCTTTTAGAGAGGAGCAGAATAGTTAGACCTGTTTGGGATGTTGTGTTAGTAGAGGGAGAGTGGAAGTGGAAGGAGTTAAATGTGGCTACTATCTGGGCCTAATTGTACTGCTGTAGTCAACTGTATGTAGAGTGATGTGAAACTAGCAGGGTTCGAGTAGGGTGGATTAGGCTGTGAACAGTTTCTCTCAGAACTGGGGTGTGTGCTTCTGACACTGAAGGCTTAGCTTACCGTTGTTGTCTTTGATTTCTCTGTTCTTACTGTTTTTTTCCCTTCTTATTTTCCCTCCTCTGAGTGCTCTGCCTACATGTCGGCTCTTGGCCTGCATTCATATACCAGCTCACAGTGGTTTTGTTGTGTGTGTTTCAGTGAGCCAGGATCCCTGCGTGTGTGTGAGCCCACACCATGGCGTGCTGCCAGCTGTGCTCCAGACTGTGTCCCAGGCTGTGCTCCCGCTCCTCTGCATACACTCTGGCCCTGGGCTTGGGCTTCGTCACCCTGGGCACCTCTCGCATCCTGCTGCTCAAGTTCTCTGCCAACACACGTTAGTACTACATTATCATTCATGGACTTCAGTTTGAATCGATGGTCTTATGTAACTGTTTTTTCTCTTCTTTGACCTATAGAGAACAAGTATGACTTCCTCCCTGCGTCTGTCAACCTGCTGGCAGAGGGGCTCAAGCTGCTCTTCTGTCTTGGCATGTCTCTGAGAGTCATGGTCAGAGGTAAGAGATGGGCACTGAGGGAGAGGGCGCCATCTTGTCCAATGTCATAATTCAGAATGTTTAGAGTTGTTGTTGTTGAGCAAGAATGTACCTGAGAGAAGGGAGATTAAAGTGTATGTATTCCAGAGGGTCGTTCATGTCGAGAGCTGGGCTGCTCCTCGGGCTCTGCCTTCCTGAGTTTCATGAAGTGGTCCGTCCCCGCCTTCCTTTACTTTCTGGATAACCTCATCATCTTCTACGTCATGACCTACCTACAGCCTGTGAGTTTAATAATAACACACTGCAGTGTTTTAAATGCTAATGTTAAAGCCTCGGTTGTCTCTGATTCCTTTCCCCCACAGGCCATGGCAGTGTTGTTCTCCAATGTTGTTATCCTGACCACAGCTATCCTGTTCAGAGTTGTGCTGAAGTAAGTCACAGTTTTGTTCTGGACATAGTGTTCTGTACTGGACCTATATGTTTGTTTACATAGCTGATAGTGGCACTTGAGGTAAAAGTTTCCCCCTAACTACTGATCTAGGATCAGCTTACCCTGTTCTGTTTTTAGCTCAATATCAAATCATTTCTGGGTAACAATTAAGTACCTTACTGTGATTGTTTTCTATTAAAATGGTCAAAAATAAACAAAAATAGCTTCTTAGCAAGGAGCAATTTAACTAGGACTGTCTGGGAGTGGTGAGGGGAAACCTAGCTGTTATTGGCAGAGAGGTTTGGTACTCTTTGTTATTGGTCTATTAACTAATTTACCACCTGGTGATGTCACTAGACAGTTCAAAACTACATCCCACCACAACTGGCTGAAATTTCAGGTGCTTTTCAAACAGATCTTAGTGGCGCTACCGAGTGGTGCAGCGGTCTAAGGCACTGCATCTCAGCGCTAAAGGCATCACTACAGACCCTGTTTCGATTCCAGGCTGTATCACAACTAGCCGTTATTGGGAGCCCCATAGGGCGGCGCACAATTGGCCCAGTGTCGTCCGGGTTAAGGTTTGGACGGGGTAGGCCGTCATTGTTAATAAGAATTTGTTTTTAACTGACTTGACTAGTTCATTTAAAAAATTACACTTAAAGGGCTTTATCGTCATTTTCACAGTATTACAGGAAAATCATGTTTTTGACTGCACTGGTCCTTTTTAAAGCTGGAATCTGTACTTTGTGAAACTGACACCACCGTTTGCGATATTACAACAACAAAAGTTATTTCAAACAACATTTATTTTTTATTTTTTTACCACAATACTGGATGCACCTCTCTTCCGTTTCATTAACAAAAACAATAACAGCTTTAACCATTATTGAGGAAAAATCATAAACTGATTTAGGGTCAGCCTATGTTGAAGGGCTCATCTCTGACCGCTGCTATTCCCCTCCTCTCCCCTAGGAGACACCTGTCCTGGGTGCAGTGGGCCTCCCTGGTCATCCTCTTCCTGTCCATTGTCTCCTTGACGACGGGGTCGGGAGGCAGCCAACGGGCCATAGCGATGCCGGGCCTCCACCCCAGCCCCCTCTCCCCACCCACCAACAGCTGCCTGCTCTACACACAGCTAGAGGAGCAACGAAGGAACGACAGGTTGTCAGAGCGATGGATGGGAGGGAAGGAGGAAGGGAGGCAGTCAATGTGGAATTCAGCACTCCTCTGTACAGTGTCTGTATTAGGACATCTTCACACATCCTGCATGACACCACAAGTCTCCTTTCCCTGTCAATAAGTCAGTCTAAGTAAGTGTTCCTGCTGTCTCCCCTCCCTCCCTCCCTCCCTCCCTCCCTCCCTCCCTCCCTCCCTCCCTCCCTCCCTCCCTCCCTCCCTCCCTCCCTCCCAGTAACTCCAGCACATGGAGCTCAGTGCTGCCGGGACAGGCTGAGGCGTGGCGGGGGAGGCTGATGGGGACCCTGCGCTCTCTGGGCATGGGTCACATCCTCCTGGTGCTCCAGTGTTTTATCTCCTCCATGGCCAACATCTACAATGAGAAGATCCTCAAAGAGGGAGACCAGCTCCAAGAGAGCATCTTCATCCAGAACAGCAAACTGTAAGAACTCATGTGAATGTTGGCACACATACACTCATGCATGAATGCAGACATATGACACACACGCACATATTCACACAGCTTTCAAACATCCCAATAACCACCGAACTACACACAAACACCCACTCTGTCTAAAAATCTGTGTATGTGGTTGCAGGTACATGTTTGGCATGCTGTTCAACGGTCTGACTCTGGGTCTTGGGGGCGAGGCGAGGGGTCTAACCGTCCGTTGTGGCCTCCTTTACGGTCACAACGTCTACTCACTGGGACTGGTGCTGGTCACTGGTAGGACACACGTACACACTGGAGCTACTGTTGTTGAATTAACCCCATACAATGTAAAGGACTGGTTCATTCATTAGCATGAATAGGTACAGTATGTACTGTGCATATGGTATATGCATTATTATTGATTCACTATTCATTACTAATATATTGATCCGTTATTCCTGACAGCTAGGGTCTGTCGGTGGCATTCATCCTAAGGCAGATTTATTAGGAATGCATTATTATCAATATAAACATTATTATTAATACATTACGAAATGTATCAGTAGCTTCCCTGGGAATGTCAGTGGCGTTCATCCTGAGGTTGATTATTGGCGGACTGCATTAGCATCGAATAGTCCCTGCGATATGCAACTGTTCAGGGAAGTCAGGAACCAATACACGCAGCAAATTTGCATCCTGTAGCTCTAACTCCAAAAAGTTCTGGGACACTAAAGTCCATGGAGAACAAGAGCACCTCCTCCCAGCTGCCCACTGCACTGAGGCTAGGTAACACGGTCACCACTGATAAATCCATGATAATTGAAAACTTCAACAAGCATTTCTCAACGGCTGGCTATGCCTTCCTGCTGGCTACTCCAACCTCGGCCAAGAGCTCCGCCCCCCCCCGCAGCTACTCGCTCAAGCCTCCCCAGCTTCTCCTCTCCCCAAATCCAGATGTTCTGAAAGAGCTGCAAAACCTGGACCCGTACAAATCAGCTGGTCTTGACAATCTGGACCCTCTATTTCTGAAACTATCCGCCACCATTGTCGCAACCCCTATTACCAGCCTGTTCAACCTCTCTTTCATATCGTCTGAGATCCCCAAGGATTGGAAAGCTGCCGCAGTCATCCCCCTCTTCAAAGGGGGAGACACCCTGGACCCAAACTGTTACAGACCTATATCCATCCTGCCCTGCCTATCTAAGGTCTTCGAAAGCCTAGTCAACAACAGATCACTGACCATCTCGAATCCCACCGTACCTTCTCCGCTGTGCAATCTGGTGTCCGAGCCGGTCACGGGTGCACCTCAGCCACGCTCAAGGTACTAAACGAAATCATAACCACCATCGATAAAAGACAGTACTGTGCAGCCGTCTTCATCGACCTGTCCAAGGCTTTCGACTCTGTCAATCACCATATTCTTATCGGCAGACTCAGTAGCCTCGGTTTTTCTAATGACTGCCTTGCCTGGTTCAGACCGAGTGCAGACCGAGTTCAGTGTGTCAAGTCGGAGGGCATGTTGTCCGGTCCTCTGGCAGTCTTTTATGGGGGTGCCACAGGGTTCAATTCTCGGGCAGACTCTTTTCTCTGCATATATGAATGATGTTGCTCTTGCTGCGGGCGATTCGCTGATCCACCTCTATGCAGACGACACCATTCTGTATACTTCTGGCCCTTCCTTGGACACTGCTATCTAACCTCCAAACAAGCTTCAATGCCATACAACACTCCTTCCGTGGCCTCCAACTGCTCTTAAACGCTAGTAAAACCAAATGCATGCTTTTCAACCGTTCGCTGCCTGCACCCGCACGCCCGACTAGCATCACCACCCTGGATGGTTCCGAGCTTAGAATATGTGGACATCTATAAGTACCTAGGTGTCTGGCTAGACTGTAAACTCTCCTTCCATACTCATATCAAACATCTCCAATCTAAAATCAAATCTAGAGTTGGCTTTTTATTCCACAACAAAGCCTCCTTCACTCACGCCGCCAAACTTACCCTAGTAAAACTGACTATCCTACCGATGACCATCTGATCATTTATCACTCCAGTGTTAATCTGCTAAATTGTAATTATTTGCCTACCTCTTCATACCTTTTGCACACAATGTATATAGACTCTTTTTTTTTCCTTTTTTTCTACTGTGTTATTGACTTGTTTATTGTTTATTCCATGTGTAACTCTGTGTTGTTGTCTGTTCACACTGCTATGCTTTATCTTGGCCAGGTCGCAGTTGTAAATGAGAACTTGTTCTCAACTAGCCTACCTGGTTAAATAAAGGTGAAAATTATAAATGCATTATTATTGATCCATCATTATCAGTATGTACATTATTAATATATCAAATGTTTTATCCCAAGCTGCCCTGGGCCTGTCGGTGGCGTTCATCCTGAAGTTCAGAGACAACATGTTCCACGTGCTGACAGGCCAGATCACTACAGTCCTGGTCACGGCCCTGTCCCTCTTCCTCTTTGACTTCCACCCCTCGCTGGACTTCTTCCTGCAGGCGCCAGTGGTGCTGCTCGCCATCTTTGTCTACAACGCCAGCCGGCCCAAAGACCCTGAGTACGCCCTGCAGCGCGAGAAGCTGCGCGTCATTAACGGAGAGGTGCTGCAGAGGTCGCGAGGGGTGAGGACCCCTTTTTTTCCCTTCATCAATCTACCCCAAAATGACAAAGCAAAAACAGGTTTTTAGACATATTTGCAAATGTATTAAAAACACTGATATGGTATTTACATAAGAATTCAGACCATATAATCAGTACTTTGTTGAAGCACCTTTGGCAGCAATTACAGCCTCAAGGCTGAATTTGGGGAGTTTCTCCCATTCTTCTCTGCAGATCCTCTCAATCTCTGTCAGGTTGGATGGGGAGCGTCGCTGCACAGCTATTTTCAGATCTCTCCAGAGATATTTGATCGGGCTCAAGTCCGTGCTCTGGCTGGGCCACTCAAGGACGTTCAGAGACTTGTCCCGAAGCCACTCCTGCGTTGTCTTGGCTGTGTGCTTAGGGTCATTGTCCTGTTGGAAGGTGAACCTTCACCCCAGTCTGAGGTCCTGAGCACTCTGGATCACATTTTCATCAAGGTTCTCTCTGTACTTTGCTCCATTCATCTTTCCCTCGATCTTGACTAGTCTCTCAGTCCCTGCCGCTGAAAAACATCCCCACAGTATGATGCTGCCACCACCATGATTCACCGTAGGGATGGTGCCAGGTTTTCTCCAGACGTGACACTTGGCATTCCGTTCAATCTTGGTTTCATCAGACCAGATAATCTTGTTTCTTATGGCTAAAGAGTCCTTTGTCATGTGTCTTTTACTGAGGATTCGCTTCCGTCTGGCCACTCTACCATAAAGGCCTGATTGGTGGAGTGCTGCAGAGAGGGTTGTCCTTCTGTAAGGTTCTCCCATCTCCACAGAGGAACTCTGGAGCTATGTCAGAATGACCATCGGGTTCTCGGTCACCTCCCTGACCAAGGCTCCTCTCCCCTGATTACTCAGTTTGACCGGGCGGCCAGCTCTAGGAAGAGTCTTGGTGGTTCCAAACTTCCATTAAAGAATGATGGAGGCCACTGTGTTCTTGGGGACCTTCAATGCTGCAGACATTTTTTTGGTACCCTTCCCCAGATCTGTGCCTCGACACAATCCTGTCTCAAAGCTCTACGGACAATTCCTTCGACCTCATGGCTTGGTTTTTGCCTCTGACATGCACTCTCAACTGTAGGACTTTATATAGACAGGTGTGTGTGCCTTTCCAAATCATGTCCAATCAATTGAATTTACCACAAGTGGACTCCAAGTTGTAGAAACATCTCAAGGATGATCAATGGAAACGGGATGCACCTGAGCTCAATCTTGAGGGTCTAAATACTTATGTGAATAAGGAATTTAAAAAAAACTGTTTTTGCTTTGTCATTACAGGGCTTTGTGTGTGGATTGATGAGGATTTTTTTTTTTTAAATCAATTTCAGAATAAGCCTGTAACCTATCAAAATGTGGAAAAAGTCAAGGGGTCTGAATACTTTCCTAATGCACTCATTCAAGGGTTTGTCTTTATTTTGACTGTTGTCTTCACTATTTCTATAATGTAGAAATCAAAACTATGAAATATCACATATGGATCATGTAGTAAACAAAGTGTTAAATAAATCAAAATTCTTTAAATAGGCACCCTTTGCCTTTATGGCATCTTTGCACACTTGGCATTCTCTCAACCAGCTTCATCTGGAATGCTTTTCCAACAGTCTTGGAGTTCCCACATATGCTGAGCACTTGTTGGCTGCTTTTCCTTCACTCTGCAGTCTGACTCATCCCAAACCATCTCAATTTGGTTGAGGTCAGGGGATTGTGGAGGCCAGATCATCTGATACAGCACTCCATCACTCTTCTTCTTGGTAAAACAGCCTTTACACAGCCTGGCGGTGTGTTGGGTCATTGTCCTGTTGAAAAACAAATTATAGTCCCACGAAGCACAAATAAGATGGGATGGCGTATTGCTGCAGTAGCCATGCTGGTTAAGTGTGCCTTGAATTCTGAATAAATAAATAAATCACTGACAGTGTCACCAGCAAAGCACCCCCATACCATCACACCACCTCCTCCATGCTTTATGGTGGGAAATATACATGCGGAGATAATCCGTTCACCCACACCGCGTCTCACAAAGACATGGCTTTTGGACAAATTTCCACCAGTCTAATGTTTATTGCTCGCGTTTCTTGGCCCAGGCAAGTCTCTTCTTCTTATTGGTGTCCTTTTAGTAGTGGTGTCCTTGCAGCAATTTGACCATGAAGGTCTGATTCACACAGTCTCCTCTGAACAGTTAATGTTGAGATGTGTCTAATACTTGAGCTCTGTGAAACATTTATTTGGGCTGCAATTTCTGAGGCTGGTAACTCTAATGAACTTATCCTCTGCAGCAGAGGTAACTCTGGGTCTTCCTTTCCTTTCCAGTATCAACATAGCTTGATGGTTTTTAAAACTGCACTTGAAGAAACGTTCAAAGTTCTTGAAATGTTCCGTAATGACTGACCTTCATGTCTAAAAATAATGATGGACTGTTGTTTCTCTTTCATTATTTGAGTTGTTCTTGCCATAGTATGGACTTGGTCTTTTACCAAATAGGGCTATCTTCTGTATACCCCCTCTACCTTGTCACAACACAACTGATTGACTCAAATGCATTAAGAAGGAAAGAAATTCCACAAATGAACTTTTAACAAGGCACACCTGTTATTTGAAATGCATTTCAGGTGACTACCTCATGAAGCTGTTTGAGAGAACGCCAAGAGTGTGCAAAGCTGTCATCAAGGCAAAGGGTGGCTACTTTGAAGAATCTCAAATATATTTTTATTTCTACACTTTTTTGCTTACTACATGATTCCATATGGGTTAATTCATAGTGTTGATGTCTTCACTATTGTTCTACAATGTAGAAAATAGTCTGAATAAAGAACAACCCATGAATGGGTAGGTGTTCTACAACTTTTGACCGGTAGTGTGTAGACAGACAGACAGAACCCACTCTCACACATATACAGTGTGACACAGGCAAACACACATGCACACTGAGGGCAACCATGATTCTCATTTGTGTGTAATAATGATTTAGACTGTGGGGAATCCAATGTGATTCTGTGTAATGAACAGAGTTTAGATTCCCACCACAGCCTTAGCCCTGGGTAACTGCATTACAGTAGGTACATAGATGTATTAAATTAGGTTGGTTAGAGTATGATGATAAGTAGGAGGTTGTCTGTCTATGGAGGCTCTGTGTGGAAGTTGCCTGTAGACATAAATCTAGGATCAGCAAACCTTCCTCAAATCCTTAGTGTGGAAATGGCTATTAGGTAAACGCAGTCAGAAATGTGAAAAGATAGTGACATTACATAGACTGTGTTGTGAGAATCCCCCATAAGAGGGGAAGCACACCAGAGCAACGGACGGTTAGGGTACTTAAAAACAGTGTGTGGCCGTCCTATCGCCTCTGACTGCAGAACACTGCCTCTGGCCGTTAATTTCCTGTCGATTCTATTAAGGATGGGCACAGTTAATCGAATATCAGGATATCTGAACATATGTTAGCATTCGACTACTTGAGTGAGTGTTTATTTACATTATTTATTTATTGTAGCCCTATTTTGACATTGAACAAGCTTTGTTATAAATTAGATTATCCTTGTTACCTACAAGGATATACCATGACATTTGAAATACTTAATAAAATAAACTTTTGAATATTGTTTTTATAACTGTGCATTGCCACTTTTCGCCACTTGAAATAGCAATTACTGGCGAGCCCCTAAGAGTTTCCAGAAGACCTGACACAGATCAATGCAAAACACTCACCAGAACCTTTTTGTAAGACAATCAGTTCTATCGTCTCTTTTACTGTTGCTTTGAACCCAAAACTACGGAGAAAAACCGCCTTCTGTTGTTTTACCTCTGCATTTGCTTCATTCTAATTGATCAAGAGAGTCATTATAATTATCTGGATATTCCCCAAAATATCCTGATATTATTTGAATAGTGAAATAATATAAAATGCCCTTCCCTAGATTCTACATGGTTTTTAATCGCCGTTGTTCATCGACACCCAGCAGGTAAATGCTGGGTGTCGAAAGACATTCATCTTTCTGGTGTTATTCCTCTCTAATCTCCACCATGCTTCCTTTGTGTTTGTGTAGGATGGGGAGGAGCTGGAGAGGCTGACCAAGCCAAACACAGACAGTGAATCAGAGGAGTCTGTCTAGCCTCCCATAATGACTTCACAATGGCTCAACCCTGTGATGTCATCAGTGTGCCTGACTGTGACATCACAATGGACAAACTGTCAGTCCTGAATTATGACTTTGCTATAACCTGGCCTGTGACATCATCAGCCTGTGACATCAGAATGGACATGCTATGTATTATGACATCAGAGCGGCTTGGCCTGTGGTTTTGTTGGCCTATAATTTATTGTACATCATAGATGCGGTAAAGAGGTCAATGGAACTCGACACAAACATGGAAATGCCATGGAAACGCATGGGGGAAAAGATCCTGAGTCTCTTCATTTCCCCCCAGCAAAATTATCCTACATTTAGGCTATTGTTTATGTGTATTCCACACTACGGTATGTTGAGTATAATGCGTGTATGGATGTCAATCCCAATACATGTTCATGTCAACACCAATCAACTGCATTGCAGGTAAAAACGACTTTGACTACCATGACCGATTTCTATATGCTAGCTATGCTACCAGCTAATACGAACAGGAGTTAGCATTTAGCAGTCACTTCTTCTAAGCCTGAAAATAAACAACTTTTAAATGTTATTCTGCAAAAACTGGCAAATATATCAAAATCCAATTTTAGTAGCCACATTGTGGGCTTTGTTCACAAATATTCACTTTGTTAGATCAGACTTGTTGAATGTGCGCCAATCCGGCATCCTTCTTTCCCCCAAGGTCTGCGTTCCATTGACCTCTTTACCGCATCTATTCAGAAATGTGCTTGTTTGTGTATGAAATATGATATACAAATAATATTGTAATGGAAGAAATGCTAAATATACAATTTTGTATACGTTGTTGTATTTAAAATAATGCAATTGCTGTTATTGACACAGTGACAAGGGTTACAGCTGTCAGATGTTGAGAAGTTGATATCTGCCAGTATGATCTTATTATGTCTCTGTTTTTATTATACATTTGTTTGCATTATGTTGGTGGCTATTAAGAAATCTACTCAAGGCTGTTGGATGTTTGGGAGGTAAGTTCGTTTTTCTAATGGCCAACTACTCAGTTTGTCTTAACGTTATTAAGTACTCACAAAGACCATACAGTACTAGCACACGGACCATGTGATTTCTTCTGGTCTCAGTCCATGTTCAGAAAACCCAATCTGACTGTAAAACATGTAAGATTGTGTTTCACATTACTCACTGATTAAGAATTGGCTTCTCTAGTGGTTTACATGTGTTCAACAGTGTTACTCCTCTCCTGTCCATGCTTATTGTGCCATATAATTTACACTTCTATCATGTATTCAAAAAAGTTTATTGTGAAGTTATGTTATGCATAACATAAAATTGTTATGCTGTATGCATTTAAGGCAATTTACACCTGATTCTTTATATTACTATTCATGACAGTGCATAATTACAATTTCTCAAACAAACAGTCAACAGATTATCAAATGAACATTAAAAACTACTGCCAAAAATACAATTTTTTGTCTAGTTCACTGACTGTATTTTTTCCATTCTGTTGATCTGTTGTAATGTTCGAATTGAACCAACAGGGGGTGGTGTAGTATAATAAATGGTTACTGTGCGTAAAGAACCTCTGACAAGACAATAATACAAATTACTGAGATGTGTATTAACTCCGAGAAACTGTTGATAGTAAACAAAGTTTTATTTGTCATAAAGCACCACAGAGTATAAATAAGAACAATGTGTAGCAACAGGAAACTTTACAAACGAGTTGAAAATTCATCTTAGAAACAGACAGTTATAGCTCTGATTTTGATAGCCTCAAATAAAACCGCCTCAAATAATAAATCCAATAAATACAAAAGTTTTGACTTATCTTTACGCTTGTATCTACAATAAGGTCCAGACTGTGAAAGTGAAAATTAACATTTGGTCAGGAATGGAATTGAAGTAGACTGATGGAAAATGTGAAATGTTGAAAAGTTTTCAATTGTAATTCTTAATACACAAGAACAAGACTGATATAAAGAAAGATTGAGATTGATGACATCGCTATCCAATCCTTTATTTCCTTCTAGTACAAAACCAGGAAGTACAGAGCTAACCCCTTACTCTTTAACCCTGTGCATAAACTTCCTGAAAACACAATCCACTAATAAGGAGGCGAGACAAAGTTTATACCCCTGCCCCTCACACACACACATGCCCAATTTTAATTCAACCCCTTTCCCATAGCCCTAGATACTTACTGCTAACTTGTAGATCTGATTCAAGCAACATGGTGACAATCCCATCTAGACTACCAGAGGGCTTGCTTACACCTATCTGATCCATTCAAATCTACAAAGGGCCATCAAAAAGCATCTATGAGATTAGGCAACATACTCCTTAGTAACCATATCATTGCTGATAGACTATTGACTATTGACACCCTCTCAACGACCCCTTTAGTAACCGTATCCCTGGTGATAAGCGTCCTGGTAACCGTCGTAGCCATTGTGATGGTATCCATAGCCCCCGTACTCGTCTTCGGGGCAGCGCATGCCCAGTGACTGCTGGATGGCCATCTCCTGCCTGCGGAGCTGCATGGAGTCCACCAGGTCGTAGATGTTGGCCATGGACCACATGGGGCTCGGGTACCACGACTTGACGTTGCCATCCTTTCCCACCAGCAGCATGGAGAAGTATTCTGGGCTGATCTGGAAGTAGTTGCGGATGTCTTTGACCAAGGCGGCCGAGAGGCCCTCACGTTCCACCGTGGCGCTGCCTGAAAGGGGGAGAGAGAGATGGAGAGAGTCCGTCAATAGGCTTTGGTGTGTTTGATATCTTTTACTTAAAAGAGGCATTCTCGCTCCATGGCCAAGCTGCCTCTTTAGAGCTAGAAAGGATTAGCTTGTGTTAATACTGCTATGGAAGAATTGAATTTCATATTATCCATTTAATGTGAAAGTGTTTGTGGATTCATTTCGTTGTCTTTTGAAGGTTCCGCTAAATTCAGCGCCTCTGCTCCAGCCCCATCATCTTCCCCTGCAAAACTACCCCTTCACTCAAGGAAAGCATTGACGGGTATTCCGGGTCCGTTTGGCTAAAAGAGACCTTTATTTAGCTCGCAAACAGCTCTTTGTTCAGTAGTGCTTAAAAATACCAAATCCATTATGTAAAGCCTAGAATGTTACCTGCAATTATGTCACACATCATGATATGCAAGTACAATTTTTACCTGACCATTTTATTAGATGACCTGCAAAAAAAAAATATATATATGTTTTGAATGCAGTAAGGAATTACAATCTTCAGAGAATGTTTTTATAACGTATCTGCAGATAATCGTTATCGGGAGCTCAAAACTCAGTAGTAACAGTATGTAAATAAGGGAGCCAATTGAATGGCTCTCACAGATGCGAGTCGGTTCCCGACGTTCACCAAAACGATCAGTTCAAAAAGAGCTGTTTGTTCGCGAACGACCCATCACTAAAGGAAAAGTCCACAAGAAAACTATTTGGCAGGCTAGAGAAATTAAAGGGAGGGTTTACATATCTCCTCCCTAACACTCCGGCCACAGGAGCTGTCTGCGTGCTTGTGCAGCAGTCAGGTGTGTATGGATGGAGGGCCGTGTGTGTGGTGTAGGCAGCAGCATCAGCAAGTTTTTGGGGGTTGGGTCCCCTACCACAGAGGAGACATCAAACAGGTAGCATGGGGAGAATACAGGAGACGCAGCTGGGCGATAGGGACTTGGACTGGGGGAGACAGCAGGAGTTAGGGCTGAGGCTGGCCTACCTGCCTGCTGTGTCAATAAAACAACATCCGAAATTCAACATCGTGGCTGTATGAACTGAAGATTAAACTAAACATAACACATACAGCCCCATTGACCTTCCACTTGTCTTGTTTTGTTTGGTTTAATCTTCATACAGCCATTTCCCGTATGCAGTTTGCTACAGTTGAAGTCGGAAGTTTACATACACTTAGGTTGGAGTCATTCAAACTCATTTTTCAACCACTCCACAAATTTCTTGTTAACAAAATATAGTTTTGGCAAGTCGGTTAGGACATCTACTTTGTGCATGACAAGTCATTTTTCCAATAATTGTTTAAAGACAGATTCTTTCACAACTCACTGTATCACAATTCCAGTGGGTCAGAAGTTTACATACACTAAATTGACTGTGCCTTTAAACAGTTTGGAAAATTCCAGAAAATTATGTCATGGCTTTAGAAGCTTCTTGACATCATTTGAGTCAATTGGAGGTGTACCTGTAGATGTATTTCAAGGCCTACCTTTAAACTCAGTGCCTCTTTGCTTGACATCATGGGAAAATCAAAAGAAATCAGCCAAGACCTCAGAAAAAAATGTGTAGACCTCCACAAGTCTGGTTCATCCTTGGGAGCAATTTCCAAATGCCTGAAGGTACCACATTCTTCTGTACAAACAATAGTACGCAAGTATAAACACCATGGGACCACGCAGCCGTCATACCGCTCAGGAAGGAGACGCGTTCTGTCCCCTAGAGATTAACGTACTTTGGTGCGAAAGGTGCAAAGGACCTTGTGAAGATGCTGGAGGAAACAGGTACAAAAGTATCTACATTGGGGGAAAAAAGTATTTAGTCAGCCACCAATTGTGCAAGTTCTCCCACGTAAAAAGATGAGAGAGGCCTGTAATTTTCATCATAGGTACACTTCAACCATGACAGACAAAATTAGAAAAAAAATCCAGAAAATCACATTGTAGGATTTTTAATGAATTGATTTGCAAATTATGGTGGAAAATAAGTATTTAGTCAATAACAAAAGTTTATCTCAATACTTTGTTATATACCCTTTATTGGTAATGATAGAGGTAAAACGTTTTCTGTAAGTCTTCACAATGTTTTCACACACTGTTGCTGGTATTTTGGCCCATTCCTCCATGCAGATCTCCTCTAGAGCAGTGATCTTTTCGGGCTGTTGCTGGGCAACACGGACTTTCAACTCCCTCCAAAGATTTTCTATGGGGTTGAGATCTGGAGACTGGCTAGGCCACTCCAGGACCTTGAAATGCTTCTTACGAAGCCACTCCTTTATTGCCCGGGCGGTGTGTTTGGGATCATTGTCATGCTGAAAGACCAAGCTATGTTTTATCTTCAATGCCCTTGCTGATGGAAGGACGTTTTCACTCAAAATCTCACGATACATGGCCCCATTCATTCTTTCCTTTACACGGATCAGTCGTCCTGGTCTTTTTGCAGAAAAACAGCCAAAAAAGCATGATGTTTCCACCCCCATGCTTCACAGTAGGTATGGTGTTCTTTGGATGCAACTCAGCATTCTTTGTCCTCCAAACACGACGAGTTGAGTTTTAACCAAAAAGTCATATTTTGGTTTCATCTGACCATATGACATTCTCCCAATCTTCTTCTGGATCATCCAAATGCTCTCTAGCAAACTTCAGACGGGCCTGGACATATACTGGCTTAAGCAGGGGGACACGTCTGGCACTGCAGGATTTGAGTCCCTGGCGGCGTAGTGTGTTACTGATGGTAGGCTTTGTTACTTTGGTCCCAGATCTCTGCAAGTCATTCACTAGGTCCCCCCGTGTGGTTCTGGGATTTTTGCTCACCGTTCTTGTGATCATTTTGATCCCACGGGGTGAGATCTTGCGTGGAGCCCCAGATCGAGGGAGATTATCAGTGGTCTTGTATGTCTTCCATTTCCTAATAATTGCTCCCACAGTTGATTTCTTCAAACCAAGCTGCTTACCTATTGCAGATTCAGTCTTCCCAGCCTGGTGCAGGTCTACAATGTTGTTTCTGGTGTCCTTTGACAGCTCTTTGGTCTTGGCAATAGTGGAGTTTGGAGTGTGACTGTTTGAGGTTGTGGACAGGTGTCTTTTATACTGATAACAAGTTCAAACAGGTGCCATTAATACAGGTAACGAGTGGAGGACAGAGGAGCCTCTTAAAGAAGAAGTTACAGGTCTGTGAGAGCCAGAAATCTTGCTTGTTTGTAGGTGACCAAATACTTATTTTCCACCATAATTTGCAAATAAATTCATTAAAAATCCTACAATGTGATTTTCTGGATTTTTTCTCCTCATTTTGTCTGTCATAGTTGTACCTATGATGAAAATTACAGGCCTCTCTCATCTTTTTAAGTGGGAGAACTTGCACAATTGGTGGCTGACTAAATACTTTTTTGCCCCACTGTATATCCACAGTAAAACAAGTCCTAAATCGACATAACCTGAAAGGCCGCTCAGCAAGGAAGAATCCACTGCTCCAAAACTGCCGTAAAAAAGCCAGACTACGGTTTGCAACTGCACATGGGGACAAATATAGTACTTTTTGGAGAAATGTCCTCTGGTCTGATGAAACAAAAATAGAACTGTTTGGCCATAATGACCATCGTTATGTTTGGAGGAAATAGGGGGAGGCTTGCAAGCCGAAGTACATCATCCCAACCGTGAAGCACGCGGGTGGCAGCATCATTTGTGGGGGTGCTTTGCTGCAGGAGGGACTGGTGCACTTCACAAAATAGATGGCATCATGAGGCAGGAAAATTATGTGGATATATTGAAGCAACATCTCAAGACATCAGTCAGGAAATTAAAGCTTGGTTGGAAATGGGTCTTCCAAATGGACAATGACCCCAAGCATACTTCCGAAGTTGTGGCAAAATGGCTTAAGGATAACAAAGTCAAGGTATTGGAGTGGCCATCACAAAGCCCTGACCTTAATCCTATAGAAAATTGAAAAAGCGTGTGCAAGCAAGGAGGCCTACAAACCTGACTCAGTTACACCAGCTCTGTCAGGAGGAATCGGCCAAAATTCACCCAACTTATTGTGGGAAGCTTGTGGAAGGCTACCTAAAACGTTTGACCCAAGTTAAACAATTTAAAGGCAAAGGCAATGCTACCAAATACTAATTGCGTGTATGTAAACTTCTGACCCACTGGGAATGTGATGAAAGAAATAAAAGCTGAAATAAATCATTCTCTCTACTATTATTCTGACATTTCACATTCTTAAAATAAAGTGGTGACCCTAACTGACCTAAGACAGGAAATTGTTACTGGGATTAAATGTCAGGAATTGTGAAAAACTGAGTTTAAATGTATTTGGCTAAGGTGTATGTAAACTTCCGACTTCAACTGTACATATAGGTGGTGTGGAGACAACAGGGTTCTTACCGTTGATTGGATAGAGCTCTAGGACTCCTCCCTGGTCCACTGCCTCCATGCCAACCAGCTTCAGGATGGAGATGTGTCTCAGGCCTGGGTCACCATGGAAACCACCACCACATAGATGAACAAACAGCAGAGAGGACATAATAGCGCATTAGAACAACAAAATACTATTTGCATTGCCCACCCCCTCTTTTTCGCCTCTGCTACTCTCAGTTATTATCTATGCATAGTCACTTGAATAACTCTACCTACATGTACATATTACCTCAATTACCTCGACTAACCGGTGCCCCCTCACAATGACTCTGTACCGTTACCCCCTGTATATAGTCTCGTCATTGCTATTTTACTGTTGCTCTTTAATTACTTGTTCCTTTAAAAAAAAAATCTTATTCGTATTTTTTAAACTGCATTGTTGGTTAGGGGCTTGTAAGTAAGCATTTTACTTTAAGGTCTACTACACCTGTTGTATTCGGCACATGTGCCTAGTACAATTTGATTTGATTAGTTTAGAAAAATGTATGTTATTTATCTTTGTGCAGTCTAAGATTAATCAACCAATCAATATACATGCAAAAACACAGATATTGAAATAAACAATTCTGAAAATCAACCTGCAATAGAGCATGCTGGGAAATATGATAATGGTGTGCATGGTTTTGAGTGTTTCACTCTACACAGAGTATTGACACACTCACAATCAACTCTGGTTATTAACACCAATACTGAAGTTCTCGTGCACCACTGATTGTTCGTTTTTTTTAATCGCTTTGGTGCTATTTTCATGTGGTGATTTTTCAAAACTCTTAGTACAAAACTCCAAACTGGTAACACAGCCAGTCTTACATTCAAAACCTTTCATTGTGCTTAGAAGGCATGTTTCACCACACACCGAAAATATAATGAGTACATTGGTTGAATCACCAAAACACAACATAATGACATCTTCTCAATGTAGTTATTTGACCAACCAGTTAACCCAGTAGCAACACATTTAAGACCCATGTTTCAAAATGTCCCTTTGAATGTAGTATGCTAAAGAACATTAAATTACATTACATTACACTGTTTTCACATTAGGCAATACACTTGCACTACCCATAATATTTGACTCAACATCAAATGTCCATAATTTCCATCTTATGTGTGATGAAAGGTGTGATCATTGAATACATCTTTCAAAATGTAATCAAATGAAAGAAACAATGTTTAGCAAGTATTAGTTTAAATCAAGCCTGTCTTGAACATTTGGCCATAGGTTGTTATTGAAATCCCAGTAAATATCATTGTTGGTTAAGGGCTTGTAAGTAAGCCCTTACAGACCCTTATAAGAATTTCACGGTAAGGTCTACACTTGTTGTATTCGGCGCATGTGACAAATAAAGTTAGATTTGATTTGTTCATGCATCCCGGAAAAACGTTTTTGCATGGTCATTCCTAGCCTGACATACAGTACCAGTCAAAAGTTTGGACACACTGTTACGCCCGCGTGGTAAGCGTTCATCTTTCTTTATTTTGATGAACACCAAAAAAAAAAATAGATATACAAACGTAAAGTTCTGCAGGCTATACAGCAACTAACAAAATCATCATCCCACAACTGAAGGTGGGAAAAAGGACTGCCTAAGTATGATCCCCAATCAGAGACAACGATAAACAGCTGCCTCTGATTGGGAACCATACTAGGCCAACAAAGAAATAGAAACATAGATTTGCCCACCCAAGTCACACCCTGACCTATCCAAATAGAGAATAAAAAAGGCTGTCTAAGGTCAGGGCGTGACACACACCTACTCATTCAAGGGTTTTTCTTTATTTTTAATATTTTCTACATTGTAGAATAATAGTGAAGACATCAAAACTATGAAATAACACATAACCACCCCCCCCCCCCCACCTAAAATCCGTATGGCCTTTCTCTTGCTCTTTTTGTTACTATTATCTTTTACCAGATCTAATGTGTTATATTCTCCCTCATCAATTGTGTGGGTGCGTGTCTCTGTCCCTGAATGCGTATGCACATGTCTGCGAGAAACAATTATAATGGTCCTCCTCAATCTCAGTGACTGCCAACACTTTTATTATGACTACTAAAGTATATGTGTTTACCTATCAATCTAAAATGAAACAAATGGATAGAGAGCCTAATGTTCTTCTGTATGAGATCGGGACTGAGTGGAGGCTGTTGTAAATCTAATATGATTTACACAAACGTTGAACCACAGGGAGCACTGTGTGTGTGTGTGTGTGTGTGTGTGTGTGTGTGTGTGTAACAACCCCTAGGCACTAGACTAGTCACTTCCTGTAGATGGGATAAATATTGTTTAAGGAATATGATAATAACTCAACAATTCCTTCTTATACTCACCCAGGTTGCAGGCTTGGCTGGTCAGTGCATAGAGTTGCTGCTGATAGGCCCATTCCTCATCGTTGGGGGCGGAGATTACAAACAGGCGACGCCTCCAACGGAACCTGAGAACCCAAAGACGGAACTAGGATGAAAGATGTAGGAAGATTATACAGTCATGTCATCAACCAAGTCACTTTCTGTCCAAACTCCAGACCCTTTGGCTCACTGTCATCAGACTGGAATTTAGTCTCTATTGCAACAAACCACAGTCAATAGTCAATCAATCCAAGACAATGTGTTAACATAGAGTACTAGAAGTACAGGCTCGCGCATGCTGTCCACCATCAGAGCCAAGTTTAGCTCATAAAGAACTGTTGAATTTGTGGTGCAGGTGATTTAGTGTGAATATTCATGTCGACTACAAATTCTGACCACAGCCTCCTCAACAAGACCCCTGCCTGGCTTGAGACAATGTTCTCACTGGCTATGAGCTAATGACTGTTTAAAATTCCAGACGCTGCCACAGCCATCAGCAAGAGTAACGTGCACACACACTACCTGGAGAGGAAGTTCTCCAGTGATCTGGGTTTGTCCTCCTTCTTGCAGACAACTCCGTCTCTCTTCTGCTGTTCCATCTCTCTGATGCGAGAGGAGAAGGTGTCGATGTAATCAAACACAGCCTTCATGGCGATCGGGACCTCGTAGGATTGCTGTTAGAGGGACAAACACACATCATCAAAAAAAAAAGTGTTGTGAGTGTTATATCGGATTCTAGTGGGGTTAACACCAGTGGGATTGAAATCGACACCGCCTGCAGTGAATAAATGGGATTGAAATTGACACCACCTGTGGTTAATAAATGAAGTGTTAACCAGTGTTGTCACTCGACTGTTGAGTTCATTTCCGTTAATTCTCTCAGAGTGAAAGAGACATGGGACATTATATCTCCCAGCATGCTTTGTTGCAGGTTGCTTTTTAGAATAGTTTTAATGTCTATGTTTCTGCATGCACAATGATTGATTCATTGATCTTATACTACACAAAGATAAATAACATAAATGTTTCTAAGCAAATCCAATCTGTAAGTGGTTGGATTTATTTAACCCGTTATTGAGATGGTTTAGGTAGTCTCATTGATCAACCTTTCCTACCATGGCAGTAATTTTAACTGCTGGTTGCGGGGGATTAAAAGTTCAAATTCTTCAATAGTCTATGGCTGGATTTGAATAGGAATTATGTAACACTTTGGAAGCCAGCATAATATGACTTGTTGATATGGCCAGCAAAGCAGGAGTTTCAGACAACTGTGTTAGGGTGAAACTTGAATGTTGAAGTATGGTATAGTCAAAAAAGTAATTTATTGTGATAAATAATTACATTTTGATGATAAAATATACATTTAGGCACTCACTGAAAGCCATCGAATGCAACAATCATGTCTCTGTCACTAGCAAACACATTCATGGGTGGTACAGGTACCTCTAAAATGAACTTGAGTGGCACCCTTGAAAATAAATATGCAAATAAGGCTTTACACCCTACAGTGTTAAAAGAACAACAACAAATTGTTACGGTAACACCACAGGTGTTAATGCCCTAACACTGAGGAAGTGTAACAGCATCTGCCCTAATAAAGTGTTCAATTAAGTCCAAATTTGCAACACCCATGGTGTTAGGGACCCAACACTCTTGGGGTGTTAGTTCATCAACACTTCGAAAAGTGTTAGTCATATACACACTAAGAAAGTGTTGCATTTAACACTGTGGGCTTTAAAATTCTGATCTCGAATTTGCTCAGTTCAGAATGTGATATTCCCCAATGTAGCATTACACACTCACAGAAGCACAGGCACACAAACTTTCTAATGGATCAGGTGAGGGTCTGCTGCCATGGATACAGTCTCCCTCATTGTTTTTCTCATTCCCTGTCACTCCTCTCTCTCTCTCTCTCTCTCTCCCTCCCTCCCTCCATGTGCCCTGTAATGTTAATAGAATTTCCTGTCTGTACTGACAGCATTAGAGGGTTGCTTGCACACTGGCGTCTTTGTTTAATCCGTCTGAAAACAGCCTGGTGGTTTACACACACACACACACACACACACACACACACACACACACACACACACACACACACAAACACACACAAACACAGCTGTTGGGAGAACGTCATGATGTGTGAATTAAACCAGTGTTTAATCACGGCAGGATGTTTACAGTATGGCGAAGGCAGGTCAGGCAACATGAGTCTATGTCTAATTGGCCAAACAGAGAGGTTAGGTGTTTGTGCTCCATTTAGCTCACTTGGCAAAATGGTTGGGTTGAGTTGTAGACTTTAGTTCTAAACGGAATGGTCCAAAAAGTGCGGACTCCGACAATCCGGTGTGCCAGATTGCAAAATAATGCACGCCTAGTAAGACAGAGAAAAAAAGAGAGAGAGAGACAAAACCCACCTTGGCTCTCATGTCAGTGTCAGTGAGAACCATGTAGAAGTCGTTAAATGTCATATAAAACTCCTTCCTGAGCTCTGTGATCAGATCCTGGTTCACAAGGTCCTCCTGACGAAGACCCGTCATAGGCTTGTCGTTCTCTGGGAGGGGAAGAGAAAGAGAAGGGAAAGAAGAGAGCGAGAGAAAATTGAGAAACAGACAACCAATTAAAATGTTGTTTAGTACAATTTAACAGACTCCTGTCCAGAGCAACTTACAATAATGAGTGCATTTTCAGATAAGGAAGCTAAAACAACTGCATAGTACAACCAGAGTCATGGGGAAACAGGGATTGGACATCCCACTTCCTACCAGAGACTGAATGGGTTGACACATGACTGACGACCAGAAGGCGTGTTTCCCTCATAATATTTAGGAGAGGTGTAGTCGTGGCCTTATTAGTTGTTATTGGTTACACCTATCCCTGTCTCTTCAGTTCTGCAAACATAGAGGTAGGGTAAGGAGGGGACTACTGGGGGAATCGACGGTTGATTTTGGGCGAGCGTCTGTTTGAGGTAAAATAGATCTACCACCCAAAAGGAGGGCAATGGTGTGTTTACTCTAGGCTTACTGCTTCCTCTGAGGACACACACACACACACACACACACACACACACACACACACACACGAGTGCGCACGCATGCACACACACACACACTGAGGCCATCTCTATTACCAAACATTGGCAATAATCTGTATCAAACAGAGTGAGAGGGAGATGGCTGAGGAGGAAGAAGCCAATCTAGATCGTTTGTCTTATTTTTATTTCCTTTAACTCTTTGGAATGTCTCACTCCCTTTCAACATGGATATTCCTTAAAAAAAAAAAAACATTCAACCATAATTTTCTCCTGATTCCCGAATGCTTGTTGAGGCAGACCGGATTGCATCTCAGACTGCATTCCAGATCTCGCTCTGTTTTCCTTTGTTTTGATTGGAATCCCACCCCAAAGACCACAGCTGTCTTCAACATGAGGGTAATGACAGAGGCCATTTGTTGACTTATTGTACGTTTTGACTGGAAACCCATCAGTCTCCACAACAAGGATTTTTTTATAAAACCCAATGTTTCCTGATGTGATTGAGAGGATAAGGACTCCACATGTCTGCTTTGTACTATAAAGAGAACTGGTCACCTTTTGAAAGCATACAGCAATATACATGAAGATGCTTTCAATCCACAACCATCCTCCTTTCTACAGAAAACAAATGCCGTCTTCCTACGGATTACATATACAGTATCTGTAGCACCATGGTTTCTAAGGCAAAGCGGTGATCCATCTATCTATCCTGAACAGGAATATACTCAGGCAGGAAGTTGGCTTGATCACATGGCTTAGAGGAGCTAACACACTAGCACATTTGGTACCTTGGAAGTTGTGGGAACGTATGTTTTTGGTTTTCCATTGGTACTGAGAATGAAGCCATAAGTTTCCTGACTTTTTAGGATGCAAGGAGGTTCTGAGAACGTTTCACTATGGTTCCCTGAAAGTTTTCTTGAGAAGTTTTCTTAACATTCTGATGACGAAAATGATTAGTTATTTGAAGGTAATTAAATAACGTTCTGAGAACATGTTTCCATAAGACTTTTAATAACACTGCTAGCTTAATTTGTGTTAACTGTTCTGAACTCCAAGCACAGCTAGGACACATGGACATTCATTAACTTAGGCATTAATCATGCATACCCATTTATTTTCTATTGTATCAAAGCCTCAGTGAGATACAAACCTACAATCGTCTGTTCTCTATTCATGGAAATAGTCCACTGCGCCACCAGGATGGAGCTAGCATGCCATGTTTCTTTTAACTGATACAAAGCTGTTCATTTTTGTCTATTCAAACGGAAACAATTTCAAAGGAAACAAGCACTCACACATTAAGATCAGGTGTGGCCAATAAGTGGGCGCGGCAAACACACCTGGAAACAAGATACACCGAGGATAGAGAGAGTTTTGTTGACACTTAGAGCGGAATTTACAGGTATATGTTTTTAAATAACATTCTTAGAATGTTCTTTGAAAGTTACTAATGTTTTTTATGGAAAGTTTTCTTTAAATAGAACCACGAGGAAACCTGCAGAAAAAGTTATGCTGAAGTACTGAAATTCACACAGAAGCACGTTGTTTCTTAACGTTCTTTAAACAATTTGAGAACATTCATTTAAATAGAACTATGAGGAAACCTTATGCTGAAGTACTGAAATTCCCACCTAAGATACATGGTTCTCAGAACGTTATGTGCAATCTGGGTATCCTGCACCATTCCCAGAACATTGTGCGAAGGTTGTATGCAAAATAACTATCGGATAACCCATAACCCCACTCCAAGAAACAAATGGTTCTTGAACATTATGTGCTAGCTGGGACTGTAGCTACCGCTTACACAGCCCACAGCCCTTAATCACAGCACCCTGTACGTACACACACACACACACACACACACACACACACACACACACACACACACACACACACACACACACACACACACACACACACACACACACACACACACAAATGTCTGCATTACACTCAAAGGTATTACATTACAGGTCTGCATTACACTCAAACTCATCCAACACAGGGAACCTTTTTCCAGCATACAGCTGTGAAAGGACCATTTACACACGGACACACACACACCCGCACGAACACACACACACCCGCACGAACACACATTAACCCTTGGAGCGATGCTCGGAACATAAGACTAACCACTGTCCGGTTCATAACATGGGTGTGTGTGACATCACCTCAAATCACTTTCTGGCATTCCGTCTGTGGAACATGTCGTTGTGTAGAATCAGAGAGAATAATAAAGTTTTATACAGTAGGGCTGTGTCCTGACATTAACACATCCTAACTATAGGCTGGAGGCACAATTCAAATCTCCATAAAACTACAAATATTGTCGCTTGCCAAGCCCAATTTACAACGCAAATCTCATAAGACGCATTTGTAATCTTGAGCCATCTGAATAAGTAGCTTTGAAGAAAGTCAACAAAAGGGAGACTAATTCATCTTGAAGATAAGCCATGTAAGCTAACCCAAGACACATGAGTGTGTGTGTGTGTGTGTGTGTGTGTGTGTGTGTGTGTGTGTGTGTGTGTGTGTGTGTGTGTGTGTGTGTGTGTGTGTGTGTGTGTGTGTGTGTGAGAGAGAGGTGACCTAACTCTCTAGCTTACACATTAGCTGCAGAGGAAGCAGACTTCCCCCTTTTCACCAATGATAAACTAGGAAGGTATTCAGCCGGGATCGCCCCACACCACACATACACACTGGCGGACTTACCATTAGGCAGAAGAGGCAATTGCCTCAGGTCTCACATTATCAAGGGGCCTCATGACCTGGGCATAAAAAATAAAAATAAATATATATATACAAATATTACAATAGTTTCTCTGCTTGAGGCCCCCCTCATGCTCCGCTCGAGGCATAATACATAAATAATAATAAAATTCCCCTTCAAAAGCTGTCTGTTTAAGCTAGAGATATGCATGGGCTGGATCTTAATCCACTGCAAACGCCGATGTCTGACTTCCGCATCGGTGATGGAAGGTGGCAAAGCTACAGAGGTGTTTCTCTGTAGCTTTTTCTCATGAAAACGGCTGTAGTGATCGAACGGTTTAGCCAATAAATGATTATGCCCCCTCTATGGAAAGGTGAGACTCTCACAAACACAAAGCCCCCCCCCCCCCCCCCAGTGAAAGCCTTTGTGCACCATTAACTTTCATGTCTGGGACTCAGGAGGCTTTTTCATTGCGTCTCACCAAAATGTCATTGCAATGGCAGTGTCATCCTGTTCACAGTGTTATTGTTCGAGCCTCTCTTATTGTTTGCTGCAGACTCACTCCAGACACCTGCTAGCCTTCTGTTCTATCAGAGGAGTTTAGGATAGCAGGGGTAAAATCAGGACAGGGCAGTAACAGCAATACAGGACACCTACTGTAACTTAAGGGCTCAATTCAATCCGTATCGCCGAAGTTCAGCGCTATAGCGCGTTTGAAATCTAAAGGCAATGTTCCCACGTCCGCGGAGACTGCATTTACTTAGTGGGCTGAATCAGAAATGACCTTTCAATTTCAAGTGTACTATAGCTGATGCGGACTGTTCTGTCCTGTACAGGCTACGTGTCGTAACAATAAAAAACATTACATTTATATAGAGTTTTCAAGGACCCAAAGTCACTTAAACTTTTCCTTTCCTGCAATAGTGTGTTAGTAGAGATGTGTACATACCCAGCTGGTAGTGATCTATCTTCATTGTAGAGTTGACAGAGCCAAAGATGGTGATGATGGAGACTTTCCTGATGGCCATCTCACACACCGTCTCCAGGTACTCATCCCTCTGTTGCACATACATCGTGCTCTCCTCACTGGGGGCTGTTATGATCTGGAGACACACACACAGAAAGAGACTGGGTTAGACTGTGTTACACACACTCACACACACACTGCTGTGGCGATTGTGTTTATAATAGACAGCGGGGGAGGGAGAGGATGGGGGACTGATTTTACTACCCTGCCCTCGGCAACACTCCGGTGATAAGAATCTAGACAGGCTGCAAAACACTGGTTCTTACCACAAGTCGTCTCCTGTTCTCAAAGTAGTCCAGGAAGGATGCCAGGGAACCTTTAGGAGGCGGAGCCTTCTTGGTGGGTTTGTGGTACGCCTCTTTCTCGTGATTCTTCAACGCCTTCTTTCCGTTCTTCTTCCCCACCTTCGCTCCTCTCCTCTCTGCCTTGTCCCTCTTGGTGACCTTTTCTGGTTTGCTGTTCTTTTTCTTCTTCTTCTCAGTATTGTCGTGTTTTCCCTTGCCCCTCTTGGTTGGGCTGACCTCTGTGTTGACCTCTGTCTCTGGGTTGCTGGAGGTGGGCTGGCTTGATTCATAATTCTCCTCATACTCATTATTCAACACCTGGAGAGGAGAGAGGAGAAGAGGAGAGGAGGGAAGAGAAAAGGAGAGGATAGGAGAGAAGAGGACTTTATTGATCTCCAAAATCAAGCCTGGTGCAACAAAAGCAACAGAGAACAACATACAGCAACATTCTGTCTCAACATCAATGTAATAAGTGAAATGTAATAAGTCAACTTTTTGGGGGAGGCAGGGTAGCCTAGTGGTTAGAGCGTTGGCCTAGTAACCAAAAGGTTGCAAGTTCGAATCCCCAAGCTGACAAATCTGTCGTTCTACCCCTGAACAGGCAGTTAACCCACTGTTCATAAGCCATCATTGAAAATAATAATTTGTTCTTAACTGACTTGCCTAGTTAAATAAAGGTAAAATAAAAAAACTGCATACCTTCCCATGCTTCCTTTTGGTGGGTATCACTCCGGCCGGCTTACGGCTGTTGTGGTTCTTCCCCTCCTTGTCTGTTCGGTTGTCCCCAGACGTGGTGGTCTTGGGTGAGTACCTCGCCCTGTCTCTCCCCTTGTCTCTGCGGTTATAGGGCTCAGGCGTGGTCCTAGGGGCAGGCAGCCAATGAGGGGTGGTTTGGGCTTTTGTGGGTCTCTGGGTTCTGGTGGTAGTGGTGGTGGTCTGTCGTGTGGTCACAGGACGTTTAGTTGTGGTTGTTGTGGGCTTTGGTGTGGTTGTTGCTTTCGTTGTTGTCATGGTGGCTTTTGTCGTGGTCGTCGTGGGTCTTGTTGTTATCGAAGTTGTCATTGGCCTCGTTGTCGTTGACCTCGTGGCAATGGTGGTGGTTGTTGTGGGTCTCCTCATTGGCTTCCTCGCAGGCGGCTTCCTCTCTGGGGTCGGGTCTACCTGTCCACCTGTTTCAACTTCCATCCCTGAGTCTCCACCCCTCCCACCCACTTGGCCCTCTACTCCCGCCCCTTTACACTTCTGGACGAATCCCTTCTGTCGGATCTTCTCCAGCTTCCTCATTGGTGCCTGGTCGATGACCTCGTACATGGCCTCCAGCCTGACTGGATAGGGGTACCTCTCCTCCACTTGCAGTGTTTTCCTCAGGAGCACCATACCGAACTTACCTGGACAGGACAGGGTGACAGGTTTAATTTACTGAGTAAAGTAGACTAGCTAATATGGCTTTGGCCACAAGCAACATGCCGAAACGAGAAAAACTCACCAAGCACGCTGTAAGCATCCCAAACTTACCTGTAAAGACTCAGATTTATGTTATTGCCCTCACAAATTCATTTTCACTGCTTGTCAGCATAAAAAATGCAGTAAACATACAAATAGCCAACATCACACCAAGTACCCCCATAACCCCCACTCCTAACACCAAGCAGGTGTTGACAGATCTGAATGGCAGGTTCAATCTAGCCCCCCACAGAGATTCTCTCAGATCTGATAACACTGAAGGTGTAGGGCTAGGGGATGTTTCCAGGTGGGCCAAGCCTACCTTTCTCCAGTTTGAGGAAGGTCATGAGGCGGGGGATAAGCACTTTGTCCAAAGGTTCCTCCATCACCTTCCCCTCGCTGGTGATCCGCCTCACCTTCCCACCCATCTCCCCCTCCTGGTGGAATATCACGATCTGCTGCACGTGCCTCTCTGCCAGCTCGCAGTACACGTCTGGCTTCAGCAGTGTCATCATCAGCCGGTAGTAACCATCTGAGTCATGTGGAGCAGAAATCACCAGGACTCGGTTTTTCCCTGCAAAGCTTGCCAGGAGGTTAGGCGAGCCTGAGCTGCTTGGCATTCGAGTCTGTCTGGCCCTCGCCCCGGGAGTGCCTTCATCCTGAAGCATGCCAGACTGGAGGGGAGCCATCTTCCCAGCTACCCTCCTCCCTGCTGCCCTTGCCAGCGCTCCACCTCTCCTGCCCTGTCCAGACCCAGTCCTGGGCTGAAGAACAGAGACCTGGTCCGCCTGCATGTCCTCGTCGAGCCTGGCGCTGATCCCGGAGGGCACCGAGGGGGAGCCGGGTCCTGGGCGGGTTCCTCCCACGCCGACAGTGCGCTCTCTGCCGGCTGCGCCGAGCTGCAGACGCCCGGTATTGAGTTTGGTGCGTTGGCGCAAAGGAAACCGTCTGAGGTGGGCCTGTTTGTCGGCGTGTCCTGCCCACGCTAGCAGACACAGCAGGGACAGACCCAGGACAAACTCTCCCCGCATTATTGTAAACTGTTAGTTACAATAAACAACAAGAAAGAGAGAAGAATATCCAATAGTGGACATGGGACCTGTGTGCGTCTTTAGAGCATTTATGTTCAATAAATAAGAAGTCCAGCGCAGTAAAAAAAAACAGAGTGCAAGAGAGAGGCCAACACTTTATTATTGTGTTTTAAAGCATGCCTTTACTTTTTGCAGTGGAACACCAGCCAAACCCCACTTCACCAGCCTGCGATCAACCTGAGAGAAGCGTGAAAACGCAGACAGGAAAACTCACCAGAGAGGTTGGTTCTAAAATATCCAAACCAGGCACCAATTGACGGAGTCAGCAATTCCTGAAAAACATTCGGGGTATTTAGAAACCGTTAATCCAAACTTCCAATTTCAGTTCTCAAAATAACCACACAAATTAGGAAAATACGCAGACTTTGCCAATTCTGGAAAAAAATGTCATACCATTTATAAACTCCGAGTGTACGCGACATTTTAACATCCACAAGTAAACAGATATACAGCACGGTCTCGAAAACAAATCCGTGTTATTTTATTCTCGGACCTGACCATTATTTAAAAATATAGTTTTTCCCAACTATCAAAGTAATCCAACTTAAAAGCAGGGCGTTTTACGCATAGCAAACCTAGTCCGATTTCAAGAGGAAAACCTGCACAGAGTGGCTCTTCTGTATGGGTAATGCGTCTCCCTCTTCTTTCTCCCGAATCCCCAACTTAAACTACAGAAGCTAGTAATGTCGACACCTTTAAGCCTGCCCTGCCTCAGACTCTCCTCGCTGGCGCAGTGGCGCTATACCAGCCTGGTCTCATAGACTAGACGTAACATAGTAAATGTAAATCTAGGAGACAAACATTTGTGTAACATCAAGACAAATCAAATCAAATTGTATTAGTCACATGCGCCAGATACAACAGTTGTAGATCTTACAGTGAAATGCTTACTTATGAGCCCATAACCAACAATGCAGTAAAAAAAAAAACAAGAAAAGAATAAGAGATGAAAGTAACAAGTAAAAAAGTAAGAAAGTAAAATAACAATATGGAGACTATATACAGGGGGGTACTGATACAGAGTCAATGTGCGGGGGCACTGCTTAGTTGAGGTAGTATGTACATGTATATAGAGTTATTAAAGTGACTATGCATAGATGACAACAGAGAGTAGCAGTGGTGTAAAGAGGGGGAGGGGGGGTAATGCAAATTGTCTGGGTAGCCATTTGACTAAATGTTCAGGAGTCTTATGGCTTGGGGGTTGGAGCTGTTTAGAATGTTTATAGGTGTATGTAGCCAAAATGTATCTATGATCGTACGCTATCCATTTATGTTTTTTGTATGCTATTTTAATATGAGAATTAACCAATGATATCAGGTCACACCCGGCCATGATTACAGACACCTGTGTGTCTTTTTACACTATATAAATGAGTCATCCCGCAGTGTTTGTCATTATACCCTGATGAAGACAGCTTGTCTGTCAAAACGTTGGACGTAAATACTTTTGCATCTGAGCTCCTAGAGTGTGCGGCTCTTCTTTATTTTTTTAGAAGCCTCTTGGACCTAAACTTGGCGCTCCGGTACCGCTTGCCGTGCGGTAGCAGAGAGAACAGTATATGACTAGGGTGGCTGGAGTCTTTGACAATTTTTAGGGCCTTCCTCTGACACCGCAGTATAGAGGTCCTGGATGACAGGAAGCTTAGCCCCAGTGATGTATTGGGCTGTATGCACTACCCTCTGTAGTGCCTTGCGGTCAGAGGCCGAGCATTTGCCATACCAAGCAGTGATGCAACCGGTCAGGATGCTCTCAATGGTGCAGCTGTAGAACCTTTTGAGGATCTGAGGACCCATGACAAATCTTTTCAGTCTCCTGAGGGGGAATAGGTTTTGTCGTGCCCTCTACATGACTGTGCTCGGACCATGTTAGGTTGTTGGTGATGTGGACACCAAGGAACTTGAAGCTCTCAACCTGCTCCACTGCAGCCCCGTCGATGAGAATGGGGATATGCTCGATCCTCTTTTTCCTGTAATCCACAATCATCTGCTTTGTCTTGAACACGTTGAGGGATAGGTTGTTGTTCTGGCACCCCATGGCCAGGTCTCTGACCTCCTCCCTATAGGCTGTCTTGTCGTTGTCTGTGATCAGGCCTATCACTGTTGTGTCATCTGCAAATTTGATGATGGTGTTGGAGTTGTGCCTGGCCGTGAAGTCATGAGTGAACAGGGAGTACAGGAGGTGACTGAGCATGCACCCCTGAGGGGCCCCTGTGTTGAGGATCAGTGTGGTGGATGTGTTGTTACCTACCCTTACCACCTGGGGGCGATCCATCAGGAAGTCAAGGATCCAGTTGCAGAGGGAAGTGTTTAGTCCCACGGTACTTAGCTTATTGATGAGCTTTGAGGGAACTATGGTTTTGAACGCTGAGCTGTAGTCAATGAATAGCATTCTCACATAGGTGCTCCCTTTGTCCAGATGAGAAATGGCAGCAGGGCTTGCAATAGAGAACGCATCATCTGTGGATCTGTTGGGGCGGTATGCAAATTGGAGTTGGTCTAGGGTTTCTGGGATGATGGTTTTGATGTGAGCTATGACCATCCTTTCAAAGCACTTCATGGCTACAGACGTGAGTGCTGCGGGTCGGTAGTCATTTAGGCAGGGTACCTTAGTGTTCTTGGGCACAGGCACTATGGTGGTCTGCTTAAAACATGTTGGTATTACAGACACGGACAGGGAGAGGTTGAAAATGTCAGTGAAGACACTTGCCAGTTGGTCAGCGCATGCTCGCAGTACACTTCCTGGTAATCCGTCTGGCCCTGCGGCCTTGTGAATGTTGACCTGTTTAAAGATCTTACTCACATCGGCTGCGGAGAGCGTGATCACACAGTCTTCCGGAACAGCTGGTGCTCTCATGCATGTTTCAGTGTTATTTTCCTCCAAGCAAGCATAGAAGTAGCTTAGCTCGTCTGGTAGGCTCGTGTCACTGGCAGCTCTCAGCTGTGCTTCCCTTTGTAGTTTGTAATGGTTTGCAAGCCCTGCCACATCCGACGAGCGTCAGAGCTGGTGTAGAACGATTCGAAGTTAGTCCTGTATTGGTGCTTTGCCTATTTGATGGTTCGTCGGAGGGCATAGCTTGATTTCTTATAAACTTCCGGGTTAGAGTCCCACTCCTTGAAAGCGGCAGCTCAAACCTTTAGCTCAGTGCAGATGCTGCCTGTAATCCATGGCTTCTGGTTGGGGTATGTACTTGCGATTACATATACGAAACGTAACATATCATACTAATTGGAGTGTTCCGGATATACTATATATCTATATATTTATATATAGCTATATATTTACTATAATACATCTACCCATGAGTCCAGGTTGGCTATACAGGACCATCCCCTGGACACCTGGTTGCCAGTAGCAGTCTAAATTCCATTCACTGGAAATGTTGCAGTCTTTCTTTTAGTCTTTTAGGAAATCCGTAGTGAAAAAACGACTTTTATAAAACACAAAATGATACACAAAATGCAATTTCTAATTTATGAATTAAGTTTGCATTTACTGCTAAATTTAATTCAATTTAAAGTTTGGGACTTTACCACAACTGGCAACCCCGCTGGAGAAAGCTCTCTCGGAAGATAACTGACCATAGAGAAACAATTTATTTGTTTTGGTATGATTTTATTTTTCCAAACAATATTAACATAGACAGACAAAAGACAACAGACAACAGACAGACCCACACAAACATCAACAACATCACCCCTGCCCAGACCCACATGCTCCCACCTCCTCCATCTCCTGCACCTGCAAGACTCTGTTCCACATGACTACTCATCCCTTCTCTGTCTCCCACACCCTTTCAATATTCAAATAATAATGCATTTGATTCTTCCACTGTCACAACAGTGGAGGATCACTTGATTTCCATAGCAAATCTCAGAGTCAAGTTCCTCCCATAAACTCTAACAAGGAACAGCTTGTATTTCCCTCCCCTTGCCCACAACATCCATTCCCTTTGAAATGTTCCAAAATAGCCGGTGCTTTCCCCTTGCAGGACTTTTTCCAAATGGTAGCATAATAAATAAGCGACGCAATTAAAGTTGGATGGACTTGGGTCATCTAAGAACTGAAAGCTGTGGTAAGTTTAGACTCTGAGACTTTGGCAGTTCATCTTTTCTCATCTAAACGGTATACATTATTGCACCGAGTCAAGTTGTATAGTTATGATAAAGTATCATTACAGTGCATTATAACCTCTTTATATGATTCTCATTTACTCCACAATCGTTTTTCCAAACGCTCAGCTCATTGAACAACCGGATTTGTAGCCACGCTTAGCCTTACTTCTCACGAATCCCTTAGATATGCATTTTGACTATAGCCAGCTATACTTCCATAACCTGTTCCATCAGACAGTATAAAAGAGCAACAGAGGTTTTATAGCAAAGAACACAATTATTGACCTCAGTACAAACACATAGGCACATGTTCACTATCATTATTTATCCTGATAATAGTAATAGGACTTTATCGGTTTAAGAATTCTGATGCTCATTGTCGTGACAAAGGGGGAAGCAGCTGGGAATGATGAACATTAGTCTCCTGTCTTTTCCACTGATGTTCAACTAATTAAAACTCTCCCAGTGAACCGTCTGATATGGGCCAAACATATACCTCAATATGACCACTCTGAACCTCAATACACAAACACACACACATGCACGCATGCACACACACACAGATGGATGGGCAACGTGAAAATATAGAGCACTTTATCATTGAGTCCTTGGTTCTCAAGCAAGGTTACTTATGATGTGATAATGTAGTTTGGTGAACCATCTATACTATGGATAGCACACTGAACCACCAAACTCCATCCTTACTCTTAAACCTCAGATGTACATTCTATACCCCAATGTGTTGCCAGTCCAGTATAAGTAAACATAAAACACACATTCCTTAAGGGTTCGAAAGGAGAGGGGACCTGATCTTGTGGTCCACATCAAACACACCTTTACATCCACTGAGCCAAGACCATCTTAAACTGAGGTATGTAGGGCAAACACACACACACATAAACACACATAAACACACATAAACACACACACACACACACACACACACACACGCACACACACACACACACACACACACACACACAACCCCCCCCCCATGCTCTGCTGACCAGTGTAAACGTTTTATAGAGGATATGAATGGAGACTATCAATATCCTGACGAAGAGTTTTATTCACCAGCACTAAATCTAAGCAAGAACTGGGGATGTCAGCACACACACACACACACACACACACACACACGCATGCACACGCACACACACATGAAAGACCCTGAGTTAAACATGAGAAGCGCAGATGGTGGTGTGTGTGATTTATGTGTGGTGTCAGTAGTAGGATACAGTTTGATTCTAACACAGGATTTGTAGAAGAGAGAAGCCAACCAAAATACTGTCTTCATCCACCTCCATTATCTCAACCAAAACATACACAGATGTAAAGAGCACACTGAGATGTAAGGGAATAGCAGGAAAGGAAGCTTTACAGGGTAGTGTTCATTTGGGCACACCGTAGCAAAATGTTTCAAAATGGAAAATGAAAACTAACATTTCTTATATGTCACAACTTCCGCCGAAGTCAGTTCCTCTCCTTGTTCGGGCTGCGGTCGACATCACCCGTCTTCTAGCCATCGCCACTCCACCTTTCATTTTCCATTTGTTTTGTCTTGTTTGTCCGCACACCTGGTTTACATCCCCTCATCACTCTACGTGTATATTATCCTCTGTTTCCCCCATGTCTGTGTGTGTAATTACGTTTGTTGTGTGACGCGCCAGGCTGTTTTTTTCCGGGTATTGTTTTGAACCCGTGGTATTGTATTGTTGTACATGATTTTGTGTGACCAGTGCGCTATTCACTTTTGCCTTTGGCTGGAGTGTTGTGATGCTGTTGCGACCGACTGATTTGCTTCTGCCAATTAAAGTGTGCCTGTTCACTCATCTCTGCTCTCCTGCACCTGACTCTAGTTGACCAGTTGCGCACACAGTCTGACATTATAAGAGAAGTTCAGATGGTATCTTCTTGTTTCACTCCATTTCCAAGGACTTTACCTAGAGAACCTGACCCGGAACCAATGAAAATATAATCATGCCATGTCCCTGGCTTCCCAACAAGATCTCACGGTTTGACAGATTTTACTACAGATTCTGATGTTTGTCCACGTTTCTCCAAAAGTCACATTTCGTAGTTGGACACCCTGGGTTGCTCCTCCTGCTGGACCATGGGTGGCATTATTCCAAATGGTTAAGTTAAAGACATGCTCCGGAACTTTGGCGACTAGTATGTACACTGAACAAAAATATAAACACAACATGTAAAGTCCTGGTCCCGTGTTTCATGAGCTGAAATAAAAGATCTCAGAAATGTTCTGTACACGCAAAAAACGTATTTATCTCAATTTCTTTGCACAAATTTGTTTACATCCATGTTAGTGGGAATTTCTCTTTTGCCAAATAATCCATCCACCTAACAGGTGTGGCATATCAAGAAGCTGATTAAACAAAATTATCATTACACAGGTGCCCCTTGTACTGGGGACAATAAAAGGCACTCTAAAATGTGAGTTTTGTCATACAACCCAATGCCACAGATGTCTCAAATTGGCATGCTGTCTGCTGGAATGTCCACCAGAGCTGTTGCCAGAGAATTTAATTAATTGAATTTCTCTACCATAAGCTGCCTCCAACTTCGTTTTATAGAATTTACGTCCAACCGGCCTCACAACCGCAGACCACGTGTAACCACTCATCTGTGTGCTTGTCGTCCTCACCAGGGTCTTGACCTGACAGCAGTTTGGTGTTGTAACTGACTTCAGTGGGCAAATGCTCACCTTTGATGGCCACTGATATGTGGCCATCAAGTCTGCTCTTCACAGATTAATCACGGCTTAGTAACTTGTGTGGGTGAGTGGGTGAGTGGTTTGCTGATGTCAACGTTGTGAACAGAGTGCCCCATGGTGGCGGTGGTGTTATGGCATGGGCAGGCATAAGCTACGGACAACGAGCACAATTGCATTTTATCAATGGCAATTTGAATGCACAAAGATCCCATGATGAGAACCTGAGGCCCATTGTCATATCATTCGGCCGCCTCCATCACTTCATGTTTCAGCATGATAATGCACAGCCCCATGTTGCAAGGATCTGTACACAATTCCTGGAAGATGAAAATGTCCCAGTTCTTCCATGGCCTGCATACTCACCAGACATGTCACCAATCAAGCATGTTTGGGATGCTCTGGATTGACGTGTATGACACTGTGTTCCAGTTCTGGCCAATATCCAGAAACTTCGCACAACCATTGAAGATGAGTGGGACGACATTACATAGGCCTCAATCTAAAGGCTGATCAACTCTATGCGAAGGAGATGTGTCGCACTGCATGAGGCAAATGGTGGTCACACCAGATATTCACTGGTTTTCTGATCCATGTCCCTACCTTTAAAAAAACAGTTATCTATGACCAACAGATGCACATCTGTATTCCTAGTCATGTGAAATCCATAGATTAGTGCCTAATTATTTTATTTCAAATGACTGATTAAACTGATGTACTTTTAGAACTACTCGCTAAAAAGTATACAAAAGTACCAGAGAATCTCTTTAAAGGTTTGGGATAGGGTTAAAAACAACAACTCTGTAGTTAAGTTTTAGCATTAAATCTAAACGGTTAAATTAAGGATTAAGATTTGGGATAGGGCTAAAACTAAAAAACTAAAACTAGTGCCTATCACTGAGCTTGAACACTCAACCCTCGGAGATGGAGCTTGCGTCCACAACACCCTAGCAAAACCCAAGCCTTCTTGATGGTAATTGCGCTCCCCGTTGCCTCTAGTGGCCAGTTTTGAAGGTATTTCCCAATGTCCTGGGTACCTGGATGGACGTCGAAGTGGATCTTGTCTTTCAGCTCACTAGGGGTCAGAGTTCATCTGGGGTCAAGCTGAGGTAACACCTTTATTTTCCTGACTTGGACTAATGCTGACTGGCCTTTTCCAAGCTTGGTCAGCCTGTGTGCATGTGCATGTGTGAGTGTGTGTGTGCACTAGTCTGCACTAGTAGCCAATGCATTACTAGTCTGGAATCAGTCCCTAAACGTCTGCTCAAGCCCTTGATCCATCTGTTTCCAGCCCTATGTTTGTGTACATATTTGCGTGTGCATGTGTGTATGCGCATGCATGTACTGTGTGTGTGCTTGTAACCTCTGTAATAAAGACTGGATGGGAATTCAAGTACATACACTGCTCAAAAAAATAAAGGGAACACTTAAACAACACAATGTAACTCCAAGTCCATCACACTTCTGTGAAATCAAACTGTCCACTTAGGAAGCAACACTGATTGACAATACATTTCACATGCTGTTGTGCAAATGGAATAGACAACAGGTGGAAATTATAGGCAATTAGCAAGACACCCCCAATAAAGGAGTGGTTCTGCGGGTGATAACCACAGACCACTTCTCAGTTCCTATGCATCCTGGCTGATGTTTTGGTCACTTTTGAATGCTGGCGGTGCTTTCACTCTAGTGGTAGCATGAGACGGAGTCTACAACCCACACAAGTGGCTCTGGTAGTGCAGCTCATCCAGGATGGCACATCAATGCGAGCTGTGGCAAGAAGGTTTGCTGTGTCTGTCAGCGTAGTGTCCAGAGCATGGAGGTGCTACCAGGAGACAGGCCAGTACATCAGGAGACGTGGAGGAGGCCGTAGGAGGGGAACAACCTAGCAGCAGGACCGCTACCTCCGCCTTTGTGCAAGGAGGAGCAGGAGGAGCACTGCCAGAGCCCTGCAAAATGACCTCCAGCAGGCCACAAATGTGCATGTGTCTGCTCAAACGGTCAGAAACAGACTCTGTGAGGGTGGTATGAGGGCCCGACGTCCACAGGTGGGGGTTGTGCTTACAGCCCAACACCGTGCATGACGTTTGGCATTTGCCAGAGAACACCAAGATTGGCAAATTCGCCACTGGCGCCCTGTGCTCTTCACAGATGAAAGCAGGTTCACACTGAGCACATGTGACAGACGTGACAGTCTGGAGACGCCGTGGAGAACGTTGTGCTGCCTGCAACATCCTCCAGCATGACCGGTTTGGCGGTGGGTCAGTCATGGTGTGCTGTGGCATTTCTTTGGGGGGCCGCACAGCCCTCCTTGTGCTCGCCAGAGGTAGCCTGACTGCCATTAGGTACCGAGATGAGATCCTCAGACCCCTTGTGAGACCATATGCTGGTGCCGTTGGCCCTGGGTTCCTCCTAATGCAAGACAATGCTAGACCTCATGTGTCTGGAGTGTGTCAGCAGTTCCTGCAAGAGGAAGGCATTGATGCTATGGACTGGTCCACCCGTTCCCCAGACCTGAATCCAATTGAGCACATCTGGGACATCATATCTCGCTCCATCCACCACGTTGCACCACAGACTGTCCAGGAGTTGGTAGATGCTTTAGTCCAGGTCTGGGATGAGATCCCTCAGGAGACCATCCGCCACCTCATCAGGAGCATGCCCAGGCGTTGTAGGGAGGTCATACAGGCACGTGGAGGCCACACACACTACTGAGCCTCATTTTGACTTGTTTTAAGGACATTACATCAAAGTTGGATCAGCCTGTAGTGTGGTTTTCCACTTTTATTTTGAGTGTGACTCTAAATCCAGACCTCCATGGGTGGATAAATTTGATTTCCATTGATAATTTTTGTGTGATTTTGTTGTCAGCACATTCAACTATGTAAAGAAAAAAGTATTTAATAAGACTATTTTATTCATTCACATCTAGGATGTGTTATTTTAGTTTTCCCTTTATTTTTTTGAGCAGAGTAGTTCAGTTGGAGTCGATATAGGCTGATTCAAGGTGTGTTTGCAGTCTTTTTAGTGGGCTGAAAACCCAGCGATTCTCGACTACATGCTGGTTGTAATTACAGAGTAAGGCATGGGGAGTTCTCCTGATGGTCTCCGTATGTTTGATTCTAAAGAGGAGGAAGGAAACTGGCCTTTGGATTTTCAACAGGTCAGCACAGCAACATGAAAGCTTTAATATGGGTTGTCCCGTAATTGTATCAAACATACGGCCTTCTGGCCTGTGTCAAGGTTGACTTGCTATCCACAGACTCACTTTCTGAAATGGAATTGAGTGTACTATATAGAGAATAGGATGTAATTTTGGAAGCAGCCAGCGACATGTTGACTTTTTTAGTGTCCAATCAGCTTGAGTTATCCACAGTGATCTGCACTAACACATCAACAGCAGTAATTCGGTTTTGTTGACCCAGCATGTCTCTTTCATATACATTATGAACTTTCATTTCACTCTTTAATCACTGACCTCTCCTGCTGTCCAACCTGACCCCTGGCACATCAGTAAGAGGGGACTACTTTCAGTATAAAACACACAAACACAGCTTTTTCCAGCTCACAGGGCTATAACAGTGAGTAGTACAGATGGGTATTTACCCTGTAAAATTATCAGTCTGTTTATAGTGCCAGCCTGCCTGCTGTTAAATGTGTGTGTGTGTTATCCAGATTTTACTGCTGTCTGCATCCAAAGATACTTTACTGCATCATCCACCTACAATGGGGCATTGTGCGATTGACTGGGTTTGAAACAGGGCCGCATGCGTACCACATGACAGTGTTAGGCCGGGGAGCTAAAGCCCAGGCATTAGCTTGGGGTGCTAACACAAGTCTTCGGGTCTCAGGCAAGATTACCTCCCACCCAAAAAAGAAAAAATAATACAAATGAAGAAAAAAAATGTATACATTTATATATATTATTTATAAACTAAAGAAATAAAATAAATGTATGCATTTCTAAATAAATACCCCCTGGTCTTTTCTATATGTCATCCTTTTGTAGATCTCAGCATTAAACATTCTGGTTTATATTAGAAATCTGCACAGTTTGATCAATTTAGACATCTGTGGAATTTCCAAAGATCAAGGGGGAAACTCACATTATCCCCCACTTTCTCTCTCTCTCTCTCTCTCTCTCTCTCTCTCTCTCTCTCTCTCTCTCTCTCTCTCTCTCATTATTTTTTCTTTGTAACTCCATATCTTTCTACCCATATCTTCCCCCTTCTCTCGCTCTCCATATATTTCTCTTCATCTCTTCCCCCCCTCTCACTTTCTACATTGTTCATCGGAGTAATCTTGCCCTATTTTTCTAACTCAATCTGTGTGTTACACTTTTTCCACTTCTGCAGATGACCTCATGTGGGAACACAGAGCAGCTGTGTGTGTGTGTGTGTGTGTGTGTGTGTGTGTGTGTGTGTGTGTGTGTGTGTGTGTGTGTGTGTGTGTGTGTGTGTGTGTGTGTGTGTGTGTGTGTGTGTGTGTGTGTGTGTGTGTGTGTGTGCGTATACAGTGCATTCGGAAAGTATTCAGGCACCTTTAATTTCTCCACATCTTGTTATGTTACAGCCTTATTCTAAAATTGATTACATTTTTTTTCCCCCTCATCAATCTAAACTTTACAATGTAAGGTAACACAAAGTAATTTAGTCTCAACAGCCACACCATTCATTACCAAATTCAGCTGAGGTCTAGAATTTAGGGAATAATTTGTAGCAAATACAAAAAAAACCTAGTTTTATAGATGTTCAGGACCTGTTTATTACTGGCCACCCATTCCCAAACAGACTGCAACTCTTTGTTAATGGTTTCAGTGACTTCATTAGCTGTAGTTACTGATGCATACTGTATGTGTGTGTGTTTGCTAAGTGTCTGTAAGGGTTCTGTGCCCAGTTTCCTGATAATGATTCAACTTAGGCCTACGAGTGTTTTAACATACATCTTTCCAACAACGGCTGAAGACACAGAAAGAACGTTTGCTAGGTGCGTCGTTGGAGAATGTTTCAAAACTGTTAGGATTGAAAGAAAGGCACATTGTAAAACATTTCCTGTAAAATGTACAGTAACTTCCTGGCAGCAATTTGCCAGTTAGTTACTGTAATTTATCTTACGGGTACAGCTACTGTAATCCATTTTATGGTATTGTTACCAAAAATGTTACTGTAATCTAATTTACAGTATATTCCTAATGTAATTCATGTTTTGAATACGTTTGAAAGTCACCTGTGAATTACCATGTTGACAACTCTACCATCAAATCCACATGTAATACCAGGGTTGATAAATAGGCTAGGATCTGGTAACAACAATTGTAACAAGGCACACAACAGTCATTTTCAATGAGCTTATATCTATGTTATGACCTGGCTCAAAGGCTATACCAAATCAAGTGTAATGTAAGGAACATGCTGTTACATAGGATCTACTTGTAATTATCATGTACCTCCCCAGGAGCAAGCGACTGAATGTAAAGTGAAACCCAGTAAGGTATAACCATTATAATGACTATGTAGTTATAGTGTAACAACCTTTGTAGTTACAATGTAACAACTTTTGGCATACAATAGGCGAACCAGGAGAAATTAGGAGACAGGAGAACATTAGGTATAACCCATTTAGTTACTGTCGTGGAAATTATCACCAGTCAATCTTAAATGAATCGTTCTTTATTATCAGCAAGCTGGTACCAACAAACTTAATGCACAATAGCACACGTCGGTCGGGAGCTCCGCCGGGGCAGTCCCGTTAGTTCTCTTATATACTGCTTACACAGGTAAGTTATATTTGCATGATTTACATGATTAATTATTAATCATTAATTCATCATTAATGTTTGGTTCATGCATATGACTGACCAATAACTCACGAGGCTTCCTCTCTCCAAGCTGAGACCTTGACCCGTAGCACTCACGTCCGGTGCCATGAAGTGATTTGAAAGGGTGGTAATGGCTCACATTAACACCATTATCCCAGAAATCCCAGAAGCACTCAGATTTGCATGCCACCCAAACAGATCCACAGCTGACGCAATCTCTATTGCACTCTACACTGCCCTTTCACTCCTGGACAAAAGGAACACCAACACCAAGACAAAGGAACACAAAGGAGATGACAAAGGAGATGATTGTGGACTACAGTCATAGACTGTTCTCTCTGCTACCGCATGGCAAGTCTAAGACCAAACGGCTTCTCAACAGCTTTTACCCCCAAACCATAAGAGTTCTGAACAGGTAATCAAATGGCTACCAGACTATTGTGTGTCCCGCCACTCCCCAAACCCCCTTCTACGCTGCTGCTACTCTCTGTTTATCATCTATGCATAGTCACTTTAACTATAAATTCATGTGCATATTACCTCAATTCGCCCAACTAACCGGTGCCTGTATATAGCCTCGCTACTGTTATCTTTCACTGTCTTTTTACTGTTGTTTTTATTTCTTTACTTATCTATTGTTCACCTAATACCTATTTTTTACTTGAAAATTGCACTGTTGGTTAGGGCCTGTAAGTAAGCATTTCACTGTTAGGTCTACACCTGTTGTATTCGGCGCACGTGACAAATAAACTTAGATTTGATTTGATTTGAAACTAAGATACTCCCCTTCAATTTTCAAAGAAATGTTCTGGGTGTACTGCCAAATTGCTTATACGTATAGTGAGGATTCCTCCCAAGCACGATCAATCAGTCACTTGCATGAAACCAGTCTAATTAGTTATTAGAAATTATTCTTACAATTGTATTTTATTTGTTAGGATCCCCATTAGCGGATGCCAATGGCAACAGCTAGTCTTACTGGGGTCCGACACATAACGAAAAATACATTACAGACAAAAGACTTTACAATTTACATACATTTAAAAAATGAACATGCCGTGTGTGTGTGTGCGCATCTGTCACGACTTCCGACGAAGTCGGATCCTGTCCTTGCTCGGGCGGCGTTCGGCGGTCGACGTCACTGGCTTTCTAGCCATTGCCGCTCCATTTTCTCATCGTTCCATTTGTTTTGTCTTGTTCCCTGCACACCTGGTTTACATTCCCTAATCACACTGCATGTATTTATTCCTCTGTTCCTCCCCCCATGTCTTTGTGTGAAATTGTTTTGCTACGTGTTTAGTGTGACGTGCCAGACTGGTTTTTCCCCCCGGGTATTGTATTTTGACCCGTTGTATGTATTTGTCATACATTTGTATAATTGTGAGTGTTTTCGTGCTTATTGGCATACCTGTGGCTGGAGGATTTTTGACGCAATTGCGTCTTTCTTTTGTGCTTTTGCCAAATATAAGTGCCCCTGATCACAACTCACTGCTCTCCTGCACCTGACTTCCTACCAGTAGCGCACAACCTTGACAGCATCTATCAGTTACACATGCATGTCATTACAAACACACAACAAGTAGGTCACATGGGGGAGAGGCGTTGTGCTGTGAGGTGTTGCTTTATTTGTTTGTTTGGTTTTCATTTGCGCTATGTAAGATGGAAGGGAGTTCTATGCACTCATGGCTCTGTATAATACTGTACGTTTTCTTGAATACAAGAAGTGGCGGTCTTTCCTCAACTCTTAGCCAAGAGAGACTGGCATGCATAGTATTACTATTAGCCCTCTGATTACAATGAAGAGCAGGACGTGCCGCTCTGTTCTGGGCCAGCTGCAGCTTAACTATGTCTTTCTTTGCAGCACTTGACCATATGTGTTACGGCTCTCGTCGGACGGCATGGACCAAAACGCAGCATGGTAAGTGTTCATGATTCTTTATCACTCAAAAACACTCGAACAAAATAGCAAAGTGAAAACGAACAGTTCTGTAAGACAAATAAACTATACAGAAAACAACTACCCACAAAACACAGGTGGGAAAAAGGCTGCCTAAGTATGATTCCCAATCAGAGACAACGATAGACAGCTGCCTTTGATTGGGAACCACACTCGGCCAAAAACAAAGAAATAGAAAACATAGAAATAAAGAAACTAGAATGCCCACCGTAGTCACACCTAACCAAAATAGAGAATAAAAGCCTCTCTATGGCCAGGGCGTGACAATATGACTGGCAGTGGTGTAAAGTACTTAAGTAAATGAAGTCGTTGTTTGAGGTATATGTACTTTACTATTTATATTCCTTAAGAAAATATTGTACTTTTAACTCCATTCCTTGACACCCAACAGTACTAGTTACATTTGGAATGTTTTGCAGGACAGGAAAATGGTCCAATTCACGCACTTATCAAGATAACACATGGTCATCCCTACTGCCTCTGATCTAGCAGACTCACTAAACACACATGCATAGTTTGTAAATGATGTCTGAAAGTTGGAGTGTGCTTCTGGCTGTCCGTAAATTAAAAAAATAAGAAAATGTTGCCGCCTGGTTTGCTTAATATAAGGAATTTGAAATAATTTATACTTTTACTTGAACTTTTGATACTTAAGTATATTTTACACCAAATACTTTTAGACTTTTACTGGGTGACTTTTACTTGAGTAATTGTCTATTAAGGGATCTTTACTTTTACTCATGTATGACAATTGGGTACTTTTTCCACCACTAATGACTGGACAATAATCAGGATAAGATCAAACTAGAGCCTGCAGGACTTGCTTTGTGGAGTGTGGTGTCAAAAAATCAGATTATCTCTATATTACGGACAGACCTATCCCCATCTTTACAACCATTGAATCTACAGTTTACAATCTAAGGTAACACTAAGTAATTTAGTCTCCTCAATTTGTTCAACAGCCACACCATTCATTACCAGATTCAGCTGAGGTCTAGAATTTAGGGAATGATCTGTAAAAAATACAATGCTCTTAGTTTTATAGATGTTCAGGACCTGTTTATTACTGGCCACCCATTACAAAATTGACTGCAACTCTTTGTTAATGGTTTCAGTGACTTTATTAGCTGTGGTTGCTGATGCGTACAGTAAATTCCAAAAGTATTCAGACCCCTTCACCTTTCCCACATTTTGTTACGTTACAGCCTTATTCTAAAATTGATTAAATCGTTTTTTCCCCTCATCAATCTACACACACAATACGCCATAATGACAAAGCAAAAACTTTAAATTTTATTTTTAGCAAATGTATTAAAAATAAAAAACAAAAATGTATAATTTACCTAAGACCCTTTATTCAGTACTTTGTTGAAGCACCTTTTGCAGTGATTACAGCCTTGGAACACCTGTATTTGGGGAGTTCCTCCCATTCTTCTCTGCAGATCCTCTCAATCTATGTCAGGTTGGATGAGGAGTGTCGCTACACAACTATTTTCAGGTCTCTCCAGAGATGTTCGATCTTATTCAAGTCCGGGTTCTGGCTGGGTCACTCAAGGATATTGAGAGACTTGTCCCAAAGACACTCCTACATTGTTTTGACTGTGTGCTTAGGATCGTTGTCCTGTTGGAAGGTGAATCTTTGCCCCAGTCTGAGGTCCTGAGCGCTCTGGTTTCATCAAGGATCTCTCTGTACTTCAGGTGATTAGCGGTGCCTGGTTTCCTCCAAACATGACATTTGGCATACAGGTCAAAGAGTTCAATCTTGGTTTTATCAGACCAAACTGGAAACCATGCTGGTACAGGACTGGAAACCATGGGTTGGTGCTGGGTCTGGTGTTGGGACTGGGGACCGGGAACCAGGAACTGAGAACCAGGGACACTGGGGCTGCTGCAGGTGCTGGGTTGGGATCTGGGTCTGTAGAAGGGAGGAAAGACAACCTGAGGAGCAAGCAGACGGGCATGTGCACACACACATGCACGTATACATACCTGATCCCCAGCACCATTCAGAAGGCTCAATGTACATAGTTTGAAAGATTATTCAAATTATTCAAGCTATGCACATTACACAGACATCCATCTAACTCATTTGAAAATGTTTTCTCAATGACCCCTGTATAGTTTGCGGAAATGTGATCCTCAGCATCTGTAGGGGAGGAATACACACACCACTATCTTTGTGGGGACCAAAATCTTATTTTCCCTAACCCTTAACTTAACATTAACCCTAACCCTAACTGTAACCCTAACCTTAAACCTAACCCCTTAGCCTAAAATATACTTTTTTCTTGTGGGGAACGGCAAAATGTCAATGTTCCTAGTTTTACAATCCTTTTGAGGACTTCGGTCCCTACAAGGATAGTAAAACCAAAAACACACATACAAATACACGCACTGTTGAATAACAGAAGAATAACTTAGTTAAGTACCGTGTCATCTGAATGACCTCCCCTGGCCACTGTAATACAGCTGGAGGAAAACAGAAAAAACTAATGTTATAATCTGTCTCTCAAAACAAAGTGTGTGTGTGTGTGTGTGTGTGTGTGTGTGTGTGTGTAAAGTACTTACACTAATGTTATGATAGAATAGATAGCCTAGAATAGAAAATAATAAATACATTGTCCACACAATGTTGGAATCCAATTTATTCCATTGAAATTGGCCCTTAGGCTTACAGTCAATCAAACGCTTCCCCAAATGGTGATATTCATTCTAGGCATTCCGTTTCTATGCCCAGGAGAATAGTTATGTTGCTGCACAGATCGAATAATGAGTAGCAAACTTCAGATCACTGGAATTATTAACCTTGGGTTGTAGTCACACACACAAACACCTCTGAAACTACTATCAGCAGATGTGTGAGGCAGATGATCAACAAATCAAATCAAAGTTAATATTATCCGGTGCCCCGGACGTACGCTGAATACAACAGTGAAATGCTTACTTACAGGCCCTAACTAGCAGTGCAATTATTAAGCAAAAAATAGGTATTAGGTGAACAATAGATAAGTAAAGAAATAAAAACAACAGTAAAAAGACAGGCTATATACAGTAGCGAAGCTATAACAGTAGCGAGGCTACATACAGACACCGGTTAGTCAGGCTGATTGAGGTAGTATGTACATGTAGACATGGTTAAAGTGACTATGAATATATGATAAACAGAGAGTAGTAGCAGCGTAAAAGGGGGGGGAAGCGTGGTGGGTGGCGGGACACAATGCAGATAGTCCGTGTAGCCAATGTGCGGGGGCACCGGTTAGTCAGGCTAATTGAGGTAGTATGTACATGAATGTATAGTTAAAGTGACGATGAATATATGATAAACAGAGAGTAGCAGCAGCATAAAAGAGGGGTTGGGGGGGGGACAATGCAAATAGTCTGGGTAGCCATTGATTTACCTGTTCAGGAGTCTTACGGCTTGGGGGTAAAAGCTGTTGAGAAGCTTTTTGGTCCTATACTTGGCACTCTGGTACCACTTGCCATGCGGTAGTAGAGAGAACATTCTATGACTGGGGTGCCTGGGGTCTTTGACAATTTTTAGGGCCTTCCTCTGACACCGCCTGGTATAGAGGTCCTGGATGGCAGGCAGCTTAGCCCCAGTGATGTATTGGGCCGTATGCACTACCCTCTGTAGTGCCTTGCGGTCGGAGGCTGAGCAGTTGCGTACCAGGCAGTGATGCAACCAGTCAGGAAGCTCTTGATGTTGCAGCTGTAGAACCTTTTGAGGATCTGAGGACCCATGCCAAATCGTTTTAGTTTCCTGAGGGGGAATAGGCTTTGTCGTGTCCTCTTCAAGACCGTCCTAGTGTGTCTGGACCATTCTAGTTTGTTGGTGATGTGGACACCAAGGAACTTGAAGCTCTCAGGGCGAGTGTGGGAAGCAGGCACAGGATACACTGGTCCGTAGAGACGCATTGGAGATTTGGGACGTAGAGCTGGCTCAATGCGTCCTGGCTGGATGCCCATTCTAGCCCGGCAAATGCGAGGAGCTGGAATAGAGCGCACCGGGCTATGAATGCGAACTGGAGACACTGTGCGCATCTCTGCATAACACGGTGCCTGACCAGTCACACGCTCCCCACAGTAAGCATGAGGAGTTGGCTCAGGTCTCCAACCTGACTCAGCCAATCTCCTCGTGTGTTCCCCCCCCAAAAAAATCTTGGGGCTGCCTTTCGGGCTTCCGTGCTAGCCGTGTCCCCTCATATCGTCGCCGTTCCTCCTGTACTTCTCCTCGTAGTATGGCCGTTCCGCTTTCGCTGCCTCTATCTCCTCTTTAGAAAGGCGATACTCCCCCGGCTGCGTCCAGGGTCCTGCTCCATCCAGTATTTCTTCCCATGTCCATACTGACTACTCCTCCTGAACATGCTGCTTGGTCCTTTCAGGGTGGGTTCTTCTATCACGGTCGTTGTAATGGAGGAAACCAAGGTGCTGCGTGATATGAGTACATACTACTTTAATAAAGAAAGAACACTGAACAAACTAACAAAAACAACAAGGCAAACTGTGAAGCTAATATGAGTAGTGCAGACAGGCAACTAAACATATAACAAGAACCCACAAATACCCTACCTAAATATGGTCCCCAATCGGAGACAACGATAGACAGCTGCCTCTGATTGGGAACCAATTCAGGCCACCATAGACCTACCTATACCTAGACTTACAAAACCACTAGATAAACAAAAAACCATAGACAATACAAAAACTAACATACCCACCCTAGTCACACCCTGACCTGACCAAAATAATAAAGAAAACAAAGATAACTAAGGTCAAGGCGTGACAGAATATGTGTTGTTATTAGGCCTACTGTTAGAAGCTAAAAGCTAGCAGTTTCTTACTGGCAATAATCTCTCTCTCTCTCTCTCAATGATGTATGATTTCACTGTAAAAACATTTCCATTTATTCATAAACGCCATCTGATTTCCACCACAAAGCATGACTGAGTAGTACCCAATTCTCTCTCTCCCTCTGCCCATGCCGCTGGACCAAAAGCTGAGAGGAAGTTTCAAAAGTAGCCTAATTTTGAGAGGGGAATCTTAACCAACCCCAATCAATGTCGCAGTCTGTGTCCAATATTCAGTGATTATTTTATTCAATCCATACGGTCGCTCTCTAGCTACAACCCCCCCTCTTTTATTCTCTCTTTCTTTCTCCCCACTCCTCCCTTCTCTCAACACACATGCAAATATCTGTAAGGTCCCTCAGCCGAGCAGTGAATTTCAAACAGATTTAACCACAAAGATCAGGGAGGTTTTCCAATGTCTCGCAAAAAAGGACGCCTATAGGCAGATGGATAACAATTAAAAAAGCAGACACTGAATATCCCTTTGAGCATGGTAAAGTTATTAACCAGTCATTACAAAGATACAGGTGTCCTTCCTAACTCTTTTGCGGGAGAGGAAGGACACCGCTCAGGGATTACACCATGAGGTCAACGTTGACTTTAAAACAGTTACAGAGTTTAATGGCTGTGATAAGAGAACTGAAGATGGATCAACAACATTGTAGTTACTCCCCAATTACTAACCTAATTGACAGAGTGAAAAGAAGGAAGCCTGTACAGAATAAAAATATTCCATAACATGCATCCTATTTAACATTGGCATGCTTGTAATTTAACATTGGCATGCTTGTAATCGTTAAGGATCGTAATCGTTTGCTCCTGAGTTGCGCAGCGGTCTAAGGCACTGCATCTCAGCGCTAGAAGCGTCACTAGAGTCCCTGGTTTGATTCCAGGCTGTTTCACAAATGGCTGTGATTGGGAGTCCCACAGGGCGGCGCACAATTGGACCAGCGTCGTCTGGACTAGGGTTTGGCCAGGGGTAGGCCGTCATTGAAAATAAGAATTTGTTCTTAACTGACTTGCCTAGTTAAATGAAGGTAACATTCAAAAAAACCATTTGTTTAAAGGACTGGGGAGTTTTCAGGATAATAAAGAAATGGGATGGAGCTAAGCACAGGCAAAATCCTAGAGGAAAACCTGGTTCAGTCTGCTTTCCACCAGACACCTGTAACGGTTTTCTTGACTTGAAGGAGAGGCGGACCAAAATGCAGCGTGGTTTCTATTCATGGTTCTTTAATAAAGACTCTACACATGAACAGACTAACGAAACAAGAAATGTGAAAAACCAAAACAGCCCTATCTGGTGCAAACACAGAGACAGGAACAATCACCCACAAACACACAGTGAAACCCAGGCTACCTGAGTATGATTCTCAATCAGAGACAACTAATGACACCTGCCTCTGATTGAGAACCATACTAGGCCGAAACATAGAAATACCAAAATCATAGAAAAACAAACATAGACTGCCCACCCCAACTCACGCCTTGACCATACTTACTAATGACAAAACCAAGGAAATAAAGGTCAGAACGTGAAATCACCGAGGGATGAATTCACCTTTTGTTTTCACCAATTGTTTTGACTTCAATCTAATGTATGGCAAAACCTGAAAATGTTTGTCTAGCAATGATCAACAACCAATTTGACAGAACTTGAAGAATTTGGAAATAATAATAGGCAAATGTTGCACAATACAGGTGTGAAAAGCTCTTAGAGATTTACCCAGAAACACTCACAGCTGTAATCACTGCCCAAGGTCTACAACATATTGACTCTGCGGTGTGAATACCCTAGGTAAATTAGATATTTCTGTATTTGATTTACAATAAATATGCAAACATTTCTAAAAACTTGTTTTCAGTTTGTCATTATGGGGTATTGTGTGTAGATTGGTGAGAAAAATCCATTTTGAATTCAGGCTGTAACACAACAAAATGTGGAATAATAAGTCAGTGTGAATCTTTTCTGAAGGCACCGTGCCCTGTTCTAACATACATCCTTTGGCCTGATCTTATCCACATTCTGATTGAGCCAACATTGTCAGACAGGTCTAGACCATTAAAAGACGCATTGTGATCAGATCTTCTTGACCAACTCTGGAGGTATTCGGGCACGCATTGTGTCAGGATATCGTAGCCATAGCCTTCGAAAATTCATAGGTCATAGGTCATAGGTACGAGGCAGAGCCGAGTACCGTAGATCCGTACAGCCATGCTAAAAAAAGAGTTGTTTTGCACAACCTTGAGTGTACAATTGCTTTTCTACAATGGGTTACCAATTAAATAAAAATGTTATTTTGATAACTGTATTCATAAGCTACTATTTCATCTGTCCAATGGTTGCTAGCCAAGCCAGCTGACCGTTCATTTTATTGGTTAGGTTGCCAGAGACGCGACCCTTTTGTGAAGTATTTTTGTTCTATATCTATGGACGCAACCCAATAACTGGTTCTAACTGTTCCGTTGCCATGCTGACTGGCAACGCTCTTATCTCATGCTTGCTAGATAGCCAACTACAGTCACGTCAAACCGTGCAACTAGAATAACAGCAAAGTAGCTGCATTTCATCAAGGGGAGATAATGTCTAGATGCTTTTTACAGTGGAAATCAAATGAATGAATTCGCTAGCTGGGCTGATAGGACAGCCAATTTTTGCATCATAGGCTTACCCGTGCTAAACAGATTTTTTTAGTATGGCTTAGAGAGCGTATCAACCAATCACAATGCTTGTTTTGACCCACCCATTGTATAATTCAGAGGTGGACCTGGGAGAAGCAAAGGAGGACTTGGTTCTTTGAGACAGATATCATGTCATTAGAGTGAATGGCCTACAGCGAGAGAGAATTTTCAGCTGTGGTAGATCTGTACTCACTGGTCAGATGTAAAGACCACCTTGAAAGACAACTAATATTGAAATAGGACATTTGAAGAGTTCCAAAACCGTGACAGTATTTAAAACTTGCATACGTGTGTGTGCGCACACGGGTGCCTGTGTGTTTACGTACCTATGGACTACAGTGTTTAAACAGGACATTCCACAGCCAGGCATAAGGATAACATTCCCTGCATGCACAGCTATTGGGGGACTGACCACCGACACCCCAATACCCACCAACCTACAGGCCACTTTCACAGTAACACTCACACAAGCATGTTGCCACATGCAGTGAGAGGTTGTTTACACAGTCCATATGGAATAGTAAGATAGACATTTTTAGCAGTCGTTGGCCACTTGTGCACTTGACCACTTAGGCTATTACTTTTCCATGACAATGGTCAGTGTGTGTAGTTATGAAAGAACTTGATCGGTGTAAGTACAATGGTGATGCTCCACTTACCCTTCCAATAAGAGTTAGAGATCTTCTGCTTTATTGCTTATCCCTCTCCAATTAATTTCGGTCTGGAAACATTGAAGGGCTTGTGCACAAATGGGCAGACAAATGGAGGACCTGATAGCTGGCCTCTGCCTGTCTGTTGCTAGTTCATGTTTCATAGTTCACCTCTGTCTTCTTGACAGGTCATCGCCGGGGGTGTATGCATGTGTGTGCCCTAACAAAAAAAAACATGCAAAACAGAAAATTGGATATTGTAACGGGTGTCGTCTGGGGAAGGAGAGGAGGACCAAAGCGCAGCGTGGTAAGTGTTCATAATTTTAATTAAAGAAAGCACTGAACACTGAATCAATACAAAAATAACAAAATGAATGAAACGAAACAGTCCCGTCTGGTGACATACACACGTAACACAAAGACAGAAAATAAACACCCACAAAACACAGGTGGAAAAAGGCTACATAAGTATGATTCTCAATCAGGGGCAACATTTGACAGCTGCCTCTGATTGAGAACCATACTAGGCCGAACTCAAAAACCAACATAGAAAAACAAACAGACTGCCCACCCCAACTCACGCCCTGACCATACTAAAACAAAGACAAAAACAAAGGAACTAAGGTCAGAAAGTGACAGATATGGAGTTTCACAGGCTGTGCCCGGTGCACATAAGAATAACTGGACTGATAAACATTCTATAAATATTTATTACACTATAAACAGATGGGTTGAAAGAGGTTAAAATACAGACCATGCTAAAATGTTATTAAAACAACAAAAACCTTTCCTGCAGAGCATATAGCATGTTGACCTCTTCCAAGTATTTTTTGGCCAATGTTCAAACAGACCACCTTTCAAGACACAAAAAGAAAAATTCAAAACAAAGACAAACTATATTTATTAAAATGGTGCCAGAAGAAATGGCAGCATTTTTACGGGCGCCTAACCAATTGTGCTATTATCAAATCAAATCAAATGTATTTATATAACCCTTCTTACATCAGCTGATATATCAAGTGCTGTACAGAAACCCAGCCTAAAACCCCAAACAGCAAGCAATGCAGGTGTAGACGCACGGTTGCTAGGAAAAACTCCCTAGAAAGGCCAAAACCTAGGAAGAAACCTAGAGAGGAACCAGGCTATGAGGGGTGGCCAGTCCTCTTCTGGTTGTGCCGGGTGGAGATTATAACAGAACTTGGCCAAGATGTTCAAATGTTCATAAATTACCAGCATGGTATAATAATAATAATAATCACAGTAGTTGTCGAGGGTGCAACAAGTCAGCACCTCAGGAATAAATGTCAGTTGGCTTTTCATAGCCAATCATTGAGAGTATCTCTACCGCTCCTGCTGTCTCTAGAGAGTTGAAAATAGCAGGTCTGGGACAGGTAGCACGTCCGGTGAACAGGTCGCCTAAGACAACGCTACAGGGAGACAGGATGGACAGCTGATCGTCCTCGCAGTGGCAGACCACGTGTAACAACACCTGCACATGATCGGTACATCACACCTGCGGGACAGGTACAGTATGGCAACAACAACTGCCCCAGTTACACCAGTATCCCTCCATCAGTGCTCAGACTGTCTGCAATAGGCTGAGAGAGGATGGACTGGGGGCTTGTAGGCCTGTTGTAAGGCAGGTCCTCACCAGACATCACCGGCAACAACGTCGCCTATGGGCACAAACCCACTGCCGCTGGACCAGACAGGACTGGCAAAATGTGTTCTTCACTGACGAGCCGTGATTTTGTCTCAGTATGGGTGATGGTCAGATTTGGAATTACACGTTTTGTTACATTTACATGCCTAAAATGGATTTAAATTGATTTGAAAATGTGAGAATGTGTTTGCTATTGGAATAGCAACAAACAATTTTCTACAAAGAGAGGACTTTGAATTGAGCACTCAATAGTCTGAGATTGGGCCTCCCAAATGGCTCAGTGGTCTAAGGCTTTTTGCTGTGCCACTAGAGATTCTGGGTTCGAGTCCAGGCTCTGTTGCAGCCGGCCGTGACCGGGAGAACCATGTGCGGTGCACAATTGGCCCAGCGTCGTCCGGGTTAGGAGAGGGTTTGGCCGGCTGGGATGTCCTTGTCCCATCATGCACTTGCACTTGCGACTCCTATGGCGGGTTGGGCACCGTGCATGCTGACACAGGTGCATGGTGTTTCCTCCGACACATTGGTGCGGCTGGCTTCCGGATTAAGTGGGCATTGTGTCAAGAAGCAGTGTGGCTTGGCTGGGTTGTGTTTTGGAGGAGGCACGGCTCTTGACATTCGGAAAACCACATGTCTGACTTGTGAAAATGTAAAGTTTTTTCCAAATGACATTCTTCAAGTGATTTGTTCGCATGTAAAAAAATCTATGTGAAACTTCACGTGTCCAAAAACCAAGTCTGACTGGTGAATCTTTTTTTCACGTGATTTGTAAACCACGTTGTTTCTAACAAGCTTTTTCACACATGATTTTTGCACATGTTTCTTTTCATGTGTTTTTTGTAAGGGTGTTTATGTGTGTGCCAGAGAAACAATAACAGCAGCCATTTTCAGAGTGCCTATTTATTCTCAGTAACATTTCCTTGGCGGGGCCTGGGTACACAAACTAAAAAACACAGTAAAAGTAAACATTTTTAGGGTGTGTGTAAAGGATGTGAAAATATAAAGTCTCACCCTCTCTACAGAACCGTATGTTGACCAAGCGTATGTTGGCTACTTGTTAAAATGCTCATATATTTGCTTGTAGCTTCATGTGTTTTCTTTCCACCATAGCCGCAACGTTCAAAAGGAATGTCAAATATAGAATAAATATAGATTATTTACATTACATAGAAACGACCACATGAACCATTTCAGAGGAAGGGGGTTGCTGACTGACACTCTCTTCCTGTCTGGTGTGAACTGAGGACTCATCAGACAGTGACAGGTTCAAACACACACATACACACGGACGCACGCTTGCACCACACACACACTCTCTTCCCAGAGCCTTAAAACAATCCCGGCGAAGCATGACAGTTTGACTTTGAGGAGGATTTAGTGTGATCTGTTTGCCCAGGCCAGTCCAGAGCCCCACACAGACAAAAATCAATGGTGTACCTTTAGCTCTGAAAGTGTCAAATGTACACTATTTTCAGTGAACATATGAGTCACACTGAACGGGTGTTAAAATAACACTCCTGAAGGTGTTCAAGATTTTACTATGTTGCAGTGTTCCCCGTTTTTACTCTTAAGAATGAGAATATCGTGCTATTCACCCACTATTTGTTGGGTGTGGAGATCAAAGAAATTAAAGTGTGGCGGAAGTGTGTCTACAGATACGCCATATTCTGACCTTGATTTAATTCCCTCATTATTCCACCACCTTTAAGCGTGATGAAATTATGAATAAGGTTGAGCAACCTGTGGGTTCCAAGTGGAACAACATCTACTTTCTTTTTTTCTGATAGAAATAACACCATTCTTCATGCACTGTAATTTACAAAGCTAACATGGAATTGTTTTAAGATGGTCATACCAAGGATCATTTAGCTGTTTGATTTGGAGTATTAGGACCCCTTAAGGTATCAAAAAAATCAATTTTTTAAATTATTTGATGACAATTTTAATTTGTCGTTATTGCTGTTGTTCTGAAGTGTCTTGCCTATATCTGAGCGATATCAGAAAGATCAGGAAACATGTATTTAACTCCTTATTTTAGGCACTTAACTATCTCCATGTACACTGCGTATACAAACATCAAGGACATCTGCTCTTTCCATGACAGACTGACCAGGTGAATCCTGGTGAAAGCAATCCTCCCTTATTGATGTCCCTTGTTAATGTTAAATCCACTTCAATCAGTGTAGATGAGAGGTTAAAGAAGGATTTTTAAGCCTTGAGAAAATTGAGACTTGGATTGTGTATGTGTGTCATTCAGAGAGTGAATAGGCAAGACAAAAAATGTAAATCTCTTTTAACGGGGTATGATAGTAGGTGCCAGGCGCACCGGTTTGTGTCTAGAACTGCAACACTGCTGGGTTTTTCACACTCAACAGTTTCCCGTGTGTATCATGAATGGTCCACCAACCAAAGGTCCACCACTCAAAGGACATCCAGCCAACTGTGGGAAGCATTGGAGTCAACATGGGCCAGCAGTCCTTTTATCTACCAATCAGTGCTGAAAATGAGATTAATATGTTTGTGCATGACATCAGCAGCCTGGGGGTCCAAAATAACATAACTTGTGTATTTTAACGGCAATAAACCCATCCATTTAAAAATGAATTTAGTATATGTCAGTCTAGCAAACCAGGCAACTAAAAGCAACTTTCTAAACAATGTTTTGGTTCGTTTCTAGCTTGTTAGCTAGCTAGCTAATGTCAAGTTAGCTGGCTAGCCAGTTTAAATAATGATCATATCATAGCTGACAACACCTTCATTAGAGCTAATTTGTATTCATTATTACAGGAAAATAAACTAACAACACGATCATTATTTACAAGTTAATGGCAAGATAATTAAAGAAAATAGCTGACGGTTGTGAGTGTGATGAAAATAAAATCAGGGCATTCTACCAGAGAATTCTAGAACTTGGACACTGTCTTGTTGGCCTAACATTATATCCTAATTTGACTTTGCAGGTCATGTTGTTCTTCACATTACCGTCTCTGGTAAACACACAACATATCAAATAAAATCTAAGTTTATTTGTCACATGCACAGGATACAGAAGGTGTCAATGTTACAGTGAAATGGTTACTTATATAGTGGAGACTTTTGTTTAGACATGTAGCTAGCTAGCTAAACAATGAACCATAATCCCAACTCATAACGTTACTACCCTGCATGAATCTGCAGGATGCTAAAGCTAACCAACTAGGTTTAATGTTAGCTAGCTAGCTAACACTAGGCTATAACTAGCAATGCAAATGGCTTTCTGAGATATAAATAATATTACTCTACAGATCATACACATAATGTTAGACACGTTTAACTTGCAATGAAAATGTATAAGATCTGAAAATGTAGCTAGCTAGACTCGCTTACCCATATACATGGAGGAACGCTTCTTCCTCTCTGTCACGGATGCCACGGTTGCCGTGGAAGATGTAATCCGGAGACAGGTGTTCTCTTATTGACTCCCACCGCATATTTGCAATCAAACGCCAGAATGTTCTAAATCTCCTTAGCTATCATTCTCTGCTTCCACCAGGTATTCCACTGATTTCCAAACACTTTTGCAGTTATTTGTGATATATTTAAAACTAAAGCTGCATTAGAAATGATTACCTACACATAATGAGCAGCTCATGTTATAGACAGAAGCATGCTACATGGCAGACCTATCCGAACTCATCTCTCGGCATATCCGGCCAATCCAATCAGGGCTAGTGTGAAGGCTCCTGGCTTTTTCTGTGGCTAGAGCAACTAGGCTCGTAATTTAACAATTATATTCGTATTTACAGATGGAATTCAAATGTGTGATTAAGGCACATGAAAGTTCACATGTTCCAGAAGGCATTTCTGCCAAAATATGCATAAAAAAAGGTTTATGTTCAAATGCCTCTCCTGTGCATTTGAACATGTGACATGCGACATATGCCTAGCTTCCTGAAACTACTCCCATTTAGAGGTATGGCTTTAGATAAATGTACTGAAAGCCATATTGAATGAAAACGCCATAAGAAAATCTGTTTGCCAGCAAGTGGGAGGGTTTTCAACTGTTTAATTAACATTTTACTGCAGTGGGCTAAATCAGAGTCACACAGAGTGTTTCTTGGTAGTTTTAAACAACTCTGCATTGCAACATAAGTATACACCACACACACATGGTTATGGGCTTAAAAAATAAGACCTGTACCATGTCAGATATAGAGTTGAAATGTATTACATTTTGAGTTTACATCCCAGAATTACACTTTATTTACGTACATCACAGATGACTGAAATATAACAAAGCCGTTTGACATAGAAACACTGGCTTTTCTGCATAATAAAAAAAGTGTATTCATTATGAAATTATAAAAAATATTATTAACATTACAGCCATGAGGCCATGGAGGGTAATTTGGTCCTTTGACTGCAGTAAATGGCTACATGTATTCAACACGCGTAAGGGAACCCTGTCTGTAAAACCCATTACTCACCTGCATAAGGTAAGTCTGAATACCCACTACTGAGACGCTTTTAGGAAAGGTGTGCATAGGGAAGGTGTACATTTCTGTTTGAATCGGGCCCATGGTGAATAGGTCACTCCACTCATACAGACTGATGTCTGTGAAAAGTGAATGGGGTCCTAATACCATCTTAATGAGAGGAGAGAAGGAAGAGAAAACACACAAATGTATGCAAGTCACCAAGGTTCACACACAAGCAGGCAGACATTGCACCCAGGAGAAGATGGCAGATTGTGATTTTTTGTTTGTTTATGTGCATTGTATGTAACACATTTTTTAAACTTATTTTGTACATAATGTTGCCCCTACCGTCTCTTATGACCGAAAATAAATTCTAGACATCAGGACTGCGATTACTCACCACGGACTAGCAGAATCCTTTTTTTCCTTTCACGGCTCTAACGAGCCCGATACGAAGGATACACTGCTTCCATGGGAACAGGCCCCTGAGTGATCTGAGTGAAGAGGAGGTAGAGAAAGAAGGGCCGAAGATCGTGCTGCCTTCTGAGAATTCATAGGCGATCCCTCCATCCTGCTAGCATATGTGCAATCTTTGGACAATAAAATCAACGAGTTACACGGAAGATTAAACTACCAACGAGACATTAAAAGCTGTAACATCTGATGCTTCACGGAGTCGTGGCTGAACGACAACAACATCAACAGACATTTTGCTGGTTATACGATGCACCGGCAGGATAGATCAGCGGCGTCTTGTAAGACAAGGGGTGGCGGTCTATGTATTTTTGTAAACAACAGCTGGTGCACGATATTGAGCTATTGCTCGCCTGAGTGTCTCATGATAAGCTGTAGACCACACTACCTACCGAGAGAGTTTTCATCTGTATTCTTTTTAGCTGTTATTGAGCTATTGCTCGCCTGAGTGTCTCATGATAAGCTGTAGACCACACTACCTACCGAGAGAGTTTTCATCTGTATTCTTTGTAGCTGTTATTGAGCTATTGCTCACCTGAGTGTCTCATGATAAGCTGTAGACCACACTACCTACCGAGAGAGTTTTCATCTGTATTCTATGTAGCTGTTTACATACCACCACAGTCAGAGATAGCATTGAATGGGACGGCAGGTAGCCTAGTGGTTAGAGGGTTGGGCCAGTAACTGAAAGGTTGCTAGATCGAATACCCAAGCTGACAAGGTAAAAATCTGTTTTTCTGCCCCTGAACAAGGCAGTTAACCCATTGTTCCTAGGACTTCATTGTCAATAAGAATTTGTTCTTAATTAACTGACTTGCCTAGTTAAAAACTTAAATATGACTATTTCTGTCATTTGAAATTGCAGAGCGCGAAATTGAAATGACAGAAATAGTCATATTTAACATTCATGAAAATATAAATGTCATACATCAATTAAAAGCTTAACTTCTTGTTAATCCAGCCACTGTGTCAGATTTCGAAAAGGCTTTACGGCGAAAGCACACCATGCGATTATCTGAGGACAGTGCCCAGCACACAAAAGCATTAAAAACATTTTCCAACCTGGCAGATGCGCCACGAAAGTCAGAAATAGTGAAAAACAAATCCCTTACCTTTGAAGATCTTCTTCTGTTGGCACTCCAAAAGGTCCCAGCTACATCACAAATGGTCGTTTTGTTCGATAAAGTCCATCTTTATGTCCCCCAAAACTCAGTTTAGCTGTTAGCAGTTTAGCTGAATCCCAAATGTTACCAATACACTTCTCCAAACAAGTCAAACAATGTTTATAATTAAACCTCAGGTACCCTAATACGTAAATAAATTATCAAATTTAAGATGGAGAATCGTTATTGTCATTAAACAACAAAGCATTCACTAGAACCTATAAAAAACACTACAGCCAAAATGGGAGCCACTTAGAAAAACTACAAATTCTAGCTAATTTTTCCAAAAACAAGCCTGAAACTCTTTCTAAAGACTATTGACATCTAATGGAAGCCATAGGAACTGCAATCTGGGAGGTTTTCCCTTCATCAAAGATGAAAGCCAAAGGAATCAATGGTGGGCTGAATTTCTTTTTCTTCTGGATGATGTGTCCTCGAGTTTTCGGTTGCCATATCAGTTCTGTTATACACACAGACATTATTTTAACAGCTTTAGTGTTTTCTATCCAAATCTACCAATTATATGCATATCCTAGGTTCTGGGCCTGAGTAACAGGCAGTTTAATTAAGGCACGCTTGTCATCCAGACATCAAAATACTGCCCCCTAGCCCAAAGAGGTTTTAAATAAAGGTAAAATAAATCAAGGTAAAATAATTCTGCCATAAGAAAATGCTCACCCAGAGGCGGCACTCCTAATAGCCGTGGACTTTAATGCAGGGAAACTTAAATCAGTTTTACCAAATTCCTATCAGCATGTTAAATGTGCAACCAGAGGACAAATAACTCTGGGCCACCTATACTCCACACACAGAGACGTATACAAAGCTCTCCCTCGCCCTCCATTTGGCAAATCTGACCATAATATCCTCCTGATTCCTGCTTACAAGCAAAACTTAAAGCAGGAAGCACCAGTGACTAGATCAATAAAAAAGGGGTCAGAGGAAGCAGATACTAACAGGACTGTTTTGCTAGCACAGACTGGAATATGTTCCAGGATTCCTCCGATGGCATTGACGAGTACACCACATCAGTCATTGGCTTCATCAATAAGTGTATCGATGACGTCGTCCCCACAGTAACTCTACGTTGTGGCGAAATCTGCACGGAGCCTTCACCGTGCACTGCCACTTTAAGAGCGCATGAGCAGTAAGGAAGGAGGAAATGAAGAGAGCTCATTCAGCTCTTTGGGGAGGGGCTCTTTGGTGGCGCGACAGTTTGATTGTGTGTGCTGTGCTGCAGAAGTTTTGTTTGTTTTCAGCGTGTGTAGTTTATAGAGTGTTTAACTCAATCATCGGTGTAATCGCTCTAGGTTGTGGTTGTTTTCGTTTGGGACCACGCCCGTTATGGATCGCATGGATTAGTAGCAACATTGTTGCGAAGCTTTAACATACAAACCAACAAACCATCGGACAGTCAGACAGTACACCTGCACGCCTGAAGACCACAGCTAAGATCTCTCTTGTTCTCTTTCTCTTTTTCTCTTCCCTCTATCGTTCCAGTACTTTACCCTGCAACAGACTCTCTATTTTTCCAATGCACTTCCCATTGAAGTTCATTAGAGCTGGACTATTATTGCCCTGCCAGAAGTATTTGGACATTTTAGTTAAAAGGGAGGTTGCTTGCAAGTTGTGTATTGTTATGTGAACTGTATTGAGGTGTACTAATGACATGTGGCCGAGAAGACTGTGGACATTTTTAAGGCCTTTGTTGTGTCGATGAACACCCCCCACATTCATACCCTCTGCACTCATCCAATTGAAAATAATACAGATTATTGCAAATCCTATGTTGATGACTGGGTTCGTTCTTGTATGAAGTTGCTGTTGAATTGCTCTGCCATTATTAGTATTAGTATTATTGTATGAGGTATTCTTGTTTGGGTTACCCCTGTGCTGTGATGTGGGTTTTATATGGCGTGTATTCTTTTTTCTCTCCACTGGCTATCTGGTAAACAGGCTACCCTCTAGGCAGTCTCTTCTGCTGATGTGTGTGGGTCTGGTAGTGGTACTCTCTCTATTCTACTCTTTTCCTTTCGGCATGGTTAATACCTGCCTGGCGCCCAAACAAAATCTTTCTTTACCCCTCTCTAATAAATACCGCTACAGAATTGGCGCCCGAACAGGGACTTGAAGAGAAACACCCATGACACCATCCACACAAGGTTGAATCATGTCTTTTGTTGGAACCCCATACTGTGTCAATGTGGACACACCTGATGGTAATCATGTTCGGGATTCTTTCATTGTGGAAGGACTCGATGAACTAACGGAGTTGGATAGCACTGAACCTAATCCCCAGGTTTCTGGCTCACCTATAACATCACCATCATTACCCTCCCCTCAAACCCTTCCGGTTACCCTGTCCAGAGAGACTGGGAGAGGTGTCTCTGTGATCTCTGGACAACTGGAACATCAATGGACACACACCAATCATAGTTTGACAATGCAGGAGAATGCCATTCGCAAACTCAGTGAATGTGTGGAGGCTCATCAGACAGATGTGCAGCGGAGGTTGGATTACCTTCCCTGTCAAATGAAGGAAAACCAACAACAAATTGTTCAGAGACAGAAATATTTACAAGATTCCCTGAAGCAGGATATTCAAGGCAAACTGCACCGGTTCAAAACACAAATTGAAACTAACCATCATCAAGTCATAATCTTTCTTGAGGACGAACAAAAACAGAGAGCAGAGGATTCAGCCTCTGTTGTGAAGGGAGTGTGTTCTTATCTGAAGGAAGTTATGGAGGACATGAAGAACTCTCTCACAGGGGAACTACGATTTTTGATTGAACAGACTCAAAAGGACACTGTTAATGAGATGGAAAAAGCACAGAAGGCCACAGACCTTCAACTGGAAGGGCTGCACCAGGAGGTAATGCAGTGCTTTCCCTTCTGGACAAATCTTCTGCACCTCCCTCAGCTTTTACCTCTGCCACTGGCTTGGCCAGTAATGGAATAGGAACAGGTAGCACTACAAAAACCCCTCTGAAGATACTGTTAAACAACAGAACTCCCGCTGCCACTGTCATGCCTCCTCTAGAGCGCTCCCTCCCTATTAAACTACTTTTCCCCACTTTTGGCAGTCCAGAAGATGATGTTGATCCACTGTTTTTCTTATCTAAGTGTAATGATTTTCTTTCTATCCGGCCCCTTACTGACTTGGAGGTTCTTGCCACCCTCCGCAGTGTTCTCCATGGTACAGCAAGAGACTGGTGGGAGATAGCCTAACATAACATGTGTCAACCTGGGAGGAGTTTCAAAAAATATTCCTCTTAGCCTTCCTCTCAGAGGACTATGGGGATGAACTGGCGGAACGTGTTCGTAACAGAGTCCTGGGTGAAGCAGAGCCAATACGGGACTTTGCCTTCTCCTATCGAGTTCTATGTAGGAGATGGAAGGCTGACATTACTGAGCAGGAGATGGTCAAACTCCTTCTTAAGAACATGGTTCCCCGCCTTGCTAGTCAACTTCGAGAACGTGTGCAGAACGTGGATGATCTGGTGCGTCTTGGGACTCAGTTGGAGAAGGACTGGAAGCACCACCTCCAAACTAAAAACCCTGTTCACTCATCCCAGTACACCCATAACTCTCCTGAGGCTAAACCGTCTCAGATATTTGTACCCAAGATCCAGGACAAAAGTCCAGTTATGTGTTGGAGGTGTAAAGTCCAACATCCTCCAGATTCTTGCCCGCTCTATGTCCAGCGTCAGGATTCAGGAAAAGGTCAGAAAGGACCGAAGACTTCAGTCTAGACAGGCGTGGTGGCTTGCATACAATTGGGTCAGCCTTAATGCCCACCATGAAGCCTTTAGACAGCACAGCTAGCGGTCTTATTCCTATTCCGCAACAACTATTGGTTCCTCTGACTGTTAGGAACTGGAGAGGGAAGGCCATAATTGACACAGGGGCATCTTACACCCTGATGCAAGAGGCCCTGTGGCAGAACATGGCATTACCTCATGAGGAGCTACGAACATGGGAGGAGGGACCATTGTACTTGGCCAATGGAGAACCTACCACTCCCTTGGGCTGGATTAGTATAATAATAAAACTGCATGGTGAGACTATTAACCTTCCTGTGGCAATTCTTGCAGATTCAAGCCTTGCATTTGCTGTAGTCCTTGGCCTAGACTTCCTGTTCTTCAGTGGACTGACCATCTCTATGTCCGAACCCTCCTATCGGCTACACTCTGACTATTCCCAGCCTCATCCATTTCAACCTAGTAATGCACTGATTTCAGGCTGGAGCCTGCTACATTATGCAGAGTCCGGACAAGGTCAAGTCAGAGACAGAGAAAATATAAAGAGACAAAGACAAAAACATGTTCCACCAGTGAAGTCTGAGAACCCAACTATCACCCTGATTACCGCCGTACCCCCCCTTCTATCCGAGAGCAAAAGCAAACCTGATGCTGATTTCTACATCAAACAAGCAGTGGAACAGGCATGTCTGTCGGATGATGAAAGGTGGCAGCTCTCCCAGATGTTGGACGTGAACAGTGAGGTCTGTACTCTTACACTCGGCCGTACAACCGTATTCAAACACAAAATCTATACCCGGCATGAGGTCCCCATTAAGCAGCGTCCCTACAGGCTGTCCCCCGCCAAACTGGCAATTCTCAATGAACAGCTCAAAAGCATGTTGGAGAATGGAATTGTGGAACCTTCTTTTTCCGGATGGGCTTCTCCGGTTGTCCTGATTCCTAAGAAAGATGGTGGATATCGATTCTGTGTGGACTACAGGAAGCCGAATGCCATAACAGAAAGTGATGCCTACCCTCTACCAAACATAAATGACATACTGGAATCTCTGGCAGGAGCATCCATCTTTAGTAATCTGGATCTGAATAGTGGCTATTGGCAGGTGTCAATGGATCACGCTAGTCAGGACAAGACTGCCTTTGTCACCCCTGCTGGTTTGTACTCCTTCAAAGTCATGCCTTTTGGTTTGAAGAATGCTCCAGCAACCTTCCAAAGGTTGATGGAGACTGTCCTGGGAGATCTGAGGGGTAGAAATTGTCTTGTGTATCTGGATGACATCATAATCTACTCCTCCTCTGTTGCGGATCATCTGCAAGACATTCAGTCCGTCTTCGACAGACTAAAGGCTGCAGGTTTGACCTTGAACTTAAAGAAGTGTCGTTTCTGTCTGCCAGAACTCAAGTTCCTTGGTCATGTGGTTAATGCTGAAGGTATCCATGCAGATCCAGCCAAAGTTGCAGCCGTGCAGGAATTCCCAATTCCCACATCCCTCAAGGCTGTTCAGCGGTTTCTGGGTATGGCTGGATGGTACCACAGGTTTGTGCCTGACTTTTCAAAGGTAGCCAAACCCCTCAACCACCTTAAGAAGAAAGGTGTGAAATTCCAATGGACCCCTGCATGCCAAGGTGCATTTGAAGCACTCAAAAACAGTCTAATTACTCCTCCAGTGCTTGGACATCCTAACCTGAATGCTCATTTCATTGTGTACACGGATGCAAGTCAAACAGGACTTGGAGCAGTCTTGGCTCAACAAACAGGACTTGGAACAGAAGAAGTTCTTGCCTATGCAAGTCGCACCCTTAATTCAGCCGAGAGGAATTATTCACCGACTGAAAGGGAGTGCCTCGCTGTGGTCTGGGCTTTGGAGAAATGGAGCTACTACTTGGAGGCAAAGATCTTCACCGTTGTCACAGACCATGCTGCTCTGCAGTGGGTTCTGGCATCAGGCAAGACCAACAGCCGTCTTATTCGCTGGTCTATCAGACTGCAGAAGTTTGACTTCATCATTGAGTATCGCAAAGGAAAACTGAACGTTGTACCAGATGCCCTTTCTCGGATTACAGAGACTGCCAATGTTTGTCCTCCCTTGTGCAGTACTTATACTACCGCTAAATGTCTGGATGATTCCTTTCCTCTGGATGATGAGAGTGTATGGAGAGCACAGCAGAAGGATGCTGCCATCATGGCGATCCACAAGAGTCTGTCTGAAGAAGACTCCAAGAGTCGCTTCAATGATAAGTATAGCATAATTCAGGATAAAGTGTATCGAAAAACTCCAAGAGGAGATGGAATACACAGCACCCATTATCGTGTCTTCATTCCCTCTACATTGTGTGACCAGATAATCCAAGCTTATCATGCCAATCCCATGAGTGGCCATCTTGGAGTTTTTAAAACTTATCGAAGACTACAAGAGGTGGTTTACTGGCCAGGCATGTGGGTTGATACCCAGAAATTTGTACAGCAGTGTGAAGTCTGCCAGAAATACAAACCAGACATTGGCAGACCTGCCGTGAAAATGCAGCAGACCGTGGTGAACCATCCAAATGAAATGTTGGGAATTGACCTCATGGGACCTTTTCCTCCCAGCCGGGGGACACTGAATTAATTTTTATTGGTGGTAGTGGACTACTACACACACTGGGTGGAGTTGTTTCCCCTCCGCAAAGCCACTGCATCAGCCATTGCTCTAATTCTGCGAAGGGAGGTTTTTACCAGATTCGGAATTCCCGACCAAATCCTCTCTGACCGAGGTCCGCAGTTCATATCAGGAATATACAAAGAGCTCTGTACCTACTGGGGTGTAATTGCCAAGCTGACCACAGCCTACCATCCTCAGACCAACCTGACCGAGAGGGTAAACCGAACCCTGAAGGGGATGATTGCTTCATTCGTGGGGGATCAGCACACAAGGTGGGATCAGCATCTTCCAGAATTTCGCTTTGCACTGAACTCTGCCGTGCAGGAGACTTCTGGGGTCACTCCCGCCGAACTCCACCTGGGAAGACCACTAAAAGGTCCGATGGACAGGGTCTTGCAAAGTTCGAATGTTTCACCTGACTGCCCAGCGTTTGATGCCGTACAACACCACCACACCTTGCTAGCCAGAGTGGAGGCCAGCAAAACCAAAGCCAAACAACGACAGCTGAGAAACTATGACAAACATAGACGAGACGTGTGTTTTCCACCCCAGTCTCGTGTCTGTGTACGTTCACATCATCTGTCAAAGGCATCTAAGAAGTTCACTGCCAAGCTAGCTTCGAGATGGAAAGGTCCATACCGTGTAGTGCAGCAGTTGGAACCAGTGAACTACTTGGTCTGTTTGGAGGACACTGGGGAAGATGTCAGGACAGTGCATGTTGTTGACCTAAAGCCCTGCTACCCTACGGCAGAAGAGCTGGATCGCAGACAAAACCAACACCTGCAGGACCTCTTCGTGGAGGACTCTGATGAGGAGGACTTCCCTGGTTTTGTGTAGCAGGAACATGAACCTGTCAAAGCCTGCATCCTATCTGTTTCTACAGGCATTGTTTTTTCATGGGGGGAGGAGTGTGGCGAAATCTGCACGGAGCCTTCACCGTGCACTGCCACTTTAAGAGCGCATGAGCAGTAAGGAAGGAGGAAATGAAGGGAGCTCATTCAGCTCTTTGGGGAGGGGCTCTTTGGTGGCGCGACAGTTTGATTGTGTGTGCTGTGCTGCAGAAGTTTTGTTTGTTTTCAGCGTGTGTAGTTTATAGAGTATTTAACTCAATCATCGGTGTAATCGCTCTAGGTCGTGGTTGTTTTCGTTTGGGACCACGCCCGTTATGGATCGCATGGATTAGTAGCAACATTGTTGCGAAGCTTTAACATACAAACCAACAAACCATCGGACAGTCAGACAGTACACCTGCACGCCTGAAGACCACAACTAAGATCTCTCTTGTTCTCTTTCTCTTTTTCTCTTCCCTCTATCGTTCCAGTACTTTACCCTGCAACAGACTCTCTATTTTTCCAATGCACTTCCCATTGAAGTTCATTAGAGCTGGACTATTATTGCCCTGCCAGAAGTATTTGGACATTTTAGTTAAAAGGGAGGTTGCTTGCAAGTTGTGTATTGTTATGTGAACTGTATTGAGGTGTACTAATGACATGTGGCCGAGAAGACTGTGGACATTTTTAAGGCCTTTGTTGTGTCGATGAACACCCCCCACATTCATACCCTCTGCACTCATCCAATTGAAAATAATACAGATTATTGCAAATCCTATGTTGATGACTGGGTTCGTTCTTGTATGAAGTTGCTGTTGAATTGCTCTGCCATTATTAGTATTAGTATTATTGTATGAGGTATTCTTGTTTGGGTTACCCCTGTGCTGTGATGTGGGTTTTATATGGCGTGTATTCTTTTTTCTCTCCACTGGCTATCTGGTAAACAGGCTACCCTCTAGGCAGTCTCTTCTGCTGATGTGTGTGGGTCTGGTAGTGGTACTCTCTCTATTCTACTCTTTTCCTTTCGGCATGGTTAATACCTGCCTGGCGCCCAAACAAAATCTTTCTTTACCCCTCTCTAATAAATACCGCTACAACGTACATAACCCCAACCAGAAGCCGTGGACTACAGGCAGCATCCACACTGCACTAAAAGCTAGAGCTGACGCTTTCAAAGAGCGGAAGCTTATAAGAAATCCCACTACGCCCTCCAACGAACCATCAAACAGGCAAAGCGTCAATACAGGACTAAGATCGAATCGTACTACAATGGCTCTGACGCTCGTTGGATGTGGCAGGGCTTGCAAACCATTACAGACTACAAGGGAAGCACAGCTGAGAGCTGCCCAGTGAAAAGAGCCTACCAGACGAGCTAAACTACTTCTATGCTCGCTTCGAGGCAAATAAAACTGAAACATGCATGAGAACACCAGCTGTTCCGAAAGACTGTGTGATCATGCTCTCAGCAGCCGATGGCCGGATTACCAGGACGTGTACCGCGAGCATGCGCTGACCAACTGGCAAGTGTCTTCACTGACATTTTCAACCTCTCCCTGTCCGGGTCTGTAATATCAACATGTTTAAAGCAGACCACCATAGTCCCTGTGCCCAAGAACACTAAGGTAACCTGCCTAAACGACTACCGACCCGTAGCACTCACGTCTGTAGCCATGAAGCGCTTTTAAAGGATGGTCATAGCTCACATCAACACCATCATCCTAGAAACCCTAGACCCACTCCAATTCACATACCGCCTCAACAGATGATACCACCGCACAGATGATGCAATCTGCCCTGTTTCCGGCGCCGACAGAGATGGCCGCCTCGCTTCGCGTTCCTAGGAAACTATGCAGTTTTTTGTAATACAAGCATTTCGCTACACTCGCATTAACATCTGCTAACCATGTGTATGTGACAAATAAAATTTGATTTGATCTCTATTGCACTCCACACTGCCCTTTCCCACTTGGACAAAAGGAACACATATGTGAGAATGCTATTCATTGACTGCAGCTCAGCTTCAATACCATAGTACCCTCAAAGCTCATCAAAAGTCTAAGGACCGTGGGACTAAACACCTCCCTCTGCAACTGGATCCTGGACTTACTGACGGGCCGTCCCCAGGTGATAAACAACATATCCATCACACTGATCCTCAACACAGGGGCCCCTCAGGTGTGCTTGCTCAGTCCCATCCCTGTTCACTCATAACTGCATGGCCAGGCACGACTCCAACACCATCATTAAATTTGCCGCTGACACAACAGTGGTAGGCCTGATCACCGACAACGACGAGACAGCCTATAGGGTGGAGGTCAGAGACCTGGCTGTGTGGTGCCAGGACAACAACCTCTCCCTCAACATGATCAAGACAAAGGAGATGACTGTGGACTATAGGAAAAATAGGACCGAGCATGCCCCCATTGTCATTGATGGGGCTGCAGGGAAGCAGGTTGAGAGCTTCAAGTTCTTGGTGTCTACATCACCAACAAACTTTCAAGGTCCAAGCAAACAAAGACAGTCGTGAAGAGGGCACGACAAAACCTATTCTCCCTAGTGAGACTAAAAATATTTGGCATGGGTCCTCAGAACTTCAAAAGGTTCTACAGCTGCACCATCGAGAGCATCCTGACTGGTTGCATCACTGCCTGGTATGGCAGCTGCTCAGCCTCCGACCGCAAGGTGCTACAGAGGGTAGTGCGAACGGCCCAGTACATCACTGTGGCCAAGCTTCCTGCCGTCCAGGACCTCTATACCAGGCGGTGCTAGAGGAAGGCCCTTAAAATTGTGAAAGACTCCAGTCACCCTAGTCATAGACCGTTCTCTCTGCTACCGCATGGCAAGCGGTACCGGAGTGCAAAGTCTTGGTCCAAGAGGCTTCAAAACAGCTTCTACCCCCAAGCCATAAGACACCTGAACATCTTGTCAAATGGCTACCCAGACTGTTTGCAGTGCCCCCCCTCTCTCACCCCCTCTTTACACCACTGCTACTCTCTGTTGTCATCTATGCATAGTCCCATTAATAACTAAGCCCACATGTACATACTACCTCAACTAACTGGTGCCCCCGCACATTGACTCTGTATCAGTACTCCCCTGTATATAGTCTCGCTATTGTTATTTTACTGCTGCTCTTTAATTACTTGTTACTTTTATCTCTTATTTGTATCTGTATTTTTTTAAACTTCAAAAAAAAAAAGTTAACATTTCACTGTAACACCTGTTGTATTCGCCGCATGTGACTAATAACATTTGATTTGATTTGATTTGAAACAGGCACATAAACACACACATACACACACTCATACACACGCCTACTCTCGTCACCAAGGTACACACACACACACACACACACACACAATCATACGGAGGTGCAAAAACTCAATGTTCAGCCAAGTGCTACAGAGGGATTGTCCCATCATCGGTCTCTCATGAAAAGTGCTCTTTCCATCCCCTTAGGTCTTAGCAGGGCAAGCCCTGAGTTGTCACATTAGATTATGTACTCTGTAGATTTAAGAGACAAGCATGTGTTTTTACCAGGGATATATATTTAGTCATATGAATGCTCTGTATTCAGTGGCTTTTAGAGACCTTGGGTTTGGAAATGAGAAACAGACTGGAGTCAACAATATAGCTTTATCTATTCTGTATGGTGCAAAACATAATTTATTAATTAATTCATATTCAACAACATGTTATTAGGCTCCTAGTTTACACACCACATAGATTCAGCCCATTCACCCCTCCAGTTGCTGCCCTCAGCATAGGCATCTGGTGTTTTCTCATGTGTTCAGTCCTGGTAGAGAAAATGACAACATATGTCCAGCAGCTCCTGAGGCAGTCTGAGGGCTAGATTTAGGTTTGATAAATCAATCTCTTTGATGAATCAGCTACTTTCTTTTCTTTGATAAATCTGCCCCATATATACTCTTATCTTCTCCCAACCATAAATACATGACCCATACAGATTAAGGTCCCTAATTTGATCACCCTGTTGCAGGACAACATTGCTGAAATGAAGAACATGCTAAACGTGTAGCGTATTTGAAGTTTGAAAAGGCTTCTGAAGTTTGTAATTGCAACTGAAATTTCAGAATGTATCAATGCATCAACCCAATGCAAAAACGTCCATTAAATATATTCAACATAATAATTCACATTTCCTCTTGATGCAGGATTATTTTCCTGCTGTAGCAAACTGGCTCAAATTAAGATCCTACATTTGAATGTAGTCCTCTTTCCCCTCAACAACACACCTGCCCCATATCATACTGTACTGTACTGTATGTATTCCCCTCTCCCCTTAACCCCAAATACCTGACACATATGTTTCTCACCTACACTCCAAATGCCTGACCCATAGTGCAGGTTATGTGCCCTAAACCGAAACCCCAAATACCTGCCACATCTGTACTACTCAAAATGCCTGGTCCATATGTGTTCGCCTCAACCCCAAATACCTGCCTCATTCAGCACCACATGGCAAGTTTACGGATGGATGCTTGGGATATATGTGGGTCATTCATTTTTCACACAGGGATGCCGTCTGACTTGGCGGACAGTGAAAGTGTTCCCAACTGGGCTAGAAATGTGGGAGATGTCTGGCTATTGGGCCACAGTTTGGGCCCTGATGTTGCTTACGATAACCCACCTGTTATGTCGGAGTCAGTGAAATTGATATTGTGTTTACGAGTAACATCATAGAGAAATAGCATATATAAATAGAACAGTAGTGGTCCATTAACAGAGCCTTGAGGAACTCCAAAACTTGTTAGATTTGTCAGAAGAATTTCCAATCATAGAAACAAATTGATACCTGTATATCAGAAATGATCTAAACCAAAAATCCAATACTACATATGGTTGACTCTACATCTGTTAAAATACTGACGCTACAGACAATTTTGTGAGATGACCGATTTTCAGGATGTCTCATGGTCTGACAAACACTGCTCTAGTTCTGTCACCTTTCACAGGAGATGATTGAGACATAGATTGAAAAAAAAGAAGATATCTCCAGCTTAAACTGACAGATTTTTATTTGGATTTTTGTATTATGCTAAGTTGATTTCCACAGGGGCGCAGACATTGACTCTATGGGGTTAACAACGGTTGGCATCCAATATGTTGCATTACCTCCTCCAACTGGACTCTAGTATAAATCCATTATACTTTGTGATAAAAAAAATGGTTAAAGGGAGATTTTATTTGATTTACGCTGCCAACTCACCCTGCACTTATTAAAACCCACCACCCTATTCCACGATTTTAACCAACGGCCTGGGAGGATGGGACACCACCACTCAACACACCCTGTAACGCTTCTGAAGTCAAATCTCATACACCCAAGTACTTCTCTACAGCGGCCACCACAATATCTATTTTCTGTGACTTACGTTGCATCTCTGCAGTACAGTTAATAAAGATTGCAATGAACGCTAAAGAAGCCAACCTTACTGAAGCATATATCACTCATTGGCCTATCCCTCTGGGCTGGCACACATCTAGTACTCGCAGGGATCCACTCAGAATCCCTCACTCTTGATCCATCCTCCTCGACTTGCCGCTATGGAACCCTGACTCTCTCTCTCTCTCTACCGCATCTGCTGTCTTGACCTATGAATGCTCGCCAATAAAATGCCAACTCCTGAGGTACTGACCTGTTGTACCCTCTACAACCACTGTGATTAGTATTTGACCCTGCTGGTCATCTATAAACGTTTGAACATCTTGAAGAACAATCTGGTCTTAATGGCCATGTACTCTTATAATCTCCACCTGACACAGCCAGAAGAGGCCTGCCACTCCACAGAGCCTGGTTCCTCTCTAGGTTACTTCCTACGTTCCTGCCGTTCTAGGGAGTTTTTCCCCTGCCAAAGTGTTTATAAATCTGCATTGCTTTCTGTTTGGGGTTTTAGGCTGGGTTTCTGTATAAAAATAGGAATGCAAGGCCTTGTCGTTGGGTTTTTTATAGACATTTTTGGTGATTAACTAGTAATGCCTTGGAGATCGATCAGTCGATAACGATTGACCGGTTGGTGACCACTGCTTTTCATAATATCATAGAAGCAGTGTTCTGCTAATCTAACAATGATCACCATTCACCTTTCATTGTCATTCCCAGCTAATGCAGATACATTGCCTATCAGCATTTTGTCTTGTGGCAGGGGGCTACCCTGGCAAACATGTCAAAGTGGTCAAACATTCCTATGTGGTGTCCTGTATACAACCAGAGTTCCCTGATCCTGGTGCAGAATGCAAAGGGTTTCTTCCTACCCATATCGACTGATACCATTCAATTCAATATGTAAAAAATGCAACACAAGTAAAAGTTTTGTCTAGTAAAATGTTTATGCCGAGTGCCAGATCTCTCTCCATTCAGAGACATTAGTATCATACACGTCTGTCAGTCTGGACTTCACATCATCTTGCAAGTCTCCATGTTCTGGCTCCATACATGTTTCTGTGAACAAATACACACATAGGCACAGTTATATTACCAATGGCAGTTAGGATAGGTGTTATCTGACACACCAACAGGTACTAGGTTGAAGTTTGAACAGGTCAGAGTAAAACCTACCCAACTCAAACAACCGAGGCCGGCATCTGGCAAAAGCATCTACAGTCCTCTCAATCTGTAGAATAAGCAGAGAAGAGGCAGAGTTCATAAGTGACACATACAGTGGGGCAAAAAAGTATTTAGTCAGCCACCAATTGTGCAAGTTCTCCCACTTAAAAAGATGAGAGAGGCCTGTAATTTTCATCATAGGTACACTTCAACTATGACAGACAAAATGAGAAAAAAAATCCAGATAATCACATTGTAGGATTTTTAATGAATTTATTTGCAAACTATGGTGGAAAATAAGTATTCAAAATGTGATTTTCTGGATTTTGTCTGTCATAGTTGAAGTGTACCTATATATGATCAATGGAAACAGGATGTACCTGAGCTCAATTTCGAGTCTCATAGCAAAGGGGTCTGAATACTTATATAAATAAGGTATTTCTGTTTTTTGAGGGATGAGGACATTTTTTAATTCAACACCATTTTAGAATAAGGCTGTAACGTAACAACATGTGGAAAAGGGAAGGGGACTGAATTATTTTCCCGAATGCACTGTATGTTTGTTTGTAAGACGTCATCTATCCTAACTGCCATTGGTAATAGAACAGTAAATGTGCATGTGTTCACAGATGCATCTATGGAGCCAGCACTTGGACACTTGCAAGAGGATCTGATGGAGTTCTGACTGACAGAAATTGTACTTGTCACATGCGTCGAATACAACAGGTGTAAACCTTACCGTAAAATGCTTACTTACAAGCCCTTAATCAACAATGCAGTTTTAAGAAAATAGAGTTTAGAAAATATTTATTAAATAAACTAAATTATGAAAATACAATTAACATAAAAAAGTAACACAGTAAAATAACAACAATGAGGCAGGTGGTACCAGTTCCGAGTCAATGTGCAGCGGTACAGGTTAATCGAGGTAAAGTGAATATTTATAGATAATAAACTGTGAGTAGCAGCAGTGTAAAAACAAAGGGTGGGGGGGATGTCAATGCAAATAGTCCAGTTGGCCATTTGATTAATTGTTCAGCTCATGGCTTGGGGGTAGAAGCTGTTAAGAAGCTTTTTGGAACTAGACTTGGCGCTAAGGTATAGATTGCCGTGCGGTAGCAAAGAGAACAGTCTATGACTTGGGTGACTGGAGTCTTTGACAATGTTTTGGAGTTTGCCAAAAAGCACCTAAAGGACTCCCAGACCATGCGAAACAAGATTCTCTGGTCTGATCAGACCAAGATTGAACTATTTAGCCTGAATGCCAAGCATCACATCTTGAAGAAACCTGGCACCATCCCTACGGTGAAGCATGGTGGTGGCAGCATCATACTGTGGGGATGTTTTTCAGTGGCAGTAACTGGGAGACTAGTCAGGATTCTGGGAAAGATTAATGGAGCAAAGTACAGAGACATCCTTGATGAAAACCTGCTCCAGATCGCTCAGAACCTCAGACTGTAGCGGAATGATAAGGCTAATTTAACCAATTCTGGGGTTTTATTCACTTTCCTGCTGGGTTGACCAAGCAGCGGGATCTTTTTTAATGTAATCCATAGGTTATTTTCAGGTGTAGCTTTCAGGCTTTGAGGTACGTTTTAAAAGGGCAGTGGCCGTGCTGACAGCGTTCCTCAACCCCTACCAGTTTTTCAACTGGTTGTTCAGTACAGCACGCTTATCTCTCTCTCTCTCTCTCTCTCTCTCTCTCTCTCTCTCTCTCTCTCTCTCTCTCTCTCTCTCTCTCTCTCTCTGTGTGTGTGTGCTTACCAATTTTTTTTTCTATTTGATACACTATATACTGTATATTATAATAGGCCTGTGTGCATGACTTATTTAACCCAATGATTGGATAAAAGGCAAACAATTGCCCCATTGCTTAATGAGTGTATATCAATCTAAAAGAAGCATGAATTTGCAATTCACTACAGCTTTTTATTAGTGGGATGTTAAGAAATGAGATGTAAGTCTTTCCACTCTCAGTGACATCAGTAAAGAAGGCACACTCTTAGAATATACTGTATCATAAGGCTTGTCTTTGAGAGCTTAGTTGTACGCCAACACCGTGGTGTTAGGAACCTCCGACCTAGCCTCTGCCGAGTCCCCAACAACCAGATGTTCCAGTTTTCAGGGGAAATAGAAATAGAGTCTGTGACTCAACTTCTGCTTTTAGACTGACAAGCATCTTAAATCCTTCTCCATATTTCTTGGATTTGTTGAACAGTGCAGAAGAGTCACCTTCCCTGACAGGTACATTTTTTTCTTCCCATCAAAACCAGTGTGGTCTTATTTCACACCTGCTACATTCAGAAACTACAGCTCGTATCCTGTTGCCAGACTGAGGAAATGCAACTATTTGTTAATCACCCACAACCTGCATTCAGAATGACTGCTAGGCTAGGGAATAATGGGACAACATTTTCTAAACTAGGACAACCATCTCAGTAATGGGTGCAATAAGTACAACTACTGGATTAGTTTATACAGATTGGATTAGTTTATACAAATGTATGTTATTTATCTGTGTGTAGCATAATATTAATCAACCATTCACTATCTGTCAGGGCCATCAATGCAAACACAAATACATTAAACAAACAATTCTGAAAATCAACCTGCAATTGAGCATGCTGGGGCATATGATAATGATGGGTGTGATTTTGAGTGTTTTACTCCACACAGTTAAAATGACACGATCACACTCAACTCTGGTTATTAACACCGTCACTGAGGTTCTTTTACACCACTGAGTGTTGATTTAACTCCTGAATCAACACTAGAAATGTTATACTGAAAAGTCAACACCAGGTAAAACTGGCCAAATTGCTGTATACCATAAAATATGGTTCATAGTCTCCTACTCTCTGCTCAATAAAGTCACTGAAAATACTAATTTGAACGACAGACCATGGCAAAGATATCGCCTATGTCAGTACTGTATATGTAAAATGATTAAGGGAATACCAGACACATACATAAATATTCCCATTTACAGTTTAAAACATTCTCACACCTATTCTTTTACATTTATCAGATTGCTCAAACTCCTGACATTAAAGTTGCAGGTAAACATTAATGCTCAGGCACAATTGAAAATGAAGGGGGAAAAAATACTATAAAAAGCTTATTCAGATTCATAAAGGTTCTACTCGACATATTTCAAATACATGTAACAGAAATAGTGTCCATCTCTGTGTCTATCTATCAATCCAAGACTGAGGTTACCATCTGGTCATTGAGACTGTGCTTTAGCTTAAAACACAGTTCTATAGGAGAGGAGTTGGCCAAGGAGACAGGTGTTACTTCACACACTTGTCAGTCATTGCCAAGACAAGCATGCTTTGGCCTGGAGTCAGACGTTGATATGATATGAAGACTTACATTTGTCCTCTTACAGTTCTTACAGCACATTTCGATTGCAATACTCAGCCAGAAAATGCAGAGAAGTACATTTCAGAAGGTGTCAATCACGAAAAAGTCACGAAAGCGTCAAACATTATTTAAATACGTTTGAACAACTCCCAACACCCCAGTTCCTTTCCTTGCTGTAGCGGTCCTGGTTGGAATGCCAAGATTCCTGAGGGTGAATTGGCTGGAGCAGGGAGGAGTGGGTGGGTTATTCCCGTACTGAGTATTTTTCTGGACTTTTTTCCCTGGTTCCCAGGCAGCTAGCAGGCACTGACTCTGCAGTCTGGAGCTGGTGGATGTGAAAGAGTTTTCTGAAAGGATCATTTTACTTTCCGGAGAGGAGGAAAGAGACATGTTTCTTAAGCCATTCACTACCTGTCAGAGCCTTCTTTGAAAGGTTCTCTTTGGGCACTCTTTGAAAGGTTCTGAAAGGATACTACTCTAAAGCACCCTACTCTGAAGTCCATACTCTTCAATTCTAGTCTTTGAGTATACCTGCACTATTGAATTTATAACCCAAGGATGACCGCCGGTCAACGCCACAATCGGGGGAAAATTGTCGACTGCAGTTGAAAACCCTCCGACGAACACAGTCATTTTCTGTTCTGACATCCATATTAAGAAGAAGAACAACTAAGAAATCTGTAGAAAGATAGCCTCTATGAGAAGACCTGTGGGTCGTGGACTTCTATCCAATAGTGTCTCAGTCAGAGTCGGGCGTCAGTTCAATCACATCTCTCTCAGGCCTGTGACTTGAGCCATTGTAGACTGGGAAGACAGTTTGGCGAATGTCAGCAGCAAAAACGCCACAGCAGCAAAGTGACAGACAGTGCACCTGCCCTGGACGGACAAATTGAAGGGTGGCGGAGGAGAGGAGAGAAAGAATGTCTCTGGCAGAGTTGGACACTTTCTACATCATGTCTCTCCCATCGCCGCCAATCACAAACACAGATGGATGGTTGTGCTGATGACCTGAGACACAGAGGCAGACGGGTGATTCACTGGTTCAATAAAAAGCCTGTTTGTGTTTCAGAATGAATTTCACTTATCTACTGATATTACAGTCATTATTTTTGAAGCCATGCTTTTTTAAACGTTAGTTGGCAACACATACAGTATTCCACTCAGGTCCTGTATTCACAGCGGCTCAGAGTAGGAGTGCTGATCTAGGACCAGGTCCTCACTGTCCATGTAATCTTATTCAGTATGATATAAAAGGGAAAACTGTTCCTAAAGTATGTTTTCCTTTGATCAACATTTTCTAGCTTTTGCCTCTATTTGAGTGTGGGCCAACCAAACACACAAGTCTTCAAAGACTAGTGAGCTAAATGTGATTGTGGAGTCAACACAGCCTGTGCTATATGCGTAGGACATACACACAGTCACAGACACACAAAAGCTCACAAACATGCATAAAGGCAACACATACACACACGCTAGTTTACATGCACCTTAGCCAAATACATTTAAACTCGGATTTTCACAATTCCTGACATTTAATCAGAGTAAAAATTCCATGTCTTAGGTTAGTTAGGATCACCACTTTATTTTAAGAATGTGAAATTTCAGAATAATAGTAGAGAGAATGATTTATTTCAGGCCCATTCCTCCTGACAGAGCTGGTGTAACCAAGTCAGGTTTGTAGGCCTCCTTACTCGCACACCCTTTTCAGTTCTGCCCACAAATTTTCTATAGGATTGAGGTCAGGGCTTTGTGATGGCCACTCCAATACCTTGACATGGTTGTCCTTAAGCCATTTTGCCACAACTTTGGAAGTATGCTTGGGGCCATTGTCCATTTGGAAGACCCATTTGCGACCAAGCTTTAACTTATCTCTTGAGATGTTGCTACAATATATCCACATACTTTTCCTGCCTCATGATGCCATCTATTTTGTGTAGTGCACCAGTACCTCCTGCAGCAAAGCAACCCCACAACATGATGCTGCCATCCAGATGCTTCATGGTTGGAATGGTGTTATTCAGCCTGCAAGCGTCCCCCTTTTTCCTCCAAACATAATGATGGTCATTATGGCCACACAGTTCTATTTTTGTTCATCAGACCAGAGGACTCGTTTTACTGTGGATATAGGTACTTTTGTACCTGTTTCCTCCAGAATCTTCACAAGGACCTTTGCTGTTGTTCTGGGATTGCGTTGCACTTTTCGCACCAACGTACATAAATATCTAGGAGACAGAACGCGTCTCCTTCCTGAGCGGTATGACACCTGCGTGGTCCCATGGTGTTTATACTTGCGTACTATTGTTTGTACAGATGAACGTGGTACCTTCAGGCATTTGGAAATAGCTTCTAAGGATGAACCAGACTGGAGGTCTACAATTGTCTGATTTCTTTAGATTTTTGCATGATGTCAAGCAAAGAGGCACTGAGTTTGAAGGTAAGGCCTTGAAATACATCCACAGGTACACCTCCAATTGACTTACATTATGTCAATTAGCCTATCTGTTACGGATACAGGTATCCTGTGTCTGTGTATGTATCCTGTGTTCTTTTCTCTCCTTCTCCCCTCACAGATGAAAATCATCACTCCCCAATCAGTCACCAATCAATCATCAATCAGAAGGCACACCTCCTCCTGTTTCCTACCCAATCACAGTTAATTTCCCTTGGTTTAAAACCCCTGTCAGTTGTTTGCTCTAGAGCTCAATCTCTCTGTAAATGCCATGTCTGTAGGGTTCTCTGTTTCACGCTCTCTTTATGTATTGACCTCTCTTTTGTTTGAGCACCTCCATATCACTTTGTCCTCACCTGTGATTATTGTTTGCTGGTGGGAAAAGGGGGAAACAAGACAAGTCGCCCATGGGCATACACTACCCGTAGGTAAACTTTGTTAAATACACTAGTTAGAACTGGGTGGACCACCCACTGTATTTTTTTGGTTAGTTAGTTAGCTGTTGTTGAAATAGGCTAGTCTAGCTTAGGGGTGTTTTTGGATGCTTATTGTTTCTTTCCTTGGGTCCAGCTCAGCCCCTTTTCCTGCTCCCCCATTACCGTGTGTTCACTAATAAACCCTGAGTTTGACGGTAGATTTCAGTTGTCGTGGTTATTTCGTTCACACTTTTACTTTGTCACTGTTATAAATTGCATGAGTTATGTTACGGGTCTCATTACCATCCCCCCCTAGACTGTCGGGCCAAAAGGGATTTGTAACACTATCAGAAGCTTCTAAAGTCATGATATAATTTCCTGGAATTTGCCAAGCTGTTTAAAGGCACAGCCAATTTAGTGTATGTAAACTTCTGACCCACTGGAATTGTGATACAGTGAAATAATCTGTCTGTAAACAATTGTTGGAAAAATGACTTGCACAAAGTAAATGTCCTAACCGACTTGCCAAAACTATAGAAATTTGTGGAGTCGTTGAAAAATGAATTTTTATGACTCCAACCTAAGTGTATGTAAACTTCCAACTTCAACTATGTGTAAATCAAACACAGCTAAAAACAGTGTGTTGTGAAAGTATTCACCCCTTGGCATTTTTCCTATTTTTGTTGCTTTACAACCTGGATTTCAAATGGATTTTTGGGGGGTTTGTGTCATTTGATTTAGACAATATGCCTACCTGCTGTACAGAAATATTTAAGTCATACCACAGATTCTCAATTGGATTGAGGTCTGGGCTTTGACTAGGCCATCCAAGACATTTTAAATGATTCCCCTTAAACTACTCGAGGGTTGCTTAAACTACTCGATCGTCACTCAATGCCTAGGTTTACCTCAACTGTAATCAATATCATATCTTTGTCTGTACATTATGCATTGAATCTATTCTACTGCACCCAGAAACCTGCTCCTTTTACTCTTTGTTCTGAACGTACTAGACGGCAAGTTCTTATAGCCTTTAGCCGTAACCTTATCCTGCTCCTCTGCTCCCCTGGTGATGTAGAAGTTAATCCAGGCCCTGCAGTGCCTAGCTCCACTCCCTGGGGTGGCAGGGTAGCCTAGTGGTTAGAGCGTTGGACTAGTAACCGGAAGGTCACAAGTTCAAACCCCCGAGCTGACAAGGGACAAATCTGTCATTCTGCCCCTGAACAGGCAATTAACTAACCCACTGTTCCTAGGCCGTCATTGAAAATAAGAATTTGTTCTTAACTGACTTGCCTAGTTAAATAAATATAAACAATAAACTCATTCCCCCGGCACTCTCAATTGTTGACTTCTGTAACTGTAAAAGCCTTGGTTTCATGCCTGTTAACATCAGAAGCCTCCTCCCTAAGTTTGTTTTATTCACTGCTTTAGCACACTCTGCCAACCCGGATGTCCTAGCCGTGTCTGAATCCTGGCTTAGGAAGGCAACCAAAAACCCTGAAATTTCCATCCCTAAATATACAATTTTCCGACAAGATAGAACTGCCAAAGGGGGTGGGGTTGCAATCTACTGCAGAGACAGCCTGCAGAGTTCTGTCTTACTATCCAGGTCTGTGCCCAAACAATTTGAGCTTCTACTTTTAAAAATCCACCTTTCAGAAACAAGTCTCTCACCATTGTCGCTTGCTATAAACCATCTTCTGCCCCCAGCTGTGCCCTGGACACCATATGTGAATTGATTGCCCCCATCTATCTTCAGAGCTCGTGCTGTTAGGTGACCTAAACTGGGACATGCTTAACACTCCAACCATCTTACAATCTAAGCTTGATGCCTTCAATCTCACACAAATGATCATGGAACCTACCAGGTACAACCCCGAATCCGTAAACACAGGCAACCTCATATCATCCTAACCAACCTGCACTCTAAATACATCTCTGTCTTCAACCAGGATCTCAGCGATCACTGCCTCATTGCTTGCGTACGTATTGGGTCTGCGGTCAAATGACCACCCCTCATCACTGTCAAACGCTCCCTAAAACACTTTAGCGAGCAGGCTTTTCTAATTGACCTGGCCCGGGTATCCTGGAAGGATATTGACCTCATTCTGTCAGAAGATGCCTGGTTATTCTTTAAAAGTACTTTCCTCACAATCTTAAATAATCATTCCCCATTCAAAAAATGTAGAACCAGGAACAGATATAGCACGAGGTTCACTCCAGACCTGACTGCCCTTGACCAGCAAAAAACATCCTGTGGCGTATTGCATTAGCATTGAATAGCTCCCGCGATATGCAACTTTTCAGGGAAGTTAGTGACCAATATACACAAGCAGTTAGGAAAGCAAAGGCTAGCTTTTTCAAACATAAATTTGCATCCTGCAGCACAAACTCCAAAACGTTCTGGGACACTGTAAAGTCCATGGAGAATAAGAGCACCTCCTCTCAGCTGCCCACTGCACTGAGGCTAGGAAACACTGTCACCACCGATAAAACCACAATTTAGAATTTCAATAAGCATTTTTCTACGGCTGGCCATGCTTTCCACCTGGCCACCCCTACCCCGGTCAACAGCCCTGCACCCACCACAGCAACTTTCCAAAGCCTCCCCCATTTCTCCTTCACCCAAATCCAGATAGCTGATGTTCTGAAAGAGCTGCAAAATCTGGACCCCTACATATCAGCAGGGCTAGACAATCTGGACCCTCTCTTTCCAAAATTATCAGCTGAAATTGTTGCAACCCCTATTACTAGCCTGTTTAACCTCTTTCGTATCGTCTGAGATCCCCAAAGATTGGAAAGCCACCGCGGTCATCCCGCTCTTCAGAGGTGGAGAAACTCTAGACCCAAACTACTACAGACCTATCTATCCTACCCTGCCTTTCTAAGGGCTTCGAAAGCCAAGATAACAAAGAGATCACCGACCATTTTGAATCCCACCGTACTTTCTCCGCTATTCAATCTGGTTTCCAAGCTGGTTATCGGTGCACCGCAGCCACGCTCAAGGTCCTAAACGATATCATAACCTCCATCGATAAGAGACAATACTATGCAGCTGTATTTATCGACCTGGCCAAGGCTTTTGACTCTGTCAATCACCACATTCTTATCGACAGACTCAACAGCCTTGGTTTCTCAAATGACTGCCTCGCCTGGTTCACCAACTACTTTTCAGACAGAGTTCAGTGTGTCAAATCGGAGGGCCTGTTGTCCGGACCTCTAGCAGTCTCTATGGGGGTGCCACAGGGTTTAATTCTTGGGCCAACTCTTTTCTCTGTAAACATCAATGTCGCTCTTGCTGCTGGTGATTCTCTGATCCACCTCTTTGCAGGTTATACCATTCTGTATACATATGGCCCTTCTTTGGACACTGTGTTAACTAACCTCCAGACAAGCTTCAATGCTGTACAACTCTCCTTCCTTGGCCTCCAACTATTCTTAAATGCAAGTAAAACTAAATGCATGCTCTTCAACCGATCACTTCCAGCACCTGCCCCGTCCAGCATCACTACTCTGGACAGTTCTGACTTAGAATATGTGGACATCTACAAATACCTAGGTGTCTTGTTAGACTGTAAACTGTCTTTCCAGACTCACATTAAGCATCTCAAATCCAAAATTAAATCTAGAATCGGCTTCCTATTTCGCAACAAGCATCCTTCACTCATGCTGCCAAACATACCCTCGTAAAACTGACTATCCTACCAATCCTTGACTTCAGAGATATAATTTACAAAATAGCCTCCAACACTCTACTCAGCAAATTGGATGTAGTCTATCACAGTGCCATCCGTTTTGTCACCAAAGCCCCATATACTACCCACCACTGCGACCTGTATGCTCTCGTTGGCTGGCCCTAGCTTCGTAATCATCGCCAAACCCAGGTCATCTATAAGTCTTTACGTAAAGCCCCGCCTTATCTCAGCTCATTGGTTACCATAGCAGCACCCAACCGTAGCACACGCTCCAGCAGGTATATTTCACTGGTCACCCCCAAAGCCAATTCCTCCTTTAGTCGCCTTTCCTTCCAGTTCTCTGCTGCCAATGACTGGAACAATTTGCAAAAATCACTGAAGCTGGAGACTCATAACTTCCTCACTAACTTTAAGCACCAGCTGTCAGAGCAGCTCACAGATCACTGCACATGTACATAGCCCATCTGTAAATACCCATCCAAGTACCTCATCCCCATACTGTTATTTTTATATTTTTTACTCCTTTGCACCCCAGTATCTCTACAAGCACATTCATCTTCTGCACATATACCACTCCAGTGTTTAATTGCTCAATTGTAATTATTTCGCCACTATGGCCTATTTATTGCGTTTACGTCCCTTATCTTACCTTACAGTGCCTTGCGAAAGTATTCGGCCCCCTTGAACTTTGCGACATTTCAGGCTTCAAACATAAATATATAAAACTGTATTTTTTTGTGAAGAATCAACAACAAGTGGGACACAATCATGAAGTGGAACGACATTTATTGGATATTTCAAACTTTTTTAACAAATCAAAAACTGAAAAATTGGGCGTGCAAAATTATTCAGCCCCCTTAAGTTAATACTTTGTAGCGCCACCTTTTGCTTCGATTACAGCTGTAAGTCGCTTGGGGTATGTCTCTATCAGTTTTGCACATCGAGAGACTGAATTTTTTTCCCATTCCTCCTTGCAAAACAGCTTGAGCTCAGTGAGGTTGGATGGAGAGCATTTGTGAACAGCAGTTTTCAGTTCTTTCCACAGATTCTCGATTGGATTCAGGTCTGGACTTTGACTTGGCCATTCTAACACCTGGATATGTTTATTTTTGAACCATTCCATTGTAGATTTTGCTTTATGTTTTGGATCATTGTCTTGTTGGAAGACAAATCTCCGTCCCAGTCTCAGGTCTTTTGCAGACTCCATCAGGTTTTCTTCCAGAATGGTCTTGTATTTGGCTCCATCCATCTTCCCATCAATTTTAACCATCTTCCCTGTCCCTGCTGAAGAAAAGCAGGCCCAAACCATGATGCTGCCACCACCATGTTTGACAGTGGGGATGTTGTGTTCAGCTGTGTTGCTTTTACGCCAAACATAACGTTTTGCATTGTTGCCAAAAAGTTCAATTTTGGTTTCATCTGACCAGAGCACCTTCTTCCACATGTTTGGTGTGTCTCCCAGGTGGCTTGTGGCAAACTTTAAACGACACTTTTTATGGATATCTTTAAGAAATGGCTTTCTTCTTGCCACTCTTCCATAAAGGCCAGATTTGTGCAATATACGACTGATTGTTGTCCTATGGACAGAGTCTCCCACCTCAGCTGTAGATCTCTGCAGTTCATCCAGAGTGATCATGGGCCTCTTTGCTGCATCTCTGATCAGTCTTCTCCTTGTATGAGCTTGAAGAATTTTGAAAAGAATAATGAGCAAATACTGCATAATACAGGTGTGCATGAGACCCAAGAAGTCTTACAGCTGTAATTGCTGCCAAAGGTGCTTCTAACATGTATTGACTTACTTATGCAATGACTATATTTTAGTTATTTTATTTATCTTAAAAAATGTATGATATCATTTTTCTTCCACTTGACAATCGTAGTTTGAGAACATTCCAAGATTTGGAAGACACATACACATTACCAGGCAACTAGTAATGTGTACGTTTTCCCTTGGGAAACACAACTACCGAATCGTCCAATGATGGGATTTATAAATAAATGATCTGGGCTCCCAAAAATACTTTACTCTATAATATATACAGTACACATTCTGAGCTAGTCATTAAAAAAGTATGAACCACAGATATACAGTGCCTTCAGAAAGTATTCATACCCCTTGACTTATTCCACATTTTGTTGTGTTACAGCCTGAATTCAAAATTGATTCAATTGTTTTTTATCTCACCCATCTATCTACACACAATACTCCATAATAACAAAGTGAAAACTTGTTTATTGAAACTGAAATACAGAAATATCTTATTTACATAAGTATTCACACCCTAGAGTCAATACATGTTAGACCTTTGGCAGTGATTACAGCTGTAAGTCTTTCTGGGTAAGTCTCTAAGAGCTTTGCACACCTGGATGGTACAATATTTGTCCATTTAGGGGTTAGACGGAGACATATTGGCCTTTGCGTCGGACTCATTAAAGAAAACGAGGTGAGTAATCGCTGTTCTGATGTCAAGAAGCTCTTTTCGATCATATGAGACTGTAGCAGCAAAATGATGTACAAAATACGTTACAAATAATGAGAAAATAACTAACAAAATAGCACAGTTGGTCAGAAGCCCGTAAAACGTCAGCCATCCCCTCGGGAGAAATTACTACATTTGGGTGACAACTAAACCAAAAATTAGACGTTGTTTTTTTCATTGTAATTTGGTTGTGTTTTTAAATGTTGAAAGCATAGTGATAAAACATTGAAAAATGCAGGTAAGGGAGATAGCGAATGGCAAGATAGGTAGAGATAAAATGGTCATGGCTCCATTCACATGTATTTGACATTAGTCTATTTGAGTCAGGTCTGAATCAGGCCATCTGATTGATATGAATCAAGAAAGAGCACATGTAAATTAGAGGATTCTGCCATCTAGTGGTTTAGAGACGCCAGTGGCCTGAATCCTTTCCCTGCAATGTCCCATAAGGACCAGGCAAGGGCGCCACTTCTGAGTTCCCATTGTACAGGTTACAGAGCAGCGGTAAGGCTTCATTCTAACACTGTTCCAGTAGCCAGCCAGCCAGCCAGCCTGCCAGCCTGCCTGCCTGCCTGCCAATTAACTATTCTCTGTCATCTTCTGCTTTTGTAGTAATATACTGTAACTACAGTTACAGTCTGTTTAAATTGCCGGGTGTGTGTCACTGTACGTCTATGAAGAGGTGAAGATTAGGCTAGGAGGCATTTTAAAGCTCCCACAGATCATCGTTAGGAGACCGCAATTTACTCTCTCCGTCCATGTTAGCACACGTCTGCTAGCATAACAGTCCTCTCTCTCACACACTGCTGGAGGGGAGAGTGAGGGAGGAGGAGAGAACAGGTGTAGACTGGGAATGGCAATACAGTTGATTTCATTTGAATTATGATTATGAGCTCTGGAAAATTGTCTTCACCAGAGGAAGACCTTAACAAACACTTTTCTGAATTTCAAATTGACCTCTAGCCCCCAGGGACTCAGAGCATTAGATAAGAGCAACTGTAAGTGCTTCACCTGTCCTTCATAAACTGGGTGGAATTTGCACCATTACTTACACTTACACAATAGTTTCAGATCAACAGGAGTGCCTACGGGCATTGGTTGTGGTCAAAAGTTGCTGTGGTCAAATGTGAAGGAGAGCTGTTAGGGGTGTCATTCCAAGACTGACCTGATGGTGGCGGTGCTGTTCACCAAATGGCTTCATGTGTCCAGCCCTATCACGGATGGGCAAAAATAACAAAATACCATAAAGATGAAATGCATCAAAAAAAACCACAAAATACCTGTATAAACTACAAAATACTTTTATTTGTTAAATACTTGCATTTTGTAATGTTTTTAATTAAAATGTATAATTAAAATGTATTTCAAACTATATTTGCAGGTAGCCAGCCCGAACAGCAACATATTCTGTTACAGTTACAAAAACATTTCTTGCTAAGACTGTGATATATTGTTGTTTATCTACGTTAGTTAAGCAAGTCACTCTGGATAAGAGTGTCTGCTAAATGACCTAAATGTATATGAGAAAAAGAAAATACCAAAATAAACTGCAAAGCACACTGGGTATTATTATTTGCCTGGTTTCGGGGCGGAATAATACTCCTCACGCGTATTATGTTCCCTTTTATATTTAAATGTTTGTAATTTAGCAGATACCGACCGGATATGAAACCCACATTACCCATCTTCCCCAAGATCGTGTCACTGAGATAAAGGCTAGCTCTGGGAGCTAATAAAAGTTACAAGGTGTGAGGCAAGGTTACTGATCACGCCAGTGTAGTTCACTAAACCTCCTCCACTACGACACATTCAATGAACCGTATAGAGTTGTCATTGTAGCCTACCTCTGTTGGACTAACCATGACTAATGCTGAAGCCATGCAAAATCAATGTGGATATCTCTTAAGCTGCCCTCCACCCACATAAACAAACATGATTTTTCTATTGTTTTCCCACATATTTCTCCAACCACCCACACACACACGGGCTCACACACGCACACACACACACACTCACATTGGCTGTTATTGAGAGATAAACAGGACGTGTTGAATCACATCCTGGGTTATCACAGTGTTGAACAGGGGTGCATTCCTTGAAATACCACCAAAAGGTGAACCCCAGGGTTGAGTGGTGGTACTTAACAAAAAGCATGCCTGTGATTGTCTGTGGCTTGTGACTCAGCTCTTCACATGGTTAGAGTTCATCTGTAAAAATGTGCTGCATACCCTTTCAAAGTACTGCAGCTATAATGCAGGAAGACACGTGACTAAACAATAGGAAGAAGCCGCCGTCCACACACTCAGATCCATGCAACTTCCAGTTTTACCATGCCTTTGATCACAATAGAACTTCCTCGGAGTGGTTCTATGCTCTGCTCAGATCACTGCTAGTGTAATGAAAGTGCAACACCATGCGTGATGAGTAGCCATGTCTGAGAACCCACAAGATAACGCACTCATTAGCTCAGCCCACTAACAACGTCTTGTGGCGTGTAAACGACCTGGAAATTAGACTTTGGTCAAACAACCCATTTCACATGCTTGTTTTTTCAGAGTAAAAATAGCTCTAGGCCGTGTGATCAATCAGAGTGATCTGATAGGCTGAGACAAAATGTTTCCCAAGGTCTCGACATGGGGACTACACACACTTATGCAAGCGATCTGACACATGCACGCGTACACACACACACGCACGCACGCACGCACGCACGCACACACACACACACACACACACACTGGAGACGTTGGCTGGGCGGGGAACTGGAAGGGGGAAAGTGTGTGTGTGTGTGTGTGTGTTGGCGAATGGAGGTGTACAAGGGGAATCAAAATAATCAATATTACAGTGTGTGTGTCTCTTCATAGTCCGCGTTGTGCCGTGAGGTGTTTTTTAAATCAAATTTTACTGCTCGCTTGAGTTACTAGTGGAATGTGGAAGAGAATTCCATGTAGTCATGGCTCTATGTAGTACCTGTGCGCCTCCCAGAGTTTGTTCTGGACTTGAGGACTGTGAAGAGACCCCTGGTGGCATGTCTTGTTGGGTATATATGGGTGTCGGAGCTGTGTGTTATCAGTCTGAACAGACATAATCTGGTGCTTTCAACATGCCAATACCTCTCACAGAGTAGTGATGCAGTCTATGTCTCCTCTACTTTGAGCCAGGAGAGATGGACTTTTATGTTATTCAAATTAGCACCTCTGTGTACATTTAAGGGCCAGCCGTGCTGCTCTGGGTCAACTGTTAGAGGATTCTGTTGAACGGATTCTAAACAGCTTCTACCCCCGAGCCATAAGACTCCTGAACAGCTAATCAAATGGCCACCCAGACTATTTGCACCCCCCACGCTGCTGCTACTCTCTTATTATCTATGCATAGCCACTTTAATAACCCTACCTGCATGTACATAATTACCTCAATTCCCTCGACACCGGTGCTCCCACAGATTCACACATTGACTCTGTACCGGTACCACTTGTATATAGCCTCGCTATTGTTATTTACTGCTGCTTCTTAATGATTTGTTTTTCATCTCTTACTTTTTTCTGTTGGTATTTTCTTAAAACTGCATTGTTGGTTAAGGACTTGGTAAGTAAGCATTTCACTGTAAGGTCAACACCTGTTGTATTCGGCGTATGTGACAAACAACGTTTGATTTGATTTGATTTGACGTCAGAGGACGTAAAGCTGTAACACATATGTTAATTCAGACTGTGATCGACAATGTCAAAAGCTGCACTGAAGTCTAAAAAAACAACTCCCAACATCGTATTAACGATATTAACTATTTCAGCCAATCATAAGTAATTTGTGTCTGTGCCCGTACATATTGCGTTTCCTTCCCTATAATTGTGCTAAAAGTCAGTGAAATAGCATCGTATCTGGTCAAACATAAAACAAATTTGAGTGGAATGACTTTTGCTTCCCTCTAGGCCTGAGGGCACACATTTTGCTGTAGGCTTAGATTGAATAGATGGCAATATAGTTCGCTAGAATTCTCAGTAATTTTCCATCCAAGTTGTCAGCACCAAGTAGTTTGTCATTATTGATAGACAATAATTGTTTCTCTTCCATGCATGAGAGTTAAGTCTCATGCATGGAAACACTGAACAGGTGAGACAGTTACAGTCAGTTCTATCCATTATCCCATTCCACTCTGTCCAGACTTATCCTCTCCAAGCTGATCCAGGAGATGGGTTAGGACTTGGTGAGACTGTGGTTGGTCCTGCATAATGTGGTTCCCATGTCTCTTCCAGGATTTAATGGTCTGACAAAGAGGGAATATGACAACTTCTGTTCACTTTATGACATGATGGGCGGCTTTTTGAGCTTCCCTCAGGTCTCATACCAAGGAATGTGTGTGCGTGCGTGCGTAGGTGCGTGCACCACTCTCTATTCCCACCAGGTCTGTGTTACATAAACTACTGAAACAAGCGGTTTGTGTTGAAATGGCAGGGCCCAAGATAAGATCTGCTAGAATGCTCAAGAACCCACTGCTATGGAGGACAAATGCAGGGTTGTGTTAGAGGTATGTTGACTCTAACCTGGAGAGGATTCCAATATGACAACTCCAGACCTCTGAGAGGGAAGGAGGGATATATCATATATCACTAGGGAGAATGTTTCTCTGTCTAGGATGAAACACACACATGCACGCACACCACAGGAGGTTGGTGGCACCTTAGAAAAGGATGGGTTCGTGATAATGGCTGGAGCAGAATAGATGGAATGGTATCGAATACATCAGACGCATGATTTCCATGTGTTTGATGCCATTCCATTTGCTCCGTTCTGGACATTAGAATAAGCAGCCCTCCCTTCAGCAGTCTCTTGTGACGCATGCACACACACAATGGAGGCTGGTGGGAGTAGCTATAGGAGGATGGGCTCATTGTAATGGCTGAAATGGAATTAATGGAATGAAGTCAAACGTGGTTTCCATATGTTTGATGTGTTTGATACCGCTCCATTTATTACATTCCAGCCATTACATTCCAGCCTATAGCTCCTCCCTCCAGCTCCTCCCACACACACACACCGGGGCATGGGGTGGGGTCTTCATGCAGCAGCCCAGTTCAAAGGTCAAGCTACTGATTTGACACCTCTTCTAAATAACACACACACTATGTCACCCTTTAGATACCACCACCCTCCCCTTCGAAAACAAATTATATTCTCTCCGCCTCTCTTCCTCCCCTTTAAGTTCCTCTACCAATTCTCCCTCTTCCCCCCCTCTCCACTTTCTCATCCTCCACTTTCTCATCCTCTCCATGTCTCCCCTTCTCATCCTCATCTCCTCTCTCTTTCTCCCTCGCTCTTCCTCTCCCTCTGTCCCACTCTTCCCTCTCTCCTTCTCTTCATCCTCTTCTCCCCCCTCCCCTGCTGAAAACCCCCCTGCATAGACCAGCATACATTTCAAGATGGCCTAGCTGGTTATGCTGGCAGACCAGCATGGTCAAGGTCAAGTTGGTCTGACCAGCATGGTCTAGCTGGTTATGCTGGCAGACCAGCATGGTCAAGGTCAAGTTGGTCTGACCAGCATGGTCTAGCTGGTTATGCTGGCAGACTAGCATGGTCTAGAATCAAGGGGGGGGGGGGCAATTCCAGTCCTCAAGGGCCTGATTGGTGTCACAGTTTTTCCCCAGTCCCAGCTAACACACCTGACTCCAATAATCATCATCATGATCTTCAGTTTAAAATGAAATTTGATTAGGACTGGAGTTGCCCACCCCTGGTCTAGCTGGTTATGCTAGCAGAACAGCCTTCATTGTATTTTCACTGGTGACCAGCTTTCGTTGTTTTTTCCACTGGCAGACCAGCCTTGGTTGTGTTTTTCTCTGGTGACCAGCCTTGGTTGTGTTTTTCTCTGGTGACCAGCCTTGGTTGTGTTTTTCTCTGGTGACCAGCCTTGGTTGTGTCTTTTCTCGTTAGACACTAGTGACCAGCATAAGAAAAACCAGCATCAAGTCACATTATGCTGGTTTGCAAAGTGATGTTTAATTTCTATTGGAATCCAGACAAAATGGGATGCCTGCCAGGGTTAGAAAGATACATTTGATAAATCATTTAAACTGGAACAACCATTTCAGGAATGGGTGCAATAAGTCCAACTAACAGATTGGATTACTTTAAAAAATGTTTGCTATTTATCTTTGTGTAGCATAACATACATTTATTGATTAATGCATCAATCTATATACTGTACATGCAAAAACCCAGATATTGAAACAAACAATTCAAAAATATATAATAGCATTAGAGCCTGCTGGGAAATATGATAATGCTGGGCATGGTTTTGCAGAGCAGCAGAATTCTGATTACTTGGGAGTCAACTTCACTTGGGATTTGAACTCACAACCTTCCAGTTACCCGCAACCTGCATTTCCTGCAGGTGTGACAAAGATTGTTAAAAGATTTGTCACTACGGCGGAACCATTTTGGGTACCACATAAAATCCGCTGTATTTATTAAGGATCCGGATTTACTGCGGGCTTCCTGGAATCCAGCAACATTAAGGCAGTTATATACAACTTAAAATACTACATGACATTACATTTCACAACACAAGTCTGTTCCCTCAGGCCACTACTCTACTATCACATATCTACAGTACATAACTCATGTGTACGTGTGCGTAGAGTGAGTGTCTTATGTGTGTGTGTGTCTGTGCCTGTGTGTGTGTCTTTTCACAGTCCCGCTGTTCCATAAGTTGTATTTTTATCAGTTTTTAAAAATCTGATTCTACTTCTTGCATCAGTTGCCTGATGTGGAATAGAGTTCCATGTAGCCATGGCTCTATGTAGCACAGTGCGCCTCCCATAGTCTGTTCTTGACTTAGGGACTGGGAAGAGACATTTGATGGCATGTCTTGTGGGGTATGCATGGGACACATGGGTGTCCGAGCTGTGTGCTAGTAGTTTTAACAGACACCTCAGTGCATTCAGCATGTCAACACTTCTTACAAAAACAAGTAGTGATTAAGTCAATCTCTCATCCACTTTGAGCCATGAGAGATTTACATGCATATTATTAATGTTAGCTCTCTGTGTACATTTAAGGGCCAGCCGTGCTGCCTTGTACTGAGCCAATTGTAATTTTCTCTTTGTTGGTACTTGACCACACAGGAATCCAGGTGCAACAAAACTAGAGAGCCTGTAGGACCTGCCTTGTTGATAGTGTTGTTAAATTTGTACTTGTAGGGTAGGGGAAGCCTTTTGAGTTCCATTTAGAACCCTCTAATGAAGAACCCTCTGGTTCCAGGTAGAACCAATGACAGGTTCTACGGTTATACTTATAGGATACTTCAGATGTGCTTATGGCACACACTGTTTAAAAGTACCTGTAACTTGACAGTAAGTTATTGGCTACTGAGTTGCAGTAAGAAATACAGTATTTGTACAGCTGAATTAAGGTGTTACTGTTGTAAAACTTGTTTTTGTTTACCTTACTTTCACTGCACTTTGTTATTGTAAAATTCACAGTAACTTACTGATCTCTGTCATGCACCTGATGGTGTAGCAGGAAGGTCAGTTTGCTGCCAACCTGGAGTTTGAGGCCAGGTGAGGTTGGCTCCCATGTGTGCTCACCACAAAGCATGCTTAATAGTAGTCACCTAATGTTATAATCCTTCTTGTAATAATCATGTACCCTAATTTTGAGGGTGTGTGGTTCTGTGGCAGTCGGTTTCGTTCAAGATGAAGGAGGATGATCTTTTTTTTTCATGAGCATGGCCTTATTTCTATTACAGCATATTGGATGACTGTCATTCATATCCATTAACCCAGTTTAATGTAACATCAATAGATTTAGGCTACTACATTATACTAAAATGTTCCCTGTACGCATCATTAGGTTGCTACAACCTAGCCTATGAATGAAAGTTTACAATGTAGGTGCACAGGTCGAGACAATTTCGAGTAATCAAGGTGACAGACACATTCAATACCAGTTCTGTACTCTAGCACTTTGAATTTGAAAGGATACAATGACAATGAGGGTGAAGTGCAGCACTGTCAGCTTTCACTAACGACACAAATGAATACACCTGCCTAACGACACACATCTGTGAAGCCAATTCAACAAATACTTGTAGTACCTTAAAATGGGGGGCCCTTGTACAAAAGGTGCTGTCATTTCTAAACCTCAAATTAAAGCTGACAGTCTGCACTTCACCCATTGCCATTGTATCCTTTCAAACTCAAAATGCTAGGGTACAGAACCAAAATAACAAAAAAATGGTCACTGTCCAATGAATTATGGTGCTCACTGTATAATTCCTTCTAGCATCTATCTTCTTGCTCTCCTCCGCTCACCTTTTCCCTTCGCCAGTGGACTTCAGTGCACAACACATCAGCTGTCTGTGACCAGGCGGAAAAAAAACATTTCAAAGACAAACCTTCATATCATGAACGCTAACTGCTACACATCATAGTCAACATAGCTATTTAAACTAACGTGTTAGTAAACCCGCTACAATCATGCAGTACAGTGTATACAGTTAGCAGTAAGCAGTTTAGCAGTTACACCGGTGGGCATACATTTATAAAACCAAAAGCTTATCTTGACTTGGAAGAGTTCCAGTGTTGGATAGCCATACACAGCTAGCTAACATATTTTGCCTCTCTCTTTGAGCCGGGTGTTTGAGTAGTTCAAACCAGCTAGCTGCATTTGATGCTAGCTAAGCAAGTGAAAGTGAAAGTTTAAAAAAATATGTTCTCTCTTTCTCTCTTGTTTCTCCTTAATTTTGGAAGAAATCTATTTGTTCAGAACTGTTCAATTATTGTCTTTCTCTCTCTTTGAGTCAATGACTCATCACACGTTATGCACTGCAGTGCTAGCTAGCTAGCTGTCACTTATGCATTCAGTACTAGATTAATTATCTGATCCTTGGGTGGACAACATGTCAGTTCATGCTGCAAGGGCTCTGATAGGTTGGAGCATATACTCCTGAAGTTGTCATAATTACTGAGTAAGTCTATGAAAGGCGATGAGAACCATTAGCCTCCTAGGTTTTGTGTTGAAGTCGTTGTACCCAGAGGAGGATAGAAGCTAGCAGTACTCTGGCTTAACCATGGTGATACCCTACAGAGTACTGCTGAGGGTACTTCAGACCTTCATTTCAAAACAGTGTGTTTAAATCAATTATTTGGTGACGTGAATATATTTAGCATAGTTTTATCTAACATAATACATTTGAAATATATAACTATTAAAATGTTTCTGAAATTCACTGAGGAGGATGGTCCTCCCATTCCTCTTCCGAGGAGCTTCCACTGGTGTGGATACAGTTGAAGTCGGAAGTTAGGTTTCAACCACTCCACAAATTTCTTGTTAACAAACTATAGTTTTGGCAAGTTGGTTAGGAGATCTACTTTGTGCATGACACAAGTAACTTTTCTAACAATTGTTTACAGACAGATTATTTCACGTATAATTCATTGTATCACAATTCCAGAGGGTCAGAAGTTTACATACACTAAGTTGACTGTGCCTTTAAACAGTTTGGAAAAGTCCATGATGTCATTACTTTAGAAGCTTCTGATCATTTGAGTCAATTAGTGGTGTAGCTGTGGATGTATTTCAACACCTACCTTCAAACTCAGTGCCTCTTTGCTTGACATCATAGGAAAATCAAAAGAAATCAGCCAAGACGTCAGAAAAAAAATTGTAGACCTCCACAAGCCTGGTTCATTCTTGGGAGCAATTTCCAAACGCCTGAAGGTACCACATTCATCTGTACAATCAATAGTACGCAAGTATAAACACAATGGGACCATGCAACCATCATACCGCTTAGGAAGGAGACGCGTTCTGTCTCCTAGAGATGAATGTACTTGGGTGCGAAAAGTGAAAATCAATCCCAGAACAACAGCAAAGGACCTTGTGAAGATGCTGGAGGAAACAGGTACAAAAGTATATATATCCACAGTAAAACGAGTCCTATATCGACATAACCTGAAAGGCCGCTCAGCAAGGAAGAAGCCACTGCTCCAAAACCGCCATAAAAAAGTCTACAGTTTGCAACTGCACATGGGGACAAAGATTGTACTTTTTGGAGAAATGTCCTCTGGTCTGATGAAACAAAAATAGAACTCTTTGTTCATAATGACCACCGTTATGTATTGAGGAAAAGGGGGATGCTTGCAAGCCGAAGGTATACCATCCCAACTGTGAAGCACGGGGGTGGGAGCATCATGTTGTGGGGGTGCTTTACTGCAGGAGGGACTGGTGCACTTCACAAAATATGTGGATATATTGAAGCAACATCTCAAGACATCAGGAAGTTAAAGCTTGGTCGCAAATGGGTCTTCCAAATGAACAGTGACCCCAAGCATTCTTCCAAAGTTGTGGAAAATTTGGCTTTAAGGACATCAAAGTCAAGGTATTGGAGTGGCCATCACAAAGCCCTGACCTCAATCCTATAGAACATTTGTAGGTAGAACTGAAAAAGCGTGCGTGAGCAAGGAGGCCTACAAACCAGCTCTGTCAAGAGGAATGTGCCAAAATCCACCAAACCTATTGTGGGAAGCTTGTGGAAGGCTACCTAAAACATTTGACCCAAGTTAAACAATTTAAAGGCAATGCTACCAAATACTGAGTGTATGTAAACTGACCCACTGGGAATGTGATGAAAGAAATGTAAGCTGAAAAAATAATTCTCTCTACTATTATTCTGACATTTCACATTCTTAAAATAAAGTGGTGATCCTAACTGACCTAAAACACTGAACATTTACTAGGATTAAATGTCAGGAATTGTGAACAACTGAGTTTAAATGTATTTGGCTAAGGTGTATGTAAACTTCTGACTTCAACTGTATATGTTCTTGGTAATACAGATGCACTTGGTGGCACTACTGAAACATTAATGCACTTCTGCCCAAAAGTTTGCAAGTTCAAATCCCAAAAGCCTTTATGCACACTTTACATTAAATGTCCCTGAGCACTACCATTTAATTTTTTGTATTTTTTTTTACTAATTCAATTTGTTGCTTGGACTTATTGCACCCGTTACATAAATGGTTCTCATTTATTCATTTTTCTAATCCTGTTAGTTATTCTGATTGTTGGTGAATAAAAGTTACAATTTTTTTCTATTGCCACTCAGGCTTGATTCCAATAGGAAGTTGACATCACTTTGCAAGCCGGCATTTTGAATATGCTGGTACGCTGCTGACCAGTGTCAGAAACACACCGAAGGCTGGCCACCAGCTAAAACACAACGACTGCTGGTCACCAGCAAAAACACAATGAAGGCTGGCCACCAGCTAAAACACAACGACGGCTGGTCATCAGAGAAACACAATGAAGGCTGGTCACCAGCTAAAACACAACGAAGGCTGGCCACCAGCTAAAACACAACGAAGGCTGGCCACCAGCAAAAACATAATGAAGGCTGGTCACCAGAGAAACACAATGAAGGCTGGTCACCAGTAAAAACACAATGAAGGCTGGTCACCAGCCTATGCTGGACTATGCTGTTTTTTTCAGCAGGGTCTCTTATCCTCTCTCATCCTGTCTCCCACTCTCTCCCACTCCTCCTCCCCATCTCCCCCAAGCCTGTGGAATCCCAGCCCCATCTACCTAAGTGTCACTGAGGAATGTTCCATCATTGAAATGGGGGAGAATGGCTGTGGCTAATATATAACCAATTACCCCGGGGACATTTCCTGTTTGTCCTTTGAGCTCCACCACAGCCTCAAAGTGCCAATTAGGCCCGGAATGCCAGAACATGGCTACTATTTGGCAGGGGTCAGCGCACCAGTGACCTCACATTCTAAAGGACTATTGTTCCCAGGCCCAGAGAGACTCCACAAGACACACACAGATAGAGATAGAGAAATGCACACACACACACACACTGCCCTGGCCCCTGGTGGACCGACATCAAGACCCCGCTTTGTTTAAATAGCATTTGCCCGCACAGGCACCCTCCATGCAAGGGATTAAACAAGGTGTGTGTCCAGCGTAGAATTGCATTGTGAATGTTTGGCAGATATTAGATTGGCTGATGGAGCCCTTACGGAAAAAACTCATGAATTTCACATATGAACAGATGATCTCATATGATTGCATGTGATTTAATTTGAAGTTAATGTGATAACATAAAACTACACCTGACAACATGTGAGCACGTGTAAGAACATGATCTTATCTGAAATTAATGTGAAATAAATGTGACAATATGGGGATGCAAAAACTCAAATTGTGATAACATGAAACTACACGTGACAACATGTGATAACATGAAACTACACGTGACAACATGTGAGCATGTTAAAACACAAGCTCATGTGAAATAAATGGGACAACATGGGGAGGCAAAATCTCAACATGTGTTACTATAAATATGATACTGTATTTTATAGCTAAATTACTGTGTTAATGTGAAAGGACACTATGATGCTGTATCTTGATTACTTGGGAATCACCCTGCCTCAGGATTTGAAGTCCTCACCTGTTGGTTGCTAGCTACAGTACCTGAAGTTCCTGCTGTGCCACCAGGTCAGTGGAAATAATGGAGATTGGCTATATGTTTATTGCCAAGAATACACTTCTGCATTTTGAACTGGCAACTTCTTGATAGAGAGTACATCAATGTTTCTGCAGTGCCACCAGGTTCTTACTTATTGCTTGGAAAATACACAACATGACCAAATGTATGACCAAAAGACACCTGCTCGTCGAACATCTCATTCCAAAACCATGGGCATTAATATGGAGTTGGTCCCCCCCTTTTTGATATAACAGCCTCCACTCTTCTGGGAAGGGTTTGCACTATATGTTGGAACATTGCTGCAGGGACTTGCTTCCATTCATCCACAAGAGCATCAGTGAGGTCGGGTTCGCAGTCGGCATTCCAATTCATCCCAAAGGTGTTCGATGGAGTTGAGGTCAGGGCTCTGTGCAAGTCAGTCAAGTTCTTCCACACCAATCTTGACAATTTCTGTATGGACCTCGCTTTGGGGACGGGGGCATTGTCATGCTGAAACAGGAAAGGGCCTTCACCAAACTGTTGCCACAAAGTTGGAAGCACAGAATCATCTAGCATGTCATTGTGTGGTGTAGTGTCTTAATATAGAGGTTATTGTGCATTTCCCAGTAAGTTAATAGCAACTTGTTGCTGTGAGTATGACGTTTCTTACCTGGAAACTAGTAGTTAAGTTAATTGTAAAATTCATAATTTACTGGAATAACATTGCCAGTAACCTACAGGACACGTTCTGTCACTAGCAATCTTTTTGGTCTCTCATGAGAGGGAGGTCATTCCAGTTATGTGCTCTGTTGTATTTTATTCATAAAAAATCTGTCAGTTCTGCAGCCTTGTTAAAGGCTGGCATAAGTGCATGTACTACAGAACAGACATACCTGTACAATTTTTTATTTCTAGCTAGTCACCACGTCAGTGTAATACTCACTTTCCTACCAGACCATCAGGCTAATGTGTGTGATGGATTTGATGTGTGAAGTTACTGTGAATTTTAGAATTCCCACTTGCAAGTAGTTGACAGTAAGTTATCCTCTCGCTCCATACCATCAGAACTGATGCCTATATTGTTTGCATTCCAGCACAGCTGTTGCTTCACCAACTTTTTCTCCATTTCATCCACACTGCGTGCCACCATTTCCCAAACAATGGATCAGCTCTACAGGCTTGAACAGCAACAAAGTGCTGCTTTGGCTACACTGAATCACTTTCTGAGATCAACACAAAAATAAAACAAATTAAACTGGTACAACATTCTGACTGACGGTTGGCACAAATACAACATGTTTTAGACCATGCCGCCAATACCGTCCCGCCAGCACATTGCCCCCCACCTACAAGTGGAGTACACTGTAGCTGCGTTCACATGCTAGTCGGAACTCAGAAATGTTCAACTTGCTCATTCGTTGAACGTGGCACATGATTAACTACCAGTTAGAAAGTCTGACATTTTTGAGTTTCCTAGTTCAGACTATCACATAATGCTGCATTCGTAACCAAATGGGAAGTGGGAATTTACCACATACGACTAGGAAAAATCCACTAACAGCATTTTTGGCAGTTAAATGCAACAACAAAACAGGATTCATAAAAAGCTATCTATTAATATGGTTTTTGAACGCTATAATTTGTTTACAAGCATGATACCTGTACTTTTAGTTTATGGTTTACGCAGCTTGTTGGCCATTATCCAATCAGTTTTTCTCAATGAGTTCAAAACATGTAAATGCATTCAATTGGTATTTACAACTTCACCACTGGTAAATTCCCACATCCCACATGGTTACAAACACAGCACTAAATGTAATATATTGGGTATAAAAATTTACCCTAAAAGGTTCCGACCAGTACCATGTGAGTTCCTGCATACCTCTGAAGGTACTTTATGTGTACCTTTGACCTTTCTATACATCAGAGAACAACACTGAACCGTAACGCAGTTACGCCTCCGACACTGCCAAAACACCAGCTATGCGGGTGTCGGCTATCTCGTTTATGGTTAATCTGATTTAATCTAGACCTTAAATGTCAAGTTTCACTGATAACGGTTACTTTTTCATTGGTGTTGTCAGATAACCACACAATTATTGACCTGATTCCAGGCAACTTTTAGCAAAGTTTAGAAATGTATTCTTGCCGATAACTCTGTGGTCAATCTCTATCATGGCCACAAACCTAGTGGCAAAGCAGGAAACAGTTTAGTTACATGTTGAACCACATGATTTCACATGTGAAAAATAGTTTTTGGAGCATTTCACGCATGAGAACTTTTGAACACCTCAAACGTGACAATAGGTTTTTGAAATCATTCACGTTTAATTTTATGTGTTGCAGCTAAAGTATGAACCCACCTGGGGTTTGAACTCACAAGCTCCAGAGTTGAGGTACTCTGACCTTTCCACTGCACCACAAAGTCTAACATTCTCATACACATTCATTACCTATAATACATCTCTGAAAATGAGTACCATCTGTACTGCTATTTCAGTTATCAGTTATTCTCACTAATCTCTCATCATTGATTACATTGACTTATTTCAGCAATTTGAGGGTTTTCTGTATAATGTTGGTGGGGCATATTATTCTGCTTTAATGTTACACCTGAATCACTATGATAAATATACTCGTTATTCCCTGGGGCGGCAGGGTAGCCTAGTCGTTAGAGCGTTGGACTAGTAACTGGAAGGTTGCAAGTTCAAACCCCCGAGCTGACAAGGTACAAATCTGTCGTTCTGCTCCTGAACAGGCAGTTAACCCACTGTTCCTAGGCCGTCATTGAAAATAAGAATTTGTTCTTAACTGACTTGCCTAGTTAAATAAAGGTAAAATAAATAAAAAATTCTCAAGTGTATTTTTAATAAAGTGAAATCAGTTATTGACGCAGACATGGTGGCATAGCAGGATGATTGGAATGCAGTCAATCAAGAAGTTGTCCATTCAAATCCCAGTTAAGAACATGCTAAATAATAATTACTGAATAAACATACAGTACACAAAGTATACCAAACACCTTCCAAATATTAATAAGTTACCCCCCTTTTGTCCTCAGAACAGCCTCAATTCATCAGGGCATGGACTCTACAAGGTGTTGAAAGCGTTCCACAGGGAGGCTGGCCCAAGTCGACTCTAATGCTTCCCACAGTTGTGTCAAGTTGGCTGGATGTCCTTTGGGTGGTGGACCATTCTTGATACCCACGAGGAACTATTGAGTGTAATAAAAACAGAAGCGTTGCAGTTTTTGACACAAACCGGTGCGCCTGGCACCTACTACCATACCCTGTTCAAATGCACTTAAATATTTTGTCTTGCCCATTCACCCTCTGAATGGCACAGATACACAATCCACGTCTTAATTGTCTCAAGGCTTAAAAATCCTTCTTTAACCTGTCTCCTCCCCTTCATCTACACTGATTGAAGTGGATTTAACAAGTGACATCAATAAGGGATCATAGCTTTCACCTGGATTCACCTGGTCAGTCTATGTCATGGAAAGAGCAGGTGTGCTTACAGTTTCTCCCAATTGTTTACACACTAAAATTGGAACTTGAAACGCAATCACCGAAACCTGAAACTCATGTACCAAATCCCTAAACCAAGTCTGCAAAATTGCAAGCACAATTCTTGCTTTACACTCAGTTTTCAATTCTATATCACACTTTTTGCAAAACACTACACACTTCTCTACATTAGGCCCAACATTCAAAATTAAAATCTCTTTCGTCCCTTTGGAAAGCAACGCCAATCACAATGCCAAGCGCTATACACCAATTGGCAACACCCACTCCTCACAGATGTAAACATTAGTTGCTGAATTGTTCACTTCAAAATCAGAGCTTTAGCACTATAAAAGGCCATGAGCTCTCCCGTTCTGGAGGGAAATGGAAGTCAATGGTGAAGCAGGAGCTGGAGGTGAAGGAGTTGGAGGATGAGGAAGGACAGTCGTCTCAGATGAGATCAGGGCCACATTGGTTGACCATGTGCTCAACCATGGATTGAATATGAGGAAGGCTGGGCAGAGTTCAGCCCAACCTGGGCCGCTACACAGTTGCATCTATCATTCGTACATTCAGAATTGAGAACCGGCAAGTTACCTACCATCTACACTATGCTCTTTATGTATGTATACTGCAGCCCGACATCAGTAGGCTTATGTTACTCAGTGATTGTTGGCCAATGTTACAGTAATGTCATTTCATATTGAAAGAAAATAGATTATTTTAGCTTACTGTAACCAATCATATTTGTGGATCTTCTGCAGAACTGAGAGAAGGCCAGGCCATGGTAGAAGACATGTGCTGTTCACACCAGAACAGGAGACCGCTGTTGTGAACAATACCATTAGACTAGGAGAAATCCAGACAATGAGAAATTGCAGACAACACAATATTCAATAACATTCACCAGGCTTGTCTACATTGGATCGTGTATTACAGTGCAACTGAATCCGGATGAAACAGGTCTACAGGGTTCCATTTGAGCAAAACTCAGCGGGTTAAAGAACAGCGCTATGAATATGTGCAAGTAAGTACTATACTGTGAATTTACTATCATATCAGCACTGTATAGACACATTACAGTACTGTAATCCAGTATATTGTGCCTTACCATATTGACTGCTCTAGGGCTATGTCACTTATTGTCTTGTCTGTTTCAGAGTCTTGGAGCTGGATGCCCCTGTAATTCAGCACGTTTATATTTACATTAAGGCTGGCTTCAACCTACTGTATCCAAAAGAAGGGGACAGAACATTATTGGCCATTGTGAATGTCCCTGAAGAGCGTGGAGGGAATATCACCATGTGCGCAGTCGTTAGCCAGCAAGGTGTCCTCAATCACCATGCCAACCTTGGTCCCTACAACACCACCCTTCTCATCACATTCCTGGACACATTACATGGCATCCTCATTCCAGCGGAGCAGAGGGGTGGACCAGAGCAGCCCAGGTATGTTGTCGTCTGGGACGACGTGAGTTTCCACCGGGCTGCTCTGGTCCACAACTGGTTCATCGACCACCCACAAGTTATTGTTCTATACCTCCCACCAAATTCCCCATTCCTAAACCCAATTGAAGAGGGGTTTATTCGGCATGGTGATGGAAGGTGTATGACCGCCATCCCCTCGCAGGCATGCCTCTTCTCCAGGCAATGGAGGATGCATGTGGTGAAGTTGACGTGGGGGCTTTCAGCAGCTGGATCCCTCACCCCAGAAGAGAGTCTTCTTTCCCCGCTGTTTAGCCAGGGAGAACATGGCTTGTGACATAGATGAGGTGCTGTGGCCAGACCAAAATGGTGGCAGGATGCGGCCTAATGTCTTTTTTCTTACATTTTGCGTGTGTTTTTGTCTTTTTGTGTTCAGAGTTTTGAAATAATTAGCTACTTTAATAAATTAAAAAATGTTGTACAGAAAACCCTTTGCCTCCCTGACTGTTTTCTCCTGTTGGATATGGAAAGTGTTACATACAGAACACAAAGTTTCACAAATACTGCATTTTGTAGATTAATGTTTGTTACTGTATTGTGTTTATGTATATTTGAGTAGGTATACATTACTGTAACAATCCTTTCAAACCGGCTACAGTGTAACCGAAATGCAAAAGGCATAAACCTACTGATGGGATCTTCCTAGTAGTGTTTTGTGTTGAGCACCTCAGTGTGTTGTTGGTAGACCAATCTATTCAAATGCTGCGTGTCATTTTGACGCAAAACATATTTTGGAAAGCGCTAAAACGGTTTTGAATGCAGTGTTTGCTTTTGCTATAGGTTTGTGTTTTGGGGGGAAAATGGGCCAAAGATTCAGCAAACGTGTATAACCTGTAATATGTTGTATACTCGTATGTTAAAAGCACTATGTTAATCGTAATGACTCGTCTTTGTTTGCAGGGCCTCACCTGAGAAATATCATCACATTTGAAGTGTTCCAAAAACACATGGCTTCACATGTGGTTTTTCCTTAAGGGAGGCGAGGGCAATTTCTTTTCAAAGCGGCTGCCTACCTGAGCCACAATGTCAGGAATGCTCCTGGATTATTCAGTTCTTTGTGTCCCAGTACAGCTCAGAGGTTCACACACACACACACACACTTGGAGGTATGCAGTTGTGTTAACAGAAACCTGACCTACCTGACAGATCGAAACTACACCCACGCGCTGTTAACCCTTCAACACCTGGCGTGGGAAATAAACCCTGGCATGAGATACCTGCCCTAACACACCAGAGAGGGATGCACTGCTGGATAGACGGAGGGAGGGATGGGTGGACTGTCTAGAGGAGAGGAAAAATGCCACAAGTTTTTTTAGTTCCCCTCTTTGGCTCTCTCTTGGCCTTTCATCGGCCGGGCCAGGCTGCTGTGGGGTCAAAGGGCTGTTTGGCTACTGTGAAAACATGATTGCAGCCTTGTTGCCCAATGCATTGGTTTTAAAATATGGAGCTGTCTGTGGGTCCACTCGGTTACAGGCACAACCGTTGAAAACCTTCACTCTGCCATGTCCCCTATTCTCTCTGCCACAAAGAGCATGTGAGAGCGAGACCTTGTGTCGTTGTATTTTTTTCATTAGTCCACTGATACGGCCCCAAAATGTTTTACATGTCAGCAGAGTTAATATATTGGACAATCAAGAAGCAAAGTGTCACATGATGCAAAACAAATCAAGTGATTTGATAAACTTGACTGCTGACATGCGAAACAGACTGTATAACAGTGGACTAATGAAAAAAAAAAATACCACAAAGTTTTGGAGTGGATTTTTCCTTTAAGGCTTTTCAATTCTCTACAGTGTTTTTTCTACACTGGAGTTTTTACATCAGTGGAGTCTGCTGAGGGTGGACGGCTCATAAGACTGTCTGGAACGGCGTTAAGGGAATGGCATCAAACACATAGAAACCATGTCTTTGATACCGTTCTACTGCCTCCGCTCCAGCCATTACCACAAGCCCGTCCTCCCCAATTAAGGTGCCACCAACCTCCTGTGTTTCACATGTAGCTTATAGACCTACAGAAATGCTGGGAATTCTTGGCATCAGAAAAAATATTAGTGTACACAACAGATGGTGTGGAGTCAGCTTCCCTCTAACCACTTTTGAAGAAGTCTGATGAACGTTGCTTTTGAGGGAAATGATCCTTTTAAAAAGGTCTTTATGCTCCAATACAGTTATTTTAACTCCGAGGTTCAATTACATTTTACTCCCATTCCCTCCAAACGTCACAGTCATGTTTTTGTCTATCGTGTGGCTGGTTGGTCTTCTCTTGGTTTTGGCCTGCTGTACTTGGTTATGAAGCTAACAGACTGAGGTCAATGTCATTCTGTCTGAAGATGTCACAATAGCTTGTAAAAACCACCTCTGATGTTAACAGTTAGCATGTAGAACATTTTGTATCAGCTGATATCTTTAACCATAGAATTTGGAATTAGAATACTAGTAATTTAATATGATCTCTGTCTTTGACAGTGTTTTCAGTGTTCCAAATGGACAGGGTTTCTATAAATTACCAAAGCCAACATGGGGCTAATGTTTGGAGGGTCGATTTTTATCAGGGATATGGAAGTGGAAAGTAACACAAACATTCATTGTGCCTACGTCAGATTTAATTGTCTTGTACAGCAAATAATCCAGGAGTGGAAATACACACGCCACAGGAGGCTGGTGGCACCTTAATTGAACAGGCTCGGGGTAATGGCTGGATTGGAATAGGTGGAATGGTATCAAATACATCAATAATGCTATTCCATTCGCTCTGTTCCAGCCATTTATTACGAGCTGTCCACCCCTTAGCAGCCTCCACTGACACACACACACACACACACACACACACACACACACACACACACACACACACACACACACACACACACACACACACACACACACACACACACACACACACAGTGTTACAGTGTAAAAGCTTGAAAGCTAAACTACTTGTTAGTAATGGTCACTTTGCCCTCTGAACAAAACACAAAATCATGAGTCACTGGTGTGTGACTCTTTTGGTTTGTCTATGACAGGCTACAGTTTCTCTCTGTTAGTGGTACAACAACTGAGTGGCTCACTTTTATGACCAACGGACCACTGGTAGAGCTGTGGTGGAGAAACATGATACAGCCGGGTCAGACCTCTGACGATCTTTGGTCTGGGACTCCAAATGACAGAGTGGTTTCATCGTCAAAAATAAACCCTCTTACTCCAGGACACTGCATGGTGACAGTCGCGGAAAAAGAAAACCAGGATCCCCCAAATGTCTGCAGATTATGACATTTATTTCGGAGACGTACAAGTAGCTGACGTTTTGACGTAATGCACAGACACACACACACACACACTCACACACAATGGCTAAATAGTGGTGCAGACATAGACACACACATGCAAAGTGGAGTGAGACCGGCGCTAGACAGGCATGTGCTGTGACTCAAACAGAAGCCGTCGTCATCTGGTCAACCAGAAGGTCCAGCGGAACCAACTCTACTCTGGACACACGTGTAGCGGACATCACTGTGCTTACTAACCGTACCACTTCCTCCCTCTCCAGCTCACACCAAGACCCTATCCCAGGACCTCTGCCCCGCAAACACGTGTCTTTAACTTTAACCCTCCTGTAGGTGACCGCCCTCCTGTGTAGTTCTGTTACCCAGTCGCACCACCAAAAAGCTAGCAACTCGGTGACGGGAAGGGGAACATTTCATGCTGAGGAGTGAGGTTACATTTCCCCATCTGTTACAAACGTAGGCACATCTCTGCCACTGACCGTACTATCATATTCCCCAAAGAGGGCAATAACTCCTCTTTTAGACGAGAAAAACTGTATTCATGACAACGCTTCTCAAAACAACAGAAAGGTAATCACCATCACATCTCACCTGTGACATTGATGTCCTTCACTAGACAGTGAATCTGACACCAGCCTATGCCTCCAAGGCATAACGCACTGCACTGTAGTTCTGCACACCTAGCTATATGAACGATTGGAAAATGCAGACAAGTCTGAAAATACGACTCGCTAACGTATCGCAAACTTCCCGTTTGAGATATCAAGTTCCATACAAGGGGTTTCCTGTTTAATGCACCGTGGTGGAATATGGAAAGACACTGTGTTATGATACTAGAAAGAGAATGGGATTAAATTACATACAATGAGGTTCTGTTTCAAATTGAGGTTCTATGGTTCCGGAATTCTTATTCTAGACTTATTCCAGGCTTTACAAGGTGGTTAGAGAATAGGACCTTTTTGGTTGTTAATGAATGGTGAGTTCAGGGAAAACCACTATTATGGAGTTAGATACCTGATACACATACAATATATACAAAAGTATGTGGACGCCACTTCACATTAGTAGATTTGGCTATTTCAGCCACAGCCGTTGCGAAAAGGTGTATAAAATCGAGCACACAGCCATGCAATCTCGATAGACAAAGATTGTCAGTAGAATGGTCCGGACTAAAGAGCTTAGTGACTTTCAATGTTGCATAATCATAGGATGCCACTTTTCCAACAACTCAGTTCATAGCATTTCTGCCTTGCTAGAGCTGCCCATATTGTGAAGTGGAAACATCTAGGAGCAACAATGGCTCAGCTGTGAAGTGGTAGGCCACATAAGCTCATAGAATGGGAGTGCTCCGTACACAAAGCAAGGTCCATACAGAAATGGTTTGTCGAGGTCAGTGTGGAAGAACTTGACTGACATGCACAGAGCCTCTGGGATGATTTGGAACACTGATTGCAAGGCAGGCCTAATTGTGCCCAACAGCCGTGCCCAACCTCACCAATGCTCTTGTGCCTGAAGGGAAGCAAGTCCCCGCGGAAATGTTCCAAAAAATAGTGGTAAACTTTCCCAGAAGAGTGGAGGTTGTTATAGCAGCAGAGGGGGGACCAACTCCATATTACTGTCCATGATTTTGGAACGAGCACGTGTCTACATACCTTTGGTAATGTAGTGTACATACCTACTCAGACTCCGGGATACTGGCCTTCTAGGCAGAGTTGCAAAGAAAAAGCCATATCTCAGACTGGTAAAAAAAAAAGATTAAGATGGGCAAAAGAACACAGACACTGGACAGAGGAACTCTGCCTAAAAGGCCAGCATCCCTGAGGCGCCTCTTCACTTTTGACCTTGAGACTGGTGTTTTGCTGGCACTATTTAATGAAGCTGCTAGTTGAGGACTTGTTAGGGGCCTGTTTCTCAAACTATAAACTCTAATGTACTTGTCCTCTTGCTCAGTTGTGCACCGGGGCCTCCCACTCGTCTTCTTCTATTCTGGTTAGTGCCAGTTTGCTCTGTTCTGTGAAGGGAGTAGTACACAGAGTTGTATGAGATCTTTCATTTCTTGGCAATTTCTCACATGGAATAGCCTTCATTCCTCAGAACAAGAATAGACTGACGAGTTTCAGAAGAAAGTTCTTTGTTTCTAGCCATTTTGAGCGTGTAATCGAATCCACAAATGCTGATGCTCCAGATACTCAACTAGTCTAAAGAAGGCCAGTTTTCAGCTGTGCTAACATAATTGCAAAATAGTTTTCTAATGATCAATTAGCCTTTTAAAATAATAAACTTGGATTAGCTAACACAAAGTGCCATTGGAACACAGGAGTGATTGTTGCTGATAATGGGTCTCTGTACACCTATGTAGATATTCCAGCTACAGTAGATATTCCAGCTACAATAGTAGCTGGAATATCAGGATCTCACTTGGTGGAGTCAATAGGACAGAAAATGAATAAATGCAACAACATTGTGTTCTCTGTCACTAACAAATACAATCACGGGTGGTAACTCTACAATTCCCTCGAAAGGAACGGCACTCTTGGAAAAAATGCTTTACACCAAGCAGTGTGTTCATTTAACACTGTTCCAGTGTCTATACAAGTCCACACTTTCAATGTTAATTGAACAACCAGCAAGCACTAACTTGCATATATATATACAGCATGACAGCATGTGCAAGTGGCTACCAACTTCACACAATCTGTTGTCTTTTGCATTGTAACATTCTTTATGACACAATATATCAGTGTGCGTGGGATGGTCCATATTCCAGACCCTGCCGTCATCATAGCTCTTTATGGTCAGGGACCTGTGTGAAGTAGGCCGCTCTGATAAGGACAGGTGTGTTAACTTACAGTATGAGGGACCGGCATGTCCTTTGATGGGAATTGATTGGATCATCAAAGAGGAACACCGAATGGAGAGAACGGAAAACCTGTAATGGCTTCCCAAACACGTCCTGCGGATGCTCTCTGGACTTCAGTTGCTAGCTGCTGTGGAACGTCTGACACAGAGTTAGAACTGCTCTGTCAGACTCCAGGCCGGAAGTCTAACTGCCAAGCCACTTGAGTAACTGGGTTACAAGTCTTTGAGTAACAGAGTTTAGTAACCTAGTCAACGTCACCATAGGGAAACAATGACCACAGTCTTTGGAACTGCCACGTAGCCCCATACTTTATTCACCTGGATTCCATATTATCCAATAATATATATATACATATCTCTATTGATGGCAGAGGCAGGGGCACTGCATGAGTGAGAAGCGATAAGGATAGTTAAGACGTTCAAATATTTTTCAAGCAGCTACAGTTGAATTCGGAAGTTTACATACACCTTATACATTTACGCCAAATACATTTAAACTCAGTTTTCACAATTCCTGACATTTAATCCTAGTAAAAATTTCCTAACTTAGGTCAGTTAGGATCACCAATTTATATTAAGAATGTGAAATGTCAGAATAATAGTAGAGAGAATGATTTATTTCAGCTTTTATTTCTTTCATCACATTCCCAGTGGGTCAGAAGTTTACATACACTCAATTAGTATTTGGTAGCATTGCCTATAAATTGTTGAACTTGGGTCAAGTGTTTTGGGTAGCCTTCCAGAAGATTCCCACAATAAGTTAGGTGAATTTTGGCCCATTCCTCCTGACAGAGCTGGTGTAACTGAGTCAGGTTTGTAGGCCTCCTTGCTCGCACACACTTTTTCAGTTCTGCCCACAAATGTTCTATGGGATTGAGGTCAAGGCTTTGTGATGGCCACTCCAATACCATGACTTTGTTGTCCCTAAGCCATTTTGCCGCAACTTCGGAATTATGCTTGGGGTCATTGCCCATTTGGAAGGGCCATTTGCGGCCTAGCTTTAACTTCCTGACTGATGTCTTGAGATGTTGTTTCATTATATCCACATAATTTTCTTTCCTCACGAAGCCATCTATTTTGTGAAGTGCACCAGTCACTCCTGCAGCAAAGCACCCCCACAGCATGATGCTGCCACCCCTGTGCTTCACGGTTGGGATGGTGTTCTTCGGCTTGCAAGCCGCCCCCTTTTCCCTCCAAACATAAGGATGGTCATTATGGCCAAACAGTTCTATTTTTGTTTCATCAGACCAGAGGACATTTCTTCAAAATGCACAATCTTTGTCCCCATGTGTAGTTGCAAACCGTAGTCTGGCTTTTTAAATGGCAGTTTTGGAGCAGTGGCTTCTTCCTTGCTGAGCAGCCTTTCAGGTTATGTCAATATAGGACTTGTTTTACTGTAGATATAGATACTCTGGTACCTGTTTCCTCCAGTATCTTCACAAGGTCCTTTGCTGTTGGGATTGATTTGCATTTTTCACACCAAAGTACATTAATCTCTAGGAGACAGAACACGTCTCTTTCCTAAGCAGTATGATGGCTGCATGGTCCCATGGTGTTTATACGTGTGTAGTATTGTTTGTACAGATGAGCATGGCGTTTGGAAATTGCTCTCAAGGATGAACCAGACGTGTGGAGGTCTACAATTCTTTTCTGAGGTCTTGGCTGATTTCTTTTGATTTTCCCATGATGTCAAACAAAGATGCACTGAGTTTGAAGGTAGTCCTTGAAATACATCAGCAGATACACCTCCAATTGACTCAAATGATGTCAATTAGCCTAACAGAAGCTTCTAAAGCCATGACATAATTTTCTGGAATTTTTCAAGCTGTTTAAAGGCACAGTCAATTTAGTGTATGTACATTTCTGACTCACTGCAATTGTGATACAATGAATTATAAGAGAAATAATCTGTCTGTTAACAATTGTTGGAAAAATTACTTGTGTCATGTACAAAGTAGATGTCCTAAGTGACTTGCCAAAACTATAGTTTGTCAACAAGAAATGTGTGGAGTGGTTCAAAAGCGAGTTTTAATGACTCCAACCTAAGTGTATGTAAATTTCCGACTTCAACTGTAAATAAAGCTTTTACGCTAGGCAGTGTGTGTCTATATGGGTCCACACTTTCAGTGTTACTTTGACACCGGGAAATTTGCTGTGCGCACTGAACACATACAGAGTGACAATGTGAAAGCGGCTAACGCAGAGAATCCAAAATTCTATTCAAAGTTAAGTGAAAGTATGACCTTAAAAGGGATGATTTAGAGGTGAAGTGTTTATCCTCTAGGCAGACATGCATGTACCTGCACAGTCAAGGTGTTGGGTAGACATGTCTCACTGGTATGTGTGGAATGGGACTGAGGGTGAGTGAGTGTATGGTCGTGCATGTGTGGGTATGTAAAGAGTTAAGGTAGAGAGAAGGTGTTATGGTGGTCTCAGGTACGTGAAGAACGGGATTAGGTTATGTTACATTAAGCACATACTCACCCGTAAAGATCATTGCTGAAATCCCGCTCATTCACAACAACTCAGCAGTTTCCCTGTGATTCATAGTGGCTGTTATATATTTGAGTTTTGACGACTCTTTCCGTTAGTTTTGGTCAATGTGACACACTCATGACTTTGTTAATTATCTTGTGACACACATCACAACTTGATTATTATCTTACCAAAGTAAATAAAAAATGTAAAACATTCATGAGTAATGCACTCTGTGCTGTCACAATGTAAATTGTGGCTAAACGCTGTTGTTCATATGAAGTGCTTTTACTGATTGGAATGATTGAAAATGACGCTTTGGTTCATTAAACCTGTTAAACCTACAACAAATTTGACAGATCAATGTGTTTTTAAAAAATTGAATGAAAGCTTCTAAAATTCTTTCAGTACCTTAAGCACATGTGCATTTCATAGTAGTGAGGGGCAGTGCAAAAGGAGGTATCCTATCAGAAGAGGAGGTGTGGCTTATGGGGGCATGGCTTTTCATGTGTTGTGTTTTTACCACCATTAAGAGTGAATGTCTTTCAAGTTAATCTGTTCTGTTGTATTCACTATGTAGAATTTTGCTAGGACATTGCCCGCAGTGAATCTGTAATGAAACTTGCATAAGTGCATGTGATTCTTAAAAGCTTGGTTAAAGTGGAACTGACAGCGTTTTAGCAAGATGAAATTGTTCATATTTACCACCACGAAGAATATGACGCTTTTTTTAAAAACATTTTCTGACAAGCGAGCCCTTAGATATGGTCATTGTCATACATTCATAGAATGTTGGGGAATGACGTAGAACAGTAAGGCATTTGTGAAAATTCTGTAGCAACATCGAGAGGGAAAGCCACCGTATGTTTCGACAAAAATAACTTTTCCCCTTGTTTGTATTGATAGTGTGTTATGTTCAGAATATACATCTATACTATACACATTTGGATACCTGTGTGTGTGTGTGTTTACTACATGTATAACAAAACTTTATTGCAAACTGCTGTGCTCTGCGCACAGAAAAATCAAAAGCCACAAATGTTTTTCATTTAGAGTTTGAAGAGTTTTGTAAGAATTGTTTGCTTTTGCAAGAGATGTATAATGTTTTGCTGGTTTGGTGTAAGATTTTGTGGTTCGTGTGCAGAGTTTTGCAAAAATAGCCTATAGTTTGAAAGAAAGTGCCTAAGCAATCAGAAAAAACTGAGTGCCTTTGTGAAGGTACATTTCCCACCTTGTTGGCTCAGGTATTCTGCCTCTATTGCTTTTCTTGTTATTGTTTTTTGGTGAAAAATCAACTTGGAGCAAGATTCTTTTTTTTAAAGGCTTCTATTTAGAGGAAATATAAGATTCCATTCAACTTAATATTTTGATTTACAGGGAATTGATCTACTTGCTTGTAACCCAGTTGAATTCATTTGGATAGGTAGTTTCAAAGTGAAAAATTGACATGGAGCAAGATTTATAAAAAAAACTTTTGTATTTACAGGAAATATTAGTTGGTATTTGTTATTCGTTAGGTTTACCCAAAGGGGATAAATTAAGTTGAGTGTTAAAAGAAATAGGTAGCACCAACTGGAAATATACTGTAAGTTTGGTAATATTTGTAACTCATATACTTATAACCAGTTAAAGTAGTTTTTGTAGGTTGATCCAAATATAAAAATTAATTACAGTGAATGCAGAGTGATAGATACAATATAATTGTTCTCTCTCGCTCTCCCTCTTTTCTCTTTCTGTCTCCCTCTCTCTCTCGTTTTATCTCTCTCTTCCTCTTTTCTCTTTCTGTCTCCCTTTCTCTCTCGTTCTCTCTCTCTCTCTCCCTCTTTTCTCAATCTGTCTCCCTCTCTCTCGTTCTCTCTCTCTCGCCCTCTTTTCTCTTTCTGTCTCCCTCTCTCTCTCATTCTCTCTTTCTCTCTCCCTCTTTTCTCTTTCTGTCTCCCTCTCTCTCTCGTTCTCTCTCTCTCTTCCTCTTTTCTCTTTCTGTCTCCCTCTCTGTCTCGTTCTCTCTCTCTCCCTCTTTTCTCTTTATGTTTCCCTCTCTCTCTCATTCTCTCTCTCTCTCCCTCTTTTCTCTTTCTGTCTCCCTCTCTCTCTCTCGTTCTCTCGTTCTCTCCCTCTTTTCTCTTTCTGTCTCCCTCTCTCTCTCGTTCTCTCTCTCTCCCTCTTTTCTCATTATGTCTCCCTCTCTCTCGTTCTCTCTCTCTCCCTCTTTTCTCTTTCTCTCTCTCTCTCCCTCTTTTCTCTTTCTGTCTCCCTCTCTCTCTCGTTCTCTCTCTCTCTTCCTCTTTCTCACCATCAGGGTCAATCTCTCTCTTGCTTTTCCCTTCTCACTATCATTGCCAGTCAATCACTCTCTGCTTCTCCCTCTCCAGCTCTCTGCTACTGTACCATCTCCTTCCCCCCTGCTATGTCTATGTCATTTTAGTCTCACTCTCCAAGCCCATTCCTCTCTATCATCTTTCTCGCTATCTCTATACCTTCTCTAGATGGAAACTTCAGGGTGTCTCTCCTAGGAGGTTGTAAGCATCTTATAATGAGACATAACATAGTGTCACATAATGTGACATTGCTCTACATAGCCCCAGAGCATAGTCAGGTAGAATTCTCTAAGTATCTCATTGGACTGCCTACCTTCACCCCCTACCCGACCCCCAAATACCTTACTGGTCACCTACAATCCCCCCCCACCCCACTACCACAAAGAATACATAATCAAGGCAAGACAGTGAGAGAGAGAAATGGGGAGAAATATACAGAGTTACATACAGCAGAGAGAGAGAGAGAGAGAGAGAGAGAGAGAGAGAGAGAGAGAGAGAGAGAGAGAGAGAGAGAGAGAGAGAGAGAGAGAGAGAGAGAGAGAGAGAGAGAGAGAGAGAGAGAGAGAGAGAGAGAGAGAGAGAGAGAGAGAGAGAGAGAGAGAGAGAGAGAGAGAGAGAATATAGAGGAAAGAAAACAATTAGTCATCGATTTCAAAGACAGCGTATAATAAAACATTTCCCTCTTGAATACTAACAAGAATTAGCCACCCACGCTAGCATCGTGAATAAGACTCGATGAATGCACAGCAGCCCACTCAACATGCAGCACACACACACACACACACACACACACACACACACACACATTCTCTCCACTGACACATAGCCTTGCACACATACACACACCGTCAACACATGCCTATAATGGGTTTCACCTCGACCCCTCTTTTAGAACACACGGTCAGGGGAAACACAAAGCACAGATTCATTTAAAAATACAATCTTAGAAAAAAAAGGTGCTAGTAGAACCGTATAGGATTCTTTGGTTTAGGGGATCCCTTTTTGGTGCTGGGTAGGACCCTTTGCAGAGGGTTCTATCTAGAACCCTCTATGTAGGATTATTCAAAGAGTCCCCTGTATATGGTTCTTCCTAGAACCAGCTATGACGAGTTCTAGTAATGAACCCTTTTATCTTTGGAGGGTTCTATGAAGAACCCTCCAAGTGATGAACGGTTCCACCAGCCTTGTTGAATGTTATTATTTATGAAAATACATATACCATAAGGACTTTCCTTGAGGGCCTAGTTACACCCTAACACAGGGGTGCTAGGAAACTCCTGGTTTAAAGGCCACATCAGGCCTGCAAGTCACATTATGCTGGCAGGCAAAGTGATGTGTAATTCCACTTGGAATCCTGCCAGAGTTAGGATATCCATCAAGTGGAATTGTTAATCACCCGCAACCTGCATTCAGAATGACTGCCAGATTAGGGAAAATGTAATATTGGGATGACCTCATCCATCTAAACTGGAACAACCATCTAAGTAACGAGTGCAATAAATCCAACAGATTGGATTGTTTAGAAAACTGTGTGTTAGCAAAGAACCCTTTTGCAACCCTTTTTCTATGAGTATGCAACTGAAAAGGTGATGATTCTGACTTGCTTAAACTTTTAGTGTAAAAGTGACTCTCTGTTTTACATAGGGATTTATTTTCTGTCTGGAGGACTCAACATGAAATAACATGAATGTGTAGAGGGCTTAGAGACCAGGGCCCTCATCCACTAAGCATCTCAGAAAAGGTCCTAGGAATCCTGTTAAAACTAGCTTTAAGACAACAACAACAACAACAAAAACAGCTCAGAGTAGGTTTTAGGATGACGTTGAGACACTGCTAAGACAAACTCTGAGCCAGGAGTAACATCAACTCATACAGGGATATTTCACCTGGTTATCACAGCAGGTTGCGATACAGCAAATGAATGACGTTTATGACCCTCATTGACATTGTTGTAAATGATTGGAACTCGTAAGGAAGCACGCTTCAGACAACCATGGTGACCGTAACTGTCCATCAGACGTTGCAATGGTAAAACATTTTACAGCATTTTCGCCTGACACAATCAATTTGCCAAGCATTAATTATTGCCTAATATGTTAGCTTGCATAACCTTTTCGTTAACCAATACTAATGGTTGTTAAAAGTTGAATTTGTACAATAATACCCACTCATCACTCATCGTTTAACAACTTTAAATCACTTTGGTACAGTAGGCATCAAATCACTGGCCGACAAGGTTGCATACGTAAATTTTTTCATCTAACACTATCGAAGTTAACCCATAAAAGTATCCCAAAAATATCTCCAAAAAATGATTTGATGGAACAATTTATTTCATTCTGAAGTGTCTATCCTATATCTGAGAGATATAAGGAAGATTAGGAAACTTATTATTATTAATACATTTTTTTTACATGTATTTAACCCCTTATTTTTGTCACCAAAAAGTCTCCATATATACTTCTATAAATTTTTTGGACTGGTACCCGGGACCTTCAGACGAGTCTTGTCATAGAGAAAACAACCGACATGTTCGTGTTCGTGAGAAACCGTTCGGATGCTACAGACAATTTTGTGAGGAGACCGATTTTCAGGATGTCTCATGGTCTGACAAACATCGCTCTACATCTGTCACCTTTCACCGCAGATGCGGAAATGTTACATAGGGGGCTGCGGTGATCTTAAACTGATGTATTATAAATGGGGATTTCTGTATTATGCTAATTAGGTTTAGACATTGACCGTAGAGGGTTTTAATACGAGCCCTAGATGCCTTTAATTGCCCAATTTATAGGCATGCCCAATTTACAGTGGTGGAAAAAGTACTCATTTGTCATACTTGAGTAAAAGTACATTAATACTTTAATAGAAAATGACTCAAGTAAAAGTGAAAGTCACCCAGTAAAATACTACTTGAGTAAAAGTCTAAAAGTATTTGGTTTTAAATATACATCAAAAGTAAATGTAATTGCTTAAATATACTTAAGTATTGAAAGTAAAAGTAAAAGTATAAGTCATTTCAAATGACTTATATTAAGCAAACCAGACGGCACCATTTTCTAGTTTTTTTTATTTACGGATAACCAGAGGTACACTCCAACACTCAGACATAATCAAATAATTTGTGTTTAGCGAGTCCGCCAGATCAGAGTCAATAGGGATGACCAGGGATGCTCTCTTGATACAGTAAGTGCATGAATTTGACCATTTTCCTGTCCTGCTAGCCATTCAAAATGTAACAAGTACTTTTGGTTGTCAGGGAAAATGTATGAAGTAAAAAGTACATTATTTTCTTTAGGAATGTAGTGAAGTAAAAGTAGTGAAAAATATAAATAGTAAAGTAAAGTTCAGATACCCCCAAAATCAACTTAAGTAGTACTTCAAAGTATTTTTACTTAATAAGTCTACCCCTTCCTTTTTCGAACATTCTTTAAACCACTGGCAATTTAGGCATCTTTTTTAACAACATGATGTTGCGTGCCAAGGGGATAACTTGAAATAACATGATATGTTGTGGTGTCACACCCTGATCTGTTTCACCTGTCCTTGTGATTGTCTCCACCCCTCCAGGTGTCGCTTATTTTCCCCAGTGTATAAGTCTCTCTGTGCCAGTTCGTCTTGTATGTTGAAGTCAACCAGTGTGGTTTTCCTGTGCTGCTCTCTTCTCTTTTTGCTAGTCCTCCTGGTTTTGACCCTTGCCTGTTTCTGGACTCTGTACCCACCTGCCTGACCATTCTGTCTGAATTGACCTTGAGCCTGCCTGCCACTCTGTACCTCCTGGACGCTGAACTGGTTTTGACCTTTTGCCTGTCCCCTTTTTGGATCAATAAACATCTAAGACTCCAACCATCTGCCTCCTGTGTCTGCATCTGCGTCTCGCCTTGTGCCCCTGATAAGTGGTTATAAGTATTTAGGCATATCATGAAATTGGCCTCATGTCAAATAAAAAAAATAACATTCTCTTAAAATCCCCAAAGAAATTGCATGTGGCACAGGAACCACTGACTCCCTGCATTTTTCTATTATCAAGACACCTGCTGGGAACTCTTAACTGGTTAGGACAGCTCATGAGGGCTCCTAAATATCTTGTAGCTTTTATTATAGGAATAAAATGTCTCTACATTCAGCCATTTTTTACTCAGAGTCTTTGTGGACACGGACCCTGATGAAAAATGGTGGTTCATATGGGTGTGCTATCTTATCTTACTATCCACTTTTTAGTCCATTTTGGGACACAAATGTATGTTTATGACTACTACAGATGCCACAGAAGCCGTTTTCAAACAGGGAGGTTTTTTGTTGTTGTTCCTTTTTGACTGCCTCGCCTGGTTCACCAACTACTACTCAGATATAGTTCAGTGTGTCAAATCAAAGGGCCTGTTGTCCGGACCTCTGGCAGTCTCTATGGGGGTGCCACAGGGTTCAATTCTCGGGCCAACTCTTTTCTCTGTATATATCAATGATGTCGCTCTTGCTGCTGGTCATTCTCTGATCCACCTCTACGCAGACGACACCACTCTGTATACATCTTGCCCTTCTTTGGACACTGTGTTAACAAACCTCCAAACGAGCTTCAATGCCATACAACACTCCTTCCGTGGCCTCCAACTGCTTTTAAATGCAAGTAAAATGAAATGCATGCTCTTCAACCGATTGCTGCCCGCACCTGCCGGCCGGCTAGCATCACTACTCTGGACGGTTTTGACTTAGAATATGTGGACAACTACAAATACCTAGGTGTCTGGTTAGACTGTAAACTCTCCTTCCAGACTCACATTAAGCATCTCCAATCCAAAATTAAATCTAGAATCGGCTTCCTATTTCACAACAAAATCTCCTTCACTCATGCTGCCAAACATACCCTCGTAAAACTGACTATCCTACCAATCCTTGACTTCGGAGATGTCATTTACAAAATAGCCTCCAACACTCTACTCAGCAAATTGGATGTAGTCTATCACAGTGCCATCCGTTTTGTCACCAAGCCCCATATTCTACCCACCACTGTGACCTGTATGCTCTCGTTGGCTGGCCCTAGCTACATATTCGTTGCCAAATCCACTGGCTCCAGGTCATCTATAAGTCTTTGCTAGGTAAAGCCCCGCCTTATCTCAGCTCACTGGTCACCATAGCACGCGCTCCAGCAAGTATATTTCACTGGTCATCCCCAAAGCCAACACCTCCTTTGGCCGCATTTCCTTCCAGTTCTCTGCTGCCAATGACTGGAATGAATTGCAAAAATCACTGAAGCTGGAGACTTATATCTCCATCTTTAACTTTAAGCATCAGCTGTCAGAGCAGCTTACCAATCACTGTACCAATCACTGTACACAGACTATCTGTAAATAGCTCACCCAACTTCCTCATCCCCAGTATCTCTACTTGCACATCATCATCTGCACATCTTTCACTCCAGTGTTAATGCTACATTGTAATTATTTTGCCTCTATTTGTCACGTTTTTTTGTATGTGAAAGAGAGTCAGACCAAAATGCAGCGTGGCTATTGCGATCCATGTTTAATGAAACTGAAGCAACACGAATCCAATACAAAAACTACAAAACAATAAACGTAACGAAAACCAAAACAGCCTCATACTGGTGCACATACACACGACAGAAAAAGGACATAAGGACACTAAGGACAATCACCCACAAAACCCAACACCAAACAGGCTACCTAAATATGGTTCCCAATCAGAGACAATGACGAACACCTGCCTCTGATTGAGAACCATATCAGGCCAAACATAGAACTAGACAAACTAGACATGTAACATAGAATGCCCACCCAGCTCACACCCTGACCAACCAAAACATAGAAACATACAAAGCAAACTATGGTCAGGGTGTGACAGTACCCCCCCCCCCCAAGGTGCGGACTCCGGCCGCAAAACCTGAACCTATAGGGGAGGGTCTGGGTGGGCATCTGTCCGCGGTGGCGGCTCTGGTGCTGGACGTGGCCCCCACTTCACCGTAGTCCTAGTCCCCCACCTTGTCCGCTTCCGTGGCCTCCTCAGCATGGCAACTCTTCTCAATGGACAGAGGGGCGGCAGCTCGGGACAGAGGGGCGGCAGCTCGGGACAGAGGGGCGGAAGCTCTGGACAGAGGGGCGGAGGCTCGGGACAGAGGGGCGGCTGCTCGGGACAGAGGGGCGGCTGCTCGGGACAGAGGGGCGGCTGCTCGGGACAGAGGGGCGGCTGCTCGGGACAGAGGGGCGGCTGCTCGGGACAGAGGGGCGGAAGCTCTGGACAGAGGGACGGAGGCTCGGGACAGAGGGGCGGCTGCTCGGGACAGATGGGCGGCTGCTCGGGACAGAGGGGCGGCTGCTCGGGACAGAGGGGCGGCTGCTCGGGACAGAGGGGCGGCTGCTCGGGACAGAGGGGCGGAAGCTCTGGACAGAGGGACGGCTGCTCCTGGCTGACTGGCGGCCCCTGGCTGACTGGCAGATCTGGAAGAGTCTGGTTGACTGGCAGATCTGGAAGAGTCTGGTTGACTGGCAGATCTGGAAGAGTCTGGTTGACTGGCAGATCTGGAAGAGTCTGGTTGACTGGCAGATCTGGAAGAGTCTGGCTGACTGGCAGATCTGGAAGAGTCTGGCTGACTGGCAGATCTGGAAGCTCCATGCTGACTGGCTGCTCTGGCTGCTCCATGCTGACTGGCTGCTCCATGCTGACTGGCAGCTCTGGCTGCTCCATGCTGACTGGCGACTCTGGCTGCTCCATGCTGACTGGCGACTCTGGCTGCTCCATGCTGACTGGCGACTCTGGCTGCTCCATGCTGACTGGCGACTCTGGCTGCTCCATGCTGACTGGCGACTCTGGCTGCTCCATGCTGACTGGCGACTCTGGCTGCTCCATGCTGACTGGCGACTCTGGCTGCTCCATGCTGACTGGCGGCCCTGGCTGCTCCATGCTGACTGGCGGCCCTGGCTGCTCCATGCTGACTGGCGGCCCTGGCTGCTCCATGCTGACTGGCGGCCCTGGCTGCTCCATGCTGACTGGCGGCCCTGGCTGCTCCATGCTGACTGGCGGCCCTGGCTGCTCCATGCTGACTGGCGGCCCTGGCTGCTCCATGCAGACTGGCGGCCCTGGCTGCTCCATGCAGACTGGCGGCCCTGGCTGCTCCATGCAGACTGGCGGCTCTGGCGGCTCCATGCAGACTGGCGGCTCTGGCGGCTCCTTGCAGACTGGCAGCTCTGGCGGCTCCTTGCAGACTGGCAGCTCTGGCGGCTCCTTGCAGACTGGCAGCTCTATGCAGACTGGCAGTTCCTTGCAGATTGGCAGCTCCTTGCAGACTGGCAGCTCTATGCAGACTGGCAGCTCTATGCAGACTGGCAGCTCTATGCAGACTGGCAGTTCTGAACAGGCGGGAGACTCCGGCAGCGCTGTAGAGGCAGAAGGCTCTGGCAGCGCTAAACAGGCGGGAGACTCCGGCAGCGCTGAAGAGGAGGAAGGCTCTGGCAGCGCTGGACAGGCGAGGCGCACTGTAGGCCTGATGCGTGATGCTGGCACTGGTGGTACTGGGCCGAGGACACGCACAGGAAGCCTGGTGCGGGGAGCTGCTACCCGGAGGGCTGGGGTGCGGAGGTGGTACTGGGTAGACCGGACCGTGCAGGCGCACTGGAGCTCTTGAGCACCGAGCCTGCCCAACCTTACCCGGTTGAATGGTCCCGGTCGCCCTGCCAGTGCGGCGAGGTGGAATAGCCCGCACTGGGCTATGCAGGCGAACCGGAGACACTGTGCTGGCGGCCCTGGCTGCTCCATGCTGACTGGCGGCCCTGGCTGCTCCATGCTGACTGGCGGCCCTGGCTGCTCCATGCTGACTGGCGGCCCTGGCTGCTCCATGCAGACTGGCGGCCCTGGCTGCTCCATGCAGACTGGCGGCCCTGGCTGCTCCATGCAGACTGGCGGCTCTGGCGGCTCCATGCAGACTGGCGGCTCTGGCGGCTCCATGCAGACTGGCGGCTCTGGCGGCTCCTTGCAGACTGGCAGCTCTGGCGGCTCCTTGCAGACTGGCAGCTCTGGCGGCTCCTTGCAGACTGGCAGCTCTATGCAGACTGGCAGTTCCTTGCAGATTGGCAGCTCCTTGCAGACTGGCAGCTCTATGCAGACTGGCAGCTCTATGCAGACTGGCAGCTCTATGCAGACTGGCAGTTCTGAACAGGCGGGAGACTCCGGCAGCGCTGTAGAGGCAGAAGGCTCTGGCAGCGCTAAACAGGCGGGAGACTCCGGCAGCGCTGAAGAGGAGGAAGGCTCTGGCAGCGCTGGACAGGCGAGGCGCACTGTAGGCCTGATGCGTGATGCTGGCACTGGTGGTACTGGGCCGAGGACACGCACAGGAAGCCTGGTGCGGGGAGCTGCTACCCGGAGGGCTGGGGTGCGGAGGTGGTACTGGGTAGACCGGACCGTGCAGGCGCACTGGAGCTCTTGAGCACCGAGCCTGCCCAACCTTACCCGGTTGAATGGTCCCGGTCGCCCTGCCAGTGCGGCGAGGTGGAATAGCCCGCACTGGGCTATGCAGGCGAACCGGAGACACTGTGCGCAAGGCTGGTGCCATGTAAGCCGGCCCAAGGAGACGCACTGGAGACCAGCTGCATAGAGCCGGCTTCATGGCACTTGGCTCGATGCCCACTCTAGCCCGGCCGATACACGGAGCTGGAATGTACCGCACCGGGCTATGCACCCGCACTGGAGACACCTTGCGCACCACAGCATAACACGGTGCCTGCCCGGTCTCTCTAGCCCCCCGGTAAGCACAGGGAGTTTGCGCAGGTCTCCTACCTGGCGTAGCCCTACTCCCTGTGAGCCCCCCCCCAATAATTTTTTGGGGCTGACTCTCGGGCTTCCGTCCGCGCCGCCGTGCTTGCTTCGCCAACTCCATTCTCTGATAACCTTCCGCGCACTGCTCCATCGAATCCCAGGCGGGCTCCGGCACTCTCCCTGGGTCGACCACCCACCTATCTATTTCCTCCCAAGTCGTATACTCCTGACTTCGTAGCTCCTGCTGCTGCTGCCTGTCATCACGCCGCTTGGTCCTGTTGTGGTGGGTGATTCTGTCACGCTTTTCTGTATGTGAAAGAGAGTCAGACCAAAATGCAGCGTGGCTATTGCGATCCATGTTTAATGAAACTGAAGCAACACGAATCCAATACAAAAACTACAAAACAATAAACGTAACGAAAACCAAAACAGCCTCATACTGGTGCACATACACACGACAGAAAAAGGACATAAGGACACTAAGGACAATCACCCACAAAACCCAACACCAAACAGGCTACCTAAATATGGTTCCCAATCAGAGACAATGACGAACACCTGCCTCTGATTGAGAACCATATCAGGCCAAACATAGAACTAGACAAACTAGACATGTAACATAGAATGCCCACCCAGCTCACACCCTGACCAACCAAAACATAGAAACATACAAAGCAAACTATGGTCAGGGTGTGACAGTACCCCCCCCCCCCAAGGTGCGGACTCCGGCCGCAAAACCTGAACCTATAGGGGAGGGTCTGGGTGGGCATCTGTCCGCGGTGGCGGCTCTGGTGCTGGACGTGGCCCCCACTTCACCGTAGTCCTAGTCCCCCACCTTGTCCGCTTCCGTGGCCTCCTCACCATGGCAACTCTTCTCAATGGACAGAGGGGCGGCAGCTCGGGACAGAGGGGCGGCAGCTCGGGACAGAGGGGCGGAAGCTCTGGACAGAGGGGCGGAGGCTCGGGACAGAGGGGCGGCTGCTCGGGACAGAGGGGCGGCTGCTCGGGACAGAGGGGCGGCTGCTCGGGACAGAGGGGCGGCTGCTCGGGACAGAGGGGCGGCTGCTCGGGACAGAGGGGCGGAAGCTCTGGACAGAGGGACGGAGGCTCGGGACAGAGGGGCGGCTGCTCGGGACAGATGGGCGGCTGCTCGGGACAGAGGGGCGGCTGCTCGGGACAGAGGGGCGGCTGCTCGGGACAGAGGGGCGGCTGCTCGGGACAGAGGGGCGGAAGCTCTGGACAGAGGGACGGCTGCTCCTGGCTGACTGGCGGCCCCTGGCTGACTGGCAGATCTGGAAGAGTCTGGTTGACTGGCAGATCTGGAAGAGTCTGGTTGACTGGCAGATCTGGAAGAGTCTGGTTGACTGGCAGATCTGGAAGAGTCTGGTTGACTGGCAGATCTGGAAGAGTCTGGCTGACTGGCAGATCTGGAAGAGTCTGGCTGACTGGCAGATCTGGAAGCTCCATGCTGACTGGCTGCTCTGGCTGCTCCATGCTGACTGGCTGCTCCATGCTGACTGGCAGCTCTGGCTGCTCCATGCTGACTGGCGACTCTGGCTGCTCCATGCTGACTGGCGACTCTGGCTGCTCCATGCTGACTGGCGACTCTGGCTGCTCCATGCTGACTGGCGACTCTGGCTGCTCCATGCTGACTGGCGACTCTGGCTGCTCCATGCTGACTGGCGACTCTGGCTGCTCCATGCTGACTGGCGACTCTGGCTGCTCCATGCTGACTGGCGGCCCTGGCTGCTCCATGCTGACTGGCGGCCCTGGCTGCTCCATGCTGACTGGCGGCCCTGGCTGCTCCATGCTGACTGGCGGCCCTGGCTGCTCCATGCTGACTGGCGGCCCTGGCTGCTCCATGCTGACTGGCGGCCCTGGCTGCTCCATGCTGACTGGCGGCCCTGGCTGCTCCATGCAGACTGGCGGCCCTGGCTGCTCCATGCAGACTGGCGGCCCTGGCTGCTCCATGCAGACTGGCGGCTCTGGCGGCTCCATGCAGACTGGCGGCTCTGGCGGCTCCTTGCAGACTGGCAGCTCTGGCGGCTCCTTGCAGACTGGCAGCTCTGGCGGCTCCTTGCAGACTGGCAGCTCTATGCAGACTGGCAGTTCCTTGCAGATTGGCAGCTCCTTGCAGACTGGCAGCTCTATGCAGACTGGCAGCTCTATGCAGACTGGCAGCTCTATGCAGACTGGCAGTTCTGAACAGGCGGGAGACTCCGGCAGCGCTGTAGAGGCAGAAGGCTCTGGCAGCGCTAAACAGGCGGGAGACTCCGGCAGCGCTGAAGAGGAGGAAGGCTCTGGCAGCGCTGGACAGGCGAGGCGCACTGTAGGCCTGATGCGTGATGCTGGCACTGGTGGTACTGGGCCGAGGACACGCACAGGAAGCCTGGTGCGGGGAGCTGCTACCCGGAGGGCTGGGGTGCGGAGGTGGTACTGGGTAGACCGGACCGTGCAGGCGCACTGGAGCTCTTGAGCACCGAGCCTGCCCAACCTTACCCGGTTGAATGGTCCCGGTCGCCCTGCCAGTGCGGCGAGGTGGAATAGCCCGCACTGGGCTATGCAGGCGAACCGGAGACACTGTGCTGGCGGCCCTGGCTGCTCCATGCTGACTGGCGGCCCTGGCTGCTCCATGCTGACTGGCGGCCCTGGCTGCTCCATGCTGACTGGCGGCCCTGGCTGCTCCATGCAGACTGGCGGCCCTGGCTGCTCCATGCAGACTGGCGGCCCTGGCTGCTCCATGCAGACTGGCGGCTCTGGCGGCTCCATGCAGACTGGCGGCTCTGGCGGCTCCATGCAGACTGGCGGCTCTGGCGGCTCCTTGCAGACTGGCAGCTCTGGCGGCTCCTTGCAGACTGGCAGCTCTGGCGGCTCCTTGCAGACTGGCAGCTCTATGCAGACTGGCAGTTCCTTGCAGATTGGCAGCTCCTTGCAGACTGGCAGCTCTATGCAGACTGGCAGCTCTATGCAGACTGGCAGCTCTATGCAGACTGGCAGTTCTGAACAGGCGGGAGACTCCGGCAGCGCTGTAGAGGCAGAAGGCTCTGGCAGCGCTAAACAGGCGGGAGACTCCGGCAGCGCTGAAGAGGAGGAAGGCTCTGGCAGCGCTGGACAGGCGAGGCGCACTGTAGGCCTGATGCGTGATGCTGGCACTGGTGGTACTGGGCCGAGGACACGCACAGGAAGCCTGGTGCGGGGAGCTGCTACCCGGAGGGCTGGGGTGCGGAGGTGGTACTGGGTAGACCGGACCGTGCAGGCGCACTGGAGCTCTTGAGCACCGAGCCTGCCCAACCTTACCCGGTTGAATGGTCCCGGTCGCCCTGCCAGTGCGGCGAGGTGGAATAGCCCGCACTGGGCTATGCAGGCGAACCGGAGACACTGTGCGCAAGGCTGGTGCCATGTAAGCCGGCCCAAGGAGACGCACTGGAGACCAGCTGCATAGAGCCGGCTTCATGGCACTTGGCTCGATGCCCACTCTAGCCCGGCCGATACACGGAGCTGGAATGTACCGCACCGGGCTATGCACCCGCACTGGAGACACCTTGCGCACCACAGCATAACACGGTGCCTGCCCGGTCTCTCTAGCCCCCCGGTAAGCACAGGGAGTTTGCGCAGGTCTCCTACCTGGCGTAGCCCTACTCCCTGTGAGCCCCCCCCCAATAATTTTTTGGGGCTGACTCTCGGGCTTCCGTCCGCGCCGCCGTGCTTGCTTCGCCAACTCCATTCTCTGATAACCTTCCGCGCACTGCTCCATCGAATCCCAGGCGGGCTCCGGCACTCTCCCTGGGTCGACCACCCACCTATCTATTTCCTCCCAAGTCGTATACTCCTGACTTCGTAGCTCCTGCTGCTGCTGCCTGTCATCACGCCGCTTGGTCCTGTTGTGGTGGGTGATTCTGTCACGCTTTTCTGTATGTGAAAGAGAGTCAGACCAAAATGCAGCGTGGCTATTGCGATCCATGTTTAATGAAACTGAAGCAACACGAATCCAATACAAAAACTACAAAACAATAAACGTAACGAAAACCAAAACAGCCTCATACTGGTGCACATACACACGACAGAAAAAGGACATAAGGACACTAAGGACAATCACCCACAAAACCCAACACCAAACAGGCTACCTAAATATGGTTCCCAATCAGAGACAATGACGAACACCTGCCTCTGATTGAGAACCATATCAGGCCAAACATAGAACTAGACAAACTAGACATGTAACATAGAATGCCCACCCAGCTCACACCCTGACCAACCAAAACATAGAAACATACAAAGCAAACTATGGTCAGGGTGTGACACTATTTAATTCCTTACCGCCCTAATCTTATTACGTTTGCACACACTGTACGTAGGTTTTTCTATTGCGTTATATACTGTGCATTGGTTTATCCCATGTGTATCTCTGTGTTTTTGTTTTTGTCGCACTGCTTTGCTTTATCTTGGCCAGGTCGCAGTTGTAAATGAGACATTTCTCTCAACTGGCCAACCTGGTTAAATAAAGGTGAAAAAATAAATATATATTTTTTTTTCCTGAAAATGCATTGAAGCAAAGCAGGGCTTCCATAGATAGCTCAAGGTCAGGAGAGGGATCCTGTGGTAGAGAGAGCCCAGGGAGAGGCCTGTTTTGGGACACTGCTCAGCGGAAACAAGCCTGTCCTAAAGGTGTAGATAGAAGTTTCCCCAACACTGATACAGGGTCAGATTTCATTCAACCCCCGGTGGTTAAGGTTCCGATTGATGGTAGGGGAACTTCTACCTCAAACTGTTTTGGATATTTGTCTGTGGAACTGAGATGAAGATGAACCATCACACTCCTCACTTCACTAGTCACTGTTACCCTAGCAACAACCATGCTTTCAAGGGTATTTCCTCTCCCTATTGATAGCGTACACGCACATACACACACACACACACACCATTTACCCATAAAAAAAATAGAAAATGCTAAAATAATAGAACAAAGAAGAGAACAATTCAGAGGCTTAATGTCCCAAACCCACATAGTCTTGAAATGCGTCAAAAACATCTAAACTTCACATAGATTAAATCACTGAGTGCTTGTGTGGGCAGGGGCAAGTCCACAACCCTTTGGAGACGAAAGAACACATAAGAGTAACAAAGTTATGCTGAAACTCTTTTCAGAGCTATTCTTATCAAGATAGAACTGAACTCAGTCAACCGTTTCAAAACACATTTCTCAACACATTTGACATATACACTGAACAACAATATAACACTACATGAAATGTGTTGGTCATGTTTCATGAGCTGAAATAAAAGATCCCCGGAAGTACCAAAACCTTACTTCGCTAAAATGTGTTTATATCCCTTTAGTGAGCATTTCTCCTTTGCCAAGATAATCCATCCACCTGACAGGTGTGGCATATCAAGAAGCTAACTAAACAGCATGATCATTACCAAGGTGCACCTTGTGCTGGGGACAATAAAAGGCCACTCTAAAATGTACAGTTTTGTCACACTACTGTACACAATGCCACAGATGTATCAAGTTGAGGGAGCATGCAATTGGCATGCTGACTTCAGAAATGTTCACCAGAGCTGTTGCCAGATAATTTAATGTTAATTTCTCTACCATAAGCCACCTCCAACGTTGTTTTAGAGAATTTGGTAGTACATTCAACCGGTATCACGACGGCAGACCACGTGTATGGCATCGTGTGGGCGAGCGGTTTGCTGATGTCAACATTGTGAACAGAGTGCCCCATGTTGACGGTGGGGTTATGGTATGGGCAGGCATAAGGTACAGACAACAAACACAATTGTGTTTTATCAATGGCAATTTGAATTCACAAAAATACCGTAATGAGTTCCTGAACCCCATTGTGATGCCTGTTTTTTTTTTCAAAGGTACTATATCTGTGACCAACAGATGCATATCTGTATTCCCAGTCATGTGAAATACATAGATTAGGGCCTAATGAATTATTTCAATTGACTGATTTCCTCATATGAACTGTAACTCAGTAAAATAAATGAAATTGTAGATTGTTGTGTTAAAGTTTTTGATCAGTATTAGTAGTAATAATGTGCGAAAGTCACACAGACTGCTATGTTATGTCATACTAGATACATACGTGTTGCCTTTTTGTGCTTTCCCTGAGAGATGATGATGGTTAGGTGACATTAAAGGGGCAATCAGCAGTTGAAACACTAACGAAGCATTCTACCCGCTACTGTTTCTGTAAAAAGCTGAGGGATGGGGCTAGAGAAATGTAACTACTCTCAAATTCATAGAAAGAGGTATGGATGCAAAGACTGACCACCCATGATCACAGCGACATCAACACTGACCTTATACAGTGTACTCTCAAACACAAGCACACATGCACACTAGTGGTACACTGGACAGCTGCTTGTTCACCCACACCAATAGCTGCGGAAAGTAGACGTGCTGAGGGTGCTGCAGCACCCCCTGATAAATCAACAAATATATATAGTAATAAAATACAAAAATCCCAACATTTGTGAACTAGGCCTTTATTACTCCTGTATGAGCTGACAAAAAGAATCTCCCACCCCTCAGCTGAATAAGGTCAAGTGAACCTTCTGGTTCCAAGTGGAAAAAGCATCTACAGTACTTTCTCTTTCTGATTGAAATAACAGCATTCTCCATGCACTGTAATTCATAAATGAGCTAGAGCTATTGATAAGAGCTAGGTAAATTAGTAATTCGGTTGGGGAAAGGGATTGTAAATACACATAGCAATTGTTTTAGATGATTTTTCCTTATTATACCTAGAGACGAATGTGAAAACAGCCATATGGAAGCAAACTGAAAATCATATCAATATGACATGTTTTGCAGCCCCTTTGAGTTGTGTGCCCTCATCACTTCCGTGGAGGAAATATGGACACCCAAGCTATAGGCTTCTGTAGGGCTGAACCTGTTGAGGGCTGAACCACTTTCAAACTCAGAATAAGTCATTTGCAATCAGACAGTTTCAGTTACTGAAACTGACTTTCAGACTATTGCTTTCACCCAAAACAGTCTCTTAAGATGTCATTAATGATAAATATTTTCCATAGAAGTTTTGTAATTCCGTCATGGTGACAGCCAGTGATTGCAGCCCTGTCTCTCCCCTCTCCAGCCTGTATCCACTTCTGTTAATGTTGAGTGTCCTTTTGACTGCCACCATGTCTGCCACCGCTTGCATCTTTCTGTCTTCATTTCTCCTAATTTATGGGTGAGTCAGGGGCCTTAAAAACGAGTGGTGCATTAAGCTAAAGTGAGAGGTGTTCAAAAAGGGGTGTGTGTGTGTGTGTGTGTGTGTGTGTGTGTGTGTGTGTGTGTGTGTGTTGCTAATGTATCAAAATTGTATTATCTAAGCAGTGTTTCATTCTATCTAAATGTCAGAGTGATTACCTTTCCTTCCTCCCAGCCAGGTGCTCTCTGCTCCCACAAGCACCCCTCAAACCCAGGAATCCACAGTATGCACAGCACACACACACCTGACACATTGTGTAAGTATGACTATTTGGGAGAACCTTTTCACCCCTCACATCCTCACATCCATCCATACCTGACATACCAAGAATTGGGAATCTCTCACCCCCGCCCCCGCCCCCTGCCATGCCCCCTCATGCCTGGACTGATTACCCCCTCCACGCCCCCTTCATGCCTCCTCCACCCCCATGCTGCATCACCTCTTGGTAATCCCAAACATCTCTCGTCGTCTCTCCCCAACATCCTCCTGCATTGCCAGACAACCACACATTTCTGAGAGATGAGTCCCAAGCATTAGATTTATGAAGTAACATGTTAAGTCTTTGATGTTGGATGTTTCGTCTGCACATGGGCATTAAACACAAACCTATGCACTAACACAACATGTCATTGGAACACAGGAGTGATGGTTGCTGATAATGGGCCTATGAATATTATGAAATATACCTTCCATAAAAAATCTGCCGTTTCCAGCTACAATAGTCATTTACAACATTAACAATGTCTACACTGTATTTCTGATCAATTTGATATTATTTTAATGGACAAAAAAATATATGCTTTTCTTTCAAAAACAATTTCGAAGTGACCCAAACTTTTGAACGGTGCGTATACAGTTGAAGTCGGAAGTTTACATACACCTTTGCCAAATACATTTAAACTCAGTTTTCACAATTCCTGACATTTAATCCTAGTAAAAATCCCCTGTCTTAGGTCAGTTAGGATCACCACTTCATTTTAAGAATGTGAAATGTCAATAGTAGAGAATGATTTATTTCAGCTTTTCTTTCTTTCATCACATTCCCAGTGAGTCAGAAGTTTACATACACTCAATTAGTATTTAGTAGCATTGCCTTTAAATTGTTGAACTTGGGTCAAACATTTTGGGTAGCCTTCCACAAGCTTCACACAATAAATTGGGTGAATTTTGGCCCATTCCTCCTGACAGGAATGGGCCAGAATTGCCTTACCTCCTCACGGCATTTGCACACACTGCATATAGACTTTTTTTCTACTGTGTCATTGACTGTATGTTTGTTTACTCCATGTGTAACTCTGTGTTGTTGTTTGTGTCGCACTGCTTTGCTTTATCTTGGCCAGGTTTCTGTTGTAAATGAGAACTTGTCCTCAACTGGCTTACCTGATTAAATATTTATTATTTAATACATTTAATAATCCTATAGAAAATTTGTGGGCAGAACTGAAAATAGTGGTGAAATAATTACAATTGAGCAATTAAACACTGTGTGAAAGATGTGCAGAAGATGAATTTGCAAGTAAACATACTGGGGTGCAAAGGAGCAATATAATAAATAAATAACAATAAGGGGATGAGGTAGTTGGATGGGATATTTACAGATGGGCTGTGTACAGGTGCAATGATCTGTACGCTGGTCTGACAGCTCATGCTTTGTCACATTCTGACCCTAGTTCTTGTGTTATTTGTTTGTTTTAGTTGGTCAGGACGTGAGTCTGGTGGGCATTCTATGTTTTGTGTTTCTATGTTGGTTTTCTGTGTTCGGCCTAGTATGGTTCTCAATCAGAGGCAGGTGTTGTTAGTTGTCTCTGATTGAGAATCATACTTAGGTAGCCTGGGTTTCACTGTTGTTTTGGTGGGTGATTGTTTCCGTGTCTGTGTTTGTTCGCCACACGGTACTGTATCGGTTTTGTTCACGGTTATTATTTTGTATTCATTGAGTGTTCAGTTTATGTTTTTAAATAAACAACCATGGACTCTTACCACGCCGCATCTTGGTCCGATCCTTGCTCCACCTTCATCTGAAGAGGAGGAAAACCCTTAAATGCTTAAAGTTAATGAGGGAGATATGAGTCTCCAGCTTCAGTGATTTTTGCAGTTCGTTCCAGTCATTGGCAGCTGAGAACTACCTAGCAAAGACTTATAGATGACCTGGAGCCAGTGGGTTTGGTGACGAATATGTAGCGAGGGCCAGTCAACGAGAGCATACACGTCGCAGTGGTGGGTAGTATTTGAGGCTTTGGTGACAAAACGGATGGCACTGTGATAGACTACATCCAATTTGTTGAGCAGAGCGTTGGAGGCTATTTTGTAAATGACATCGCCGAAGTCAAGGATCGGTAGGATAGTCAGTTTTATGAGGGTATGTTTGGCAGCATGAGTGAAGGATGCTTTGTTGTGAAAAAGGAAGCCGATTCTAGATTTAATTTTGGATTGGAGATGCTTAATGTGAGTCTGGAAGGAGAGTTTAGTCTAACCAGACACCTAGGTATTTGTAGTTGTCCACATATTCTAAGTCAGAACCGTCCAGAGTAGTGATGCTAGTCGAGCGGGCAGGTGCGGGCAGCAATCAGTTAAAGAGCCTTGCATTTCATTTTACTTGAGCAAGAGCAGTTGGAGGCCACGGAAGGAGTGTTGTATGTCATTGACGTTCGTCTGGAGGTTTGATAACACAGTATCCAAAGAAGGGCCAGAAGTATACAGAATGGTGTCGTCTGCGTAGAGGTGGATCAGAGAATCACCAGCAGCAAGAGCGACATCATTGTTAAATACAGAGAAAAGAGTCGGCCAGAGAATTGAACCTTGTGGCACCCCCATAGAGACTGCCAGAGGTCCGGACAACAGGCCCTCTGATTTGACACACTGAGCTCTATCAGAGAAGTAGTTGGTGAATTTGAGTGAGATTGAGGGCGTCTTAACAACCCTTGGGTGTTAAGCATATCCCAGTTTAGGTCACCTAACAGTACAAACTCTGAAGATAAATGGGGGGCAATTAATTCACATATGGATTTGCCCCTTTTGGCAAATTTTTGTGTCAGCTGGGGGCTGAGGGGGGTCTGTAGTAACAAGCAGCAACAGTGAGAGACTTATTTCTGGAAAGGTGGATTTTTAAAAGTAGAAGCTCGAACTGTTTGGGCACAGACCTGGATAGCATGACAGAACTCTGGAGCCTGTCTCTGCAGTAGATTGCAACTCCACCCCTTTTGGCAGTTCTATCTTGGCGGAAAACTTTATAGTTGGGGATGAACATTTCCAAATTTTTGTGGCCTTCCTAAGCCAGGATTCAGACACGGCAAGGACATCAGGGATGGCGGAGTGTGCTAAAGCAGTGAGAGAAAAAAAAAACTTAGGGAGGAGGCTTCTGATGTTAACATGCATGAAACCAAGGCTTTTACGGTTACAGAAGTCAACAAATGATAGCGCCTGGGGAGTAGGAGTGGAACTGGGGGCTAGAGGGCCTGGGTTAGCCTCTACATCACCAGAGGAATAGAGGAAGAGTAGAATAAGGGTACGGCTAAAGGCTAAAATAACTGGTTGTCTATTGCGTTGGGGACAGAGAATAAAAGGAGCAGATTTCTGGGCATGGTAGGATAGATTCAAGGCATAACGTAAAGGCAAGGGTATGGTAGGATGTGAGTACAGTGGAGGTATCAGCTGTGTAGCCGGGTGATCATAGGGTTAAAAGAGCCGCAATAGGTGAGTCAAGGTGCTGTTCGGTAGTCACTACAATGCTGGGTGAGCAGGGGACACAGTGTTCAGAAAAGCTAGCGGGCCACGTACATACTATATACATACATACACATACATATGTACATACATACCTACATATACACACTTTTTTTTAGAATATACCTTTATTATTCCCCCCAAACCCTACCACCCTTCCCCAAATTGGAGAAAACTAATAAAGAATAACACTTAAGCTTCTACTTTCAGTTTATACATATTATACACATTTTACTGTGACACAATCCATTTTACAACAGTTATACTTTGTTTGGTTTTTGTCCTGGCCTTCCGCTATTTCTGATGTCCATCCAGTTTGGTAACTGTGCTGTTTCCAGTTTGGTAACTGTGCTGTTTCCAGTTTGGTAACTGTGCTACATTTCTGAACTTATATACATTTTACAGACCCCGTATGTATTACATTTGTTATTTTATTGTTATTAGTCCAACCCTTCAGCTCCATTCAACCCCTCCCATCTATCTCTTAACACCATCCATTTTGGATTTCTAGTTGCCATATATTTTTCAACTGTGCTGTGATGCTTCATAAAAGTACTGCACCTTTCTATTCTCATAGCTTCTACAGATTGTAAATTAAAGACTCCATTACATTTGACTCTTGTGAGATACAAAACGGATCATGGTTGGCAGGGTACCAGAGGGCTAGATTGTATTTTGTTGGTAGGACCTGCAACCTCACTGTCACGCCCTGACCTTAGTATTCTTTGTTTTCTTTATTATTTTGGTTAGGTCAGGGTGTGACATGGGTGATATGTGTGTTTTTGTCTCATTCTAGGGTGTTTGTACTGTCTAGGGGTTTTTGTAGATTTATGGGGTTGTTTCCATCTAGGTGTTTATGTAGGTCTATGGTTGCCTAGATTGGTTCTCAATTAGAGGCAGGTGTTTATCGTTGTCTCTGATTGGGAACCATATTTAGGCAGCCATATTCTTTGGGGATTTTGTGGGTGATTGTTTCCTGTGTCAGTGTTTGTGGCACACGGGACTGTTTCGTTTCCATTTCACGTTGTTATTTTGTATTTGTGTCATGTTCAGTCTTTTCTATTAAAACATGCACACTTACCACGCTGCGTATTGGTCCGATCCTTGCTACACCTCTTCAGACGAAGAGGAGGAAATCCGTGACACTCACACACAAACAAGTAAATGCACCGAGGCCCACCCTGAGAGAGAGAGAGAGAGAGAGAGAGAGAGAGAGAGAGAGCGATAACAATCCAGTCATGCCAGAAGTAAGGACCTGTCAGTGCTGAATTTATGACCTTTCACAGAAGTCACCATCCGGTCGATCGCAATAGACTTTTTGTTCTCCAAGCCATTCCTAGTCGATCACCAAACATTTCTGTAAAACCCCAATGATAAAGCCTTATGCTCCTATTTTTTTTATTCGTTTCATGCTGTTGGCAGTAGGTTGCCTTGATTCAGCAGCCCTAGCATCGGAAAGGCAAAGTGTTCCCATTTTGAACCATTTCATCTGTCTGAAGCAGTGGAGCAGGAGAGGACCATCCTCCTCAGTGAATTTCATAAAAATAAAAATGGAGAAAGATTAAAAAGTTGTCCTTTTAGATAAAACTATACAAAATATATTCACGTCACCAAAAAATGCATTTAAACACACTGTTTTGCAAAGAAGGCCTCAACAGCACTCTGTAGGGTAGCAGCATGGTGTAGCCAGATGACAGCTAGCCTCTGTCCTCCTCTGGGTACATTGACATCAATATAAAACCTAGGACGCTCATGGTTCTCACCCCCTTCCATAGACTTACACAGTATTATAACAACATCTGGAAGACGTCTATTCAAACCACCGTATTTTCGATTCATCAATATATTTTGGCCTGATTCCAACCCTAGTTGCGTGAATACATGGAACATTACTTCCTTTTTCTGCACTTCCTCTCTATGCGTTCTGACCTCGAACATAAGCATGAGAATAGCATGCTATTCATTCAAGGTGCAGATCTAAGTAATGAAGGTGTGGCGACAGATAAGCCTATTCTGACCTTGACTTAATTTCCTCATAATGCCACTACTTTTATGCGCGAGGAAATCATGAATAAGGTCTAGCGAACCTGCCGGTTCCTAGTGGAAAAAGCATCTACTTTATTTTTCCTATAATAAATAACAGCATTCTCCATGCACTGTAATTTATAAATGGATAGTATCTATTGATAAGAGCTAGGTTAATGAGTCATCCGTTTGGATAAGGGGATTGTAAATACACATAGCGTTGTTTTAGATCATTTTTCCTTATGATCCTGGAGACGAAATTGAAACCAGCCATATGGAAGCAAACTGACAATCATATCAACATGACATGTATTGCGACCCCTTTTCCACAGTGAAGTAGGCTATAAATAGCTGTGCCGTTATTCCAAAGTTAAATTGTGTGGCCTCAAGGTTTGTGCGGATTAAATTTGGATGGCCGTTCTCTCAATGTATTCTAGTCTGTCGGCAAATTTCTAATTAAAAGGTACACCGTATTTCAAATGATGACTTAAGATAAATATACTGGAAACCCTATTGAATGAAAAATGCACGTAAAACTCTGTTGGCCAGCAAGTGGGAGGGTTTTCATCTGGTTGAATGAATTGTATTCAGTGATCGCAAGGTAGCCACACCTGTAGAGTGCATTACGCTCCTGCATTAGGTCATGTTGAATACCAACTACTAAGAAATGCATAGGCAAGGCGTGCATAGGAAAGGCGTGCATAGGCAAGGCGTGCATAGGCAAGGCGTGCATAGGCAAGGCGTGCATAGGCAAGGCGTGCATAGGAAAGGCGTGCATAGGAAAGGCGTGCATAGGCAAGGCGTGCATAGGAAAGGCGTGCATAGGAAAGGCATGCATTTCCTAAGGTTTGTTAAATATAGTCCAATGTGTCTTACATGCCTTCTGGTTAACCACCATGTAGGTACATTCAAGGCGATCTGTAGAAAAATGATAACATTTCTGTCTGTTCATGTTCTACCCAGGTCTACATTCATATAGCTAAGTAACTATATGGTGATGATGAACTCACTGTCACCACCTCTCTATACACAAAGAAACATAAACACACACACACAAAGGAACACACACAACCAGGAACACACACAAAGACCCCCAAGAACACACACACACACACCTTCCATACCGTAACTGTACAATATTTTATTCATAACACAGTTTAACACAAATAAAGCCTTACATTCTGCCAGTGATAGTTGGTTTAGTGTCTTTGTGTTCTGTGGTACAGCTGAAATATCTATATAAACTCAGCAAAAAAAGAAACATCCCTTTTTCAGGACCCTGTCTTTCAAAGATAATTCATAAAAATCCAAATAACTTCACAGATCTTCATTGTAAAGGGTTTAAACACTGTTTCCCATGCTTGTTCAATGAACCATAAACAATTAATGAACATGCACCTGTGAAACGGTCGTTAAGATACTAACAGCTTACAGATGGTAGGCAATTAAGGTCAGTTATGAAAATTTAGGACACTAAAGAGGCCTTTCTACTGACTCTGAAAGACACCAAAAGAAAGATGCCCAGGGTCCCTGCTCATCTGCGTGAACGTGCCTTAGGCATGCTGCAAGGAGGCATGAGGACTGCAGATGTAGCCAGGGCAATAAATTGCAATGTCCGTACTGTGAGACGCCTAATACAGCGCTACAGGGAGACAGGACGGACAACTGATCGTCCTCACAGTGGCAGACCACGTGTAACAACACCTGCACAGGATTGGTACATCCGAACATCACACCTGGGGACAGGTACAGGATGGCAACAACAGATGCCTGAGTTACAACAGAAACGCACAATCCCTCCATCAGTGCTCAAACTGTTCGCAATAGGTTGAGAGAGGCTGGACTGGGGGCTTGTAGGCCTGTTGTAAGGCAGGTCCTCACCAGACATCACCGGCAACAACGTCGCCTATGGGCACAAACCCACCATCACTGGACCAGACTGGCAAAAAGTGCTCTTCACTGACGAGTCGCGGTTTTGTCTCACCTATCGTTGAAAGAATGAGTGTTACATGGTCTGTCATGGTCTGGGGCAGTGTGTCACAGCATCATCGGACTGAGCTTGTTGCCATTGTAGGCAATCTCAATGCTGTGCGTTATAGGGAAGATATCCTCCTCCCTCTTGTAGTACCCTTCCTGCAGGCTCATCCTGACATGACCCTCCATTATGACAATGCCACCAGCCATACTGCTCGTTCTGTGCGCAAGACAGGAATGTCAGTGTTCTGCCATGGCCAGCGAAGAGCCCGGATCTCAATCCCGTTGAGCATGTCTGGGACCTGTTGGATCGGAGGGTGAGAGCTAGGGCCATTCCCCCCAGAAATGTCCGGGAACTTGCATGTGCCTTGGTGAAAGAGTAGGGTAACATCTCACAGCAAGAACGGACAAATCTGATGCAGTCCACGAGGAGGAGATGCACTGCAGTACTTAATGCAGCTGATGGGCACACCAGATACTGACTGTTACTTTTGATTTGGACAGGGACACATTATTCATTTTCTGTTAGTCACATGTCTGTGGAACTTGTTCAGTTTATGTCTCAGTTGTTGAATCTTCTTATGTTCATTTAGGTATTTACACATGTTAAGTTTGCTGAAAATAAACGCAGTTGACAGTTTAATCTTTTTTTGCTGAGTTTATTATATTTCAAAATTGAGAATGAGATCTCTTTCACGTGTATGGACTGTGAGATGAGGTGTATTGTGTGCTGTTATTGCACATGTAATACATTTGTCTTTGGGTGTTATTGTAAGGTACACTTACTGTAGATTCTCCTCTTATGGTCTATAGATATCCATCTTATTATGGATTAGATAGGACATCACTTTTAGTGTGTGTGTGTGTGTGTGTGTGTGTGTGTGTGTGTGTGTGTGTGTGTGTGTGTATGTGTGTGTGTGTGTGTGTGTGTGTGTGTGTGTGTGTGTGTGTGTGTGTGTGTGTGTGTATGTGTGTGTGTGTGTAGCTACAGTATGTGTAACTGCCTTCATATACACAGAAGTAGGCTTCATAATATTACAGACAATGGGATCATCTCCCGTCAAGTGGCTTCATCTATCTCTCCTTCATCTCAATTGAGGAAAGGACAGGTGGCAATACAGTGGATGACTTTTGTGGACAGATCAAGGAAAGGACAGGTGGAGGCAATACAGTGGATTACTTTTGTGGACAGATCAAGGAAAGGACAGGTGGAGGCAATACAGTGGATGACTTTTGTGGACAGATCAAGGAAAGGAGACGGATCCATTTTAGATAATTGAGATGCGCCTTTTACTGTAAGTCTCTACAAATGGTTTATTTTATTTCAGTATGATTAGCTGGCCGGTAGGCAGCACAGAGTGACAGATGAATCAGACAGACGGCAGGATAGGAAATGCCAAATCCCCCACCCACACCAGTTTCCCATCAAACTACACAAATACCCAAGCTCAGAAAGTACACCAACCACCACCATTATTAACATATACAGAGATTACACAAAACAACATTTACATAATCACACAATAGCCCAGCCACCCTTCGCATTACAGTATATTCCAATTCATTCAGTGACCTCTGCCTACTCTCAATTCAATGCAATTCAGATCAATTCAATTCGATTCCCAGAAGCTTTGTTGTCATGGGATATATTGACGTGACACATACATTTCAACACATAGCAAGCGGATCCTAACTGCAATAACAAGCTAAAGAGAGACAGTCCATTTGTCTGTGGATGAATCAAGAGGACATAATAATATGGCCTTGACTCAGACAGCTCTCTCAGTTCAGTATAAACTATATGTATTTGTGTGTGTTCAGTGTCTGAGGGCTTCTCTCTATTGCTTTCCTTCCAATTGTTGAATACTGTTGCATACATATTATAGACTTGGACTCTTACAATTGTGTGTAATATGCTGTTGTTAAGGAATTGTGTGAATGACAATCTGTTTTTTCAGTTTGTGTTTAGATATTTGTTTAGCCAATATGACTGAATGTATGAACTCATAATTAAAGCAATTATATAATTGTGAATACTCCTTTTTATGACCAATGAAAAGCTGTCTTTTTGAATTATCAAGAGAGAACAATGCAATTAAAATAGAATGACCTTTGAATAGTAGTTCTTATATACCATTGTTTGTTTGTTTGTTTATTTTCAGTTAAGGGCACTTACTGCATGCATAGTGCTAGTGCTGTACTTGAGGAGATTGGGCTTAATGGTGAACTGAATAGTAGATTGACAGTAAAAAAAAAGATTCACCAATACATGCTACTGGAGGCTCTGTCAAAAAGCCACAGTGAACACCTACACACTACCGCCCACACACAGAGCCACGGGCACACTTATACGTATACCAAGGCTTGTACGTACACACACATAAAAACGCGCACACACAATCACAGATAATAAAGGGTTAAGGATGACTCCCTGTGACCCCCCACCCACCCCATCCCACACACACACACATTCCCTGAAGGAATTTTAATGAAAGCTGAGATTTCTCCTCTCCTCACTAGAACCAGTAGAGTTGCAGGTTATCTTCATATTTATTTACTGTACAGATCCCTCCATTCTGCTTCCAGGCGTCAGCATATCACATCAGAACACTGGATGGATTCTGGATTCTCTCTCAAGCTTCCAACACAGAGTTTCAGAGGCCCAACATCGGCAGACCAGACTGGGGTTTAAATCGAAGGAGTGCCTTTGATTTGACAGCCTGTACATACGCAGATGACCGTTAGACCCTATGATGTGTTGCCACACATGAGCTTAGCTTGCCAACGTCGCCATGACATCGCCTACAAGCGTGATCGGGGATTACTACCATACATATCTTCATACTAGACCATCTTTGGTTCCGAGTTTCAGATTCTGGGGTCTCCTGAGGTCTGTACTGATGCCCAGTCTGAATTGAACATGACATCCCACCCTGGAGGTTGACTCCATTTGTTTCCCAACCCAACCCAACCCATGTCCAACCATCCCTAGTGATGTTACATTTCATGCCGGAGCTCTGAGGCACGCGTTTAAATCGCTAAGCAGTGTACTTCTAAGCAGTGTACTTCTAAGCAGTGTGCCGATGCCTGTAACACTTTATCAGAAGCACGTGATCAATGATGTCGAAAGCTTCATTTTGTTGAACAACCACCTGATTGGGTTGGTATTGGTTTCGGTAAAATACAAAAAGGCAACTTTGTGCACGCGCCACAGCGTGGGGGGCGTCGTCTATAATCATTTGTCTGCACTAAATTCTTTTGACTAGTGTACAGTGTGTTGATCAAAGCCTCAAGTACTGAACCTATTTTTGACACAATTGGCTGGAAAACAGTGCTTCAGCAGGCTTTGTTTCCCATCAGTAACCACCCCCCCCACCGCCCATTTAGAGCTCTATTCAATCTGGATTGCTGAAGTGCAACAGATTGCGAGATAGGAATGTAAAGGTCATTTCTGATTGAGCTGACATAGTCAGCATTTACTGTGACTGCAGTCTCCGCTAACATGGGAACATTACCTTTAAAATGGGAACATTGCCTTTAAATTTCAATCACGCTGTAGTGCTGAACTTCCGCAACACAGACTGAATAGAGCCCTCAGTACATACACGCTCAGAAATAAAGGTTTAGATTTGTTCTTAAAGGGGTAGAAAGCAGTCCACGTTTTGTGGCACCCCTTTCACCCTGCATTGTTATCAGAAGTCTGATAGCACTATGGTATGGTAAAAATTAACAATTGCAATGCATGCTGAGTATGTTTCTAATGAGCTCCGCCCCAAAACAATACACAGTGTGCTTTCAGCATGCATTGCAATTGTTCATTTTTACATACACATTTATATTTAGTTCATTTAGCAGATGCCTTTACCATACCATAGTGCCATCAGACTTCTGAATGGGCCCAGCATTATCCAGGTTAGGGTTTGGCCGGGATAGGTCGTCATTGTAAATAAGAATTTGTTCTTATCTGACTTGCCTAGTTAAATAAAAAGTCACATTATGCTAGCTCGCAAAGTGATATGTACTTCCTATTGGAATCCAGCCAGTGTTAGGATATCTTTGGTTTGTTTTATTTATTTTTTAACTTTTAATCACCGGCAACCTGCCTTTAGAATGACAGCCAAGGTAGAGAAAACAGTTACATTTGACTGTTAAAAAGATCTAAGTAGGAACAACCAACTCAGTTTCGTCCACCTCCAACATATTGGCTTAGTGTAGGAAAATGTATGTAGCGTAAGATCAAACAATCAATGTACATGCAAAAACACATTACAACAAACAATTCAAGGGCTTTACTGAGTGGCGCAGCAGTCTAAGACACTGCTTTGCAGTGCTAGCTGCATTACTACAGATCCTGGTTCGATACTGGGCTGTGTCGTATCCGGCTGCAATCGAGAGACCCATGAGGCGATGCACAATTGGCCCAGCGTTGTCTGGGTTAAGGGAGCGTTTGGCCAGCCGGGATGTCCTTGTACCATCGCGCTCTAGTGACTCCTGTGGCAGGCCGGGTGCATGCACTCTGACATGGTCACCAGGTGTACCGTGTTTTTTGTGACACATTGGTGCGGCTGGCGTCTGAGTTAAGCGTGCATTATGTCAAGAAGCTTGGCGGGATTGTGTTTCGGAGGACACACGGCTCTCGACCTTTGCCTTTCCCGAGTCCGTATGGGAGTTGCAGTGATGAGACAAGACTGTAACTACCAATTGGATATGATGAAAAAGGGAGTACATTTTTTTTATTAAAAAATCTAACTGCAATAGAGCATGCCGGTAAATATGATATATATGAAATAATGATGATCACAAGCAAAGTTATTTGTGTTATTTTACTTTGTCTTTGAAAACCATTAGCACAGGCAAGTCAATTAGCCTTAGCCACAGTCATATACAGTTGAATGTCGGAAGTTTACCTACACTTAGGTTGGAGTCATTAAAACTTGTTTTTCAACCACTCCACAAATTTCTTGTTAACAAACTATAGTTTTGGCAAGTCGGTTAGGACATCTACTTCATCTATAGCTCTGGGCTTAGCCACAGTCATATATACACTGTATATATTAACATATAGCTCTGGGCTTAGCTAGACCACTGCCTCCATAATACAAACGAATCGAGCATGGCTTTGTGTCCTTAGTTGAAACTTCACGATGCAGAAAGCCACTCATCTGAATCCCAAACCTTTCAAAACTAAAAAGCTATTTTACCAGAGAAAAAAATGGAATAATCGCTCTTGAAGAAGTACACACAAATTAATCATCACAAGTAAGGAACAATGAACATTAAACAAACATTTCAAATAAACCATATTTAATCTATTTTGTAGTAGGGATCAGATGAAATGGCGGTCATTACCACTAAATACATTGTAGGTGTGCTGCATAATTTTACATCACTTCAAGGTGTGCCACGGTTCAAAAAAAGTTTGGGAACCAGTGCACTAAAAGGTATAGATGAGTACAATGCGAGATTATATGTGTATCTCTGAAGTTACACTATGTGTATTTTGACATTTTTGTTACCCGGGAACATTATTGTACCCTAACCATACCCTTTTTTCTGAGTGTGTAGCTGCATCTAATCTCTCGTGGACAGATGAATGTAACATAAATGTTAGAAGCATGTGTCGACTAACTGTACGATGCGATAACTAACAAGGAATTTCGTTCCTGTGTGCTAATTTTTCGTAACTGATCATTCGGCGAACTCACGGTTTCACAGGTGCTTGCATTTTTCAAAAATCAGAAGACGACGGGACATTTGGCACATAAACTTGCCCAAAACATGCTGAGAGTTTCCCATTTAGAGGTGTGGAGACTTTGCCACAGCATTTAATCGAGCATCTGAAGCAATTACGTAAGATTTTAGTTCTGGGTGTCTGAGATGAAGTTGGCCTTAAAGACTGATCTAGGTCAAATGTTCCTTAGTCACCTCTATGGTTAACGTTAGTTCAGGATTTGAGGTATGGTAATCTGATTCTAGATCTGTGGTTAGAGGCAATTTAAGTCAATAGGTATCCCCCACTCCCAGAGGATACCCCTCCTCCTTTCTACCCACCTACACAGCAGACTCTCCTCTTACCTAAACACTAGGGCTGACCAACCCCCACCCACACACCCCGGACCTCAGACGCCTCTCTCAGAACAGGAAGAAATAGGGGCTCACCATCCCTTGTGTGTGTGTGTGTGTGTGTGTGTGTGTGTGTGTGTGTGAGAGAGAGAGAGAGAGAGGCTGTGCATATGCATCGGTGTGGTTCTGTGTGTGGGACAATGGGCAAACCCAGCAGAGTGTAGGGGGAGTACAGCATTAGATTGGAGAAAGACAGAGAAAGGGAGAGTGAATGGAGAGAGAGAGAGAGCGAGAGAGAGAGAGAGAGAGAGAGAGAGTGGATGGAGAGAGCGAGCAAGCGAGATAGAGAGAGATGAAAAGTGGATGGAGAGAGGGCCTCTACATGTGAGTCGTGACTAGTGGATGAGGCATCTGTAGGAGGCTTATATAACACACTAGATAGAGCTTTGGTGATTATGGATGTACAGGTCAACTCTCTCCAACACTTCTGAAAAAACAGTGTGTGTGTGTGTATATATATATATATATATATATATATATATATATATATATATATATATGTGTGTGTGTGTGTCAACAAGCTTTCACAGTCTCACTTCAGAATCTGACGTTTATCCAAATTTTCAAGGTCAAGTTCTGAATGGTTAAGGTAAGGGTTAAGATTTGGGACAGTGTTACAACACGTGCGTGTATGTGTGCGTGTGTGTTTGCTGAGCAAGTTCAAAGTACCTAGGACACTTCAAGCCCAAAATATTTACTTCACACCATTTCTTCACTGTACTGAGAGCGTATGGTGATGCATAATTGAGGAAATCAGTGTTCATTATGATGACAAACTTTAGCTACGATGACAGGTGGAAGACTAGCAAAGGTTCAGGGGTAATTTAAATTCAAGGGAGGATTATAAGCACTGTGTGTGTGTGTGTGTGTGTGTGTGTGTGTGTGTGTGTGTGTGTGTGTGTGTGTGTGTGTGTGTGTGTGTGTGTGTGTGTGTGTGTGTGTGTGTGTGTGTGTCCAGATGGTAAAGTGTGTGTACGGCCTTCTGTCTGTTCATCCCCCATACGCCTCATGATTTACCCACAATGCAGCCTGCCTGCCTGTCAGTTAGCAGACACACACACACAAACACCTTCTGTCTGGACAGCAAATCAAGCTACAAAACCATATAAAAACTCAGATTCTCTGTGAAGGTTAAATTTGGTGTGATGGGTTCCATTTCAGCAGCTCATTGTTTTCTCCAGTGGTGTGTTTGACAGGCTCAGGACAGTTCTGTAAACAATATCTATCAAAAGTGTTAATTCATGTACAACACTGTATATTTCAGTACATCTCTATGCTTTTTAAGCAATTAAAATGACTCTGACATACATTTTTCCCTCTTTCAGATGTGAATTGCCACAGAATGTGCACTGGCTGGAAAGGAACCCTAATGAACAACTAGCTCACATAATTCAGGACCATTGGTAACCATTTCAGAGCATTCTTTTGTCCAGTAAACACATATAGCCTGATAAACCACATGGTTGTTTTACAATGTGCAATAATCTTTACTGTACACTATAACATTGTCTTGTATATTCTAAGAAGCTATTCTGTAGGAACAACTGTATGCAATGATACAAATATAGAGCAATATATACTGTAGATACTGCTTATTTATAATTCAGCTAGACTGATTTCCAGTCTGACGATGCGGTTGGTTGAAGCAGAAACTGAATGGGTACCGGAGATAATGAAGATAATGAAGGGAGAGAGATGAAGTGTTCATGGAATCAGGGTTATGGCTAAACATATATTATCTACAGCAGAGTTGCCAATTTTCAGTGGTTGGAAAATCCCATAAACTTAAACACAGACGTATAAAGACTGAATCAAAAGATCTAGTAAACCTGGCTACTCATCTCACAGACCCAAAACGCACACACGAACGCACATGCACATACACACGCAGACACGCACACACACACACACACACACACACACATGCACACACGGACACAAAGACACATCGTTCATGTACTGTACATGACTTTAAAACAGCGATATCAGATTTGCAATGAATTATGAAAAATATTTAGATATAAACTTTCATAAAGGTTGAAGCTAAGAGTGCAGTGCTACTGTGTGTTAATGGGCCGGTTAAATCCAGACCTGTCTAGAGGGGTTGCACAGGTCAAATTCCTGAGGAGGAGATTCTTTAGATGAACCTAAAAACATGGGAACCCAGCCTTTTACAGCTTTCACTGCACTCAGATCTTCCACTGTTGCTTGGAAACCAAAACATAATACTTTTGATTTCCTTCCTTTCTCTCTCCTCTCCGACCTTGGCATTATAATTTTTTGTTGGATAAACAGAAGTGGCATTGAACCTGGTCAGGTGAATGGCTTGGTTTAGAGGAAGACATAGAAAGTCATACAATCACAACCCAAGTTCTAGGAAAACACAGTGAGAAAGGGACAGAAGAGAGATGAGGCACATACTGAGAGAGAAAGAGGGCAGATTTGATTGAAACACACAAAATGCTCTCTTGGCGCAAGTCTTTTCTATATTCTCTGTAGTAGTCTTACTTTTCTCCTCTAAACTTAACTCTCCTCTTTAGGAGGAAAACCCAGGCAGGGTTTTCAGCCTTGTGCTATGAATTACTGGTCAAATGTCGGGGAGGTTTGACATCAGTTTTAGAAGAAACAAAATGGTACATTGTTAGCTGCTTCCACCAGTGATTTTAAATGAAGATTGAATGTGTATTGCTGAAAGAGCTTCTGTTCAAGAAAGAAGTGGAAGAGGAGAAGAGGGAGGAAGAGAAGGTGTATTGAGAGGAGAAATAGAGGAGGATAAGGTGAACTAGAATACAATGGTGTGAAGGTGTGCTCAGAGAGTTGAAGAGGAGATCTTAAAAGACAACTTCAGATTTCCTCACATCTATCTGCCTTCACCACAACCTTCTCCTCCTCCTCCTCCTCCTCCTCCTCCATCATACAGCTCATCAATACCAGAGCACCAGTCCAGGCTATTCTCACAGTACAGTTCCTACACTGTAAATGTGTCACCATACATTTTACAGTAATTTACAGGCAGCAAAATTCTGTACGCCTACTGTAATATACAGTGCCTTGCGAAAGTATTCGGCCCCCTTGAACTTTGCGACCTTTTGCCACATTTCAGGCTTCAAACATAAAGATATAAAACTGTATTTTTTTGTGAAGAATCAACAACAAGTGGGACACAATCATGAAGTGGAACGACATTTATTGGATATTTCAAACTTTTTTAACAAATCAAAAACTGAAAAATTGGGCGTGCAAAATTATTCAGCCCCTTTACTTTCAGTGCAGCAAACTCTCTCCAGAAGTTCAGTGAGGATCTCTGAATGATCCAATGTTGACCTAAATGACTAATGATGATAAATACAATCCACCTGTGTGTAATCAAGTCTCCGTATAAATGCACCTGCACTGTGATAGTCTCAGAGGTCCGTTAAAAGCGCAGAAAGCATCATGAAGAACAAGGAACACACCAGGCAGGTCCGAGATACTGTTGTGAAGAAGTTTAAAGCCGGATTTGGATACAAAAAGATTTCCCAAGCTTTAAAACATCCCAAGGAGCACTGTGCAAGCAACAATATTGAAATGGAAGGAGTATCAGTCCACTGCAAATCTACCAAGACCTGGCCGTCCCTCTAAACTTTCAGCTCATACAAGGAGAAGACTGATCAGAGATGCAGCCAAGAGGCCCATGATCACTCTGGATGAACTGCAGAGATCTACAGCTGAGGTGGGAGACTCTGTCCATAGGACAACAATCAGTCGTATATTGCACAAATCTGGCCTTTATGGAAGAGTGGCAAGAAGAAAGCCATTTCTTAAAGATATCCATAAAAAGTGTCGTTTAAAGTTTGCCACAAGCCACCTGGGAGACACACCAAACATGTGGAAGAAGGTGCTCTGGTCAGATGAAACCAAAATTGAACTTTTTGGCAACAATGCAAAACGTTATGTTTGGCGTAAAAGCAACACAGCTGAACACACCATCCCCACTGGCAAACATGGTGGTGGCAGCATCATGGTTTGGGCCTGCTTTTCTTCAGCAGGGACAGGGAAGATGGTTAAAATTGATGGGAAGATGGATGGAGCCAAATACAGGACCATTCTGGAAGAAAACCTGATGGAGTCTGCAAAAGACCTGAGACTGGGATGGAGATTTGTCTTCCAACAAGACAATGATCCAAAACATAAAGCAAAATCTACAATGGAATGGTTCAAAAATAAACATATCCAGGTGTTAGAATGGCCAAGTCAAAGTCCAGACCTGAATCCAATCGAGAAAGAAAGAAAGAAAGAAAGAACTGAAAACTGCTGTTCACAAATGCTCTCCATCCAACCTCACTGAGCTCGAGCTGTTTTGCAAGGAGGAATGGGAAAAAATGTCAGTCTCTCGATGTGCAAAACTGATAGAGACATACCCCAAGAAAAAAAAGAAAAAAAATACAGTTTTATATCTTTATGTTTGAAGCCTGAAATGTGGCAAAAGGTCGCAAAGTTCAAGGGGGCCGAATACTTTCGCAAGGCACTGTAAATACTGTAAATATAAATACTGTATCAAAGAAAGTACTGTGTAATGACACACACAGTGCAATACTGTAAAATGTAATGAATTGATGAAATTCATTGAGGGAAGAAGAGGTTTGTGTGTCACAGTATTTTCTTAAATTACAAAGTATTGGTGCAAGCAGGTTGGCTGCAAAGGTAATATTTGATGTTCTATACTGAGCAAAAATATAAACAACAATTTCAAAGATTTTACTGAGTTACAGTTCATATGAGGATATCAGCCAATTGAAATAAAGTAATTAGGTCCTAATCTGTAGATTTCACATGACTGGAAATATGTTGGTCACAGATACCTAAAAAAAAATGGGCCTCACAATAGGCCTCAGAATTTTGTTGCAGTATTTGTGTGCGTCGATAAAATGCAATAGTGTTCGTTGTCCGTAGCTTATGCCTGTCCATACCATAAACCCACCGCAACCATGGGACACTCTGTCAACAATGTTGACATCAGCAAACTGCTCGCCCACATTACTCCAGACACATGGTCTGCGGTTGTGAGGCCGGTTGGACGTACAGCCAAATTCTCCAAAATGACATGGAGGCGGCTAGTGGTAGAGAAATTAATATTCAGTTCTCTGGCAACAGCTCTGGTGGACATGCCAATTGCACGCTCCCTCAAAACTTGAGACATCTGTGGCATTGTGTTGTGTGACAAAATTGCACATTTTAGAGTGGCATTTTATTGTTCCCAGCACAAGGTGCACCTTGATATGCCACACTTGTCAGGTTGATGGATTATCTTGGCAAAGGATAAATGCTCACTAACAGGGATGTAAACAAATTTGTGCACAACATTTCAGAGAAATAAGCTTTTTGTGCGTTTGGAACATTTCTGGGATCCTTTATTTCAGCTCATTAAACATGGGACCAACACTTTACATGTAGCATTTATATTTCTGTTCAGTATATATCACTCACACTTCTAGACTTCCAAAATGCGAGCAACTACAGGGCAAAATGGACCAGAAGGACATTGCGAGATACGTAACCAATTAAGGTTTAAGACCAATCTGTTCCACATACATTTTAGATTGACGAGTCACTAAAAACACATAGGAGTTAAATTGGTACAGCGTTCTCACTCTCAAGTGCAACAAAAATGGTCTCCTACAAGGCACGCCTCAAAATATGTTAATGAGCCAGAAACAACAATACCGTGCACCCAACGGTGGTCAAAATGTCTTTGGCGCTCCAAAGAAACGGTACTGTATTCTGTGGGATGGAATTATGGTACCATTTGAAATGCAGCAATTTCCCCACAATACACAATCATTTACAGTATGCTGAAGTAAAACGTTTCCTATAATACCTCAAATTACAATATAAATGCGAATGTTCCGTTACAGTGTATGTTATGACCCAATGGGTTGGTTTGATTTCCATGCTCTCCACCAATAGGCATAACACTTGTAACAAGTTAGATAAATAGTTATTTTCATGCTACTGCAATTACATTGTTGACAGGTTAGGGTCAGGGGGGAAATATACTCGAACCTGGTCCTCACACACGTGTGCACGTGCACACTGCTGTGATGTGTAATGTATTGTGACAGCTGGGTCCCCAATAATGATACAGAACCAACTCAGGTTTGGTGGGAAGAGTAAAATAAAACACAACACTGTCGCTCTAAATCACAGCTATACGAACCAGCAACCACACCTACACCACACCAGCGGTGGAAAAAGGACCCAATTGCCTGACTTTGAAGTAACAATTGCCTGACTAAAAGTAAAGATACCTTAATATTAATAGGAAATGACTCAAGTAAAATACATCCAGTCAAATACTACTTGAGTAAAAGTCTGAAAGTATTTGGTTTAAATTATACTTAAGTATCAAAAGTATAAATCCTTTCAAATTGCTAATATTAAGGAAACCAGATGGCCCAATTCTCATGTTTTTTTCAATTTATGGGTAGCCAGGGGCACAGTAGAACATGCAGACATAATTTACAAACAAAGCATTTGTGTTTAGTGAGTCCGCCAGATCAGAGGCAGTAGGGACGACCAGGGATGTTCTCTTAAGTGTGTGAGGTGGACCATGTTCCTGTCCTGCTAAGCATTCAAAATGTACTTTTGGGTGTCAGGGAAAAGGTATGGAGAAAATGTATGGAGATAAAAAGTACATTATTTACTTTAGGAATCAAATCAAATCAAATTGTATTTGTCACATGCGCCAAATACAACTGGTGTAATGTGTGAAATGCTTACTTACAAGCCCTAACCAACAATGCGGTGTAATAATGTAAAAAAATATGAATAAGAAATAAAAGTAACAAGTAATTAAAGAGCAGCAGTAAAATAACAATAGCGAGACTATATACAGGGGGTACTGGAGCACACTCAATGTGCGGGGGCACCGGTTAGTCGAGGTAATATGTACATCTAGGTAGAGTTATTGAAGTGTCTAAGCATAGATAATAACAGAGAGTAGAAGTAGTGGAAAGGGGGGAGGGCAATGCAAATTGTCTGGGTAGCCATTTGATTAGATGTTCAGGAGTCTTACGGCTTGGGGGTCCAAGCTGCTTAGAAGCCTCTTGGACCTAGACTTGGCACTCCGGTACTGCTTGCCATGCGTTAGCAGAGAGAACAGTCTATGACTTGGGTGGCTGGAGTCTTTGACAATTTTTAGGGCCTTCATTTGACACTGCCTGGTATAGAGGTCCTGGATGGAAGGAGGCCTGGCCCCAGCGATGTATAGGGCCGTACGCACTACCCTCTGTAGTGCCTTGTGGTTAGAGGCCGAGCAGTTGCCATACCAGGCAGTGATACAACCAGTCAGGATGATCTCGATGTTGCAGCTGTAGAACCTTTTGAGGATCTGAAGACCCATGCCAAATCTTTTCAGTCTCCTGAGGGGGTATAGGTTTTGTTGTGCCCTCTTCACGACAATCTTAGTGTGCTTGGACCATGTTCATTTGTTGGTGATGTGGACACCATCAGCAAATTTAATGATGGTGTTAGAGTCGTGCCTGGCTGTGAAGTCATGAGTGAACAGGGAGTACAGGAGGGGACTGAGCACGCACCCCTGAGGGGCCCCCGTGTTGAAAATCAGTGTGGTGGATGTGTTGTTACCTACCCTTACCACCTGGGGGCGGCCCATCAGGAAGTCCAGGATCCAGTTGCAGAGGGAGGTGTTTAGTCCCAGGTTCCTTAACTTAGTGATGAGCTTTGAGGGAACTATGGTGTTGAACGCTGAGCTGTAGTCAATGAATAGCATTCTCACGTAGGTGTTCCTTTTGTCCAGATGGGAAAGGGCAGCATGGAGTGCAATAGAGATTGCATCATCTGTGGATCTGTTTGGGAAGTATGCAAATTGGAGTGGGTCTAGGGTTTCTGGAATAAGGGTGTTGATGTGAGCCATGACCAGCTTTTCAAAGCACTTCATGGCTACAGACGTGAGTGCTACGTGTCGGAAGTAATTTAGGCAGGTTACCTTAGTGTTCTTTGGCACAGGGACTATGGTGGTTTGCTTGAAACATGTTGGTATCACAGACTCAGACAGGGAGAGGTTGAAAATATCAGTGAAGACACTTGCCAGTTGGTCATCGCATGCTCGGAGTACACATCCTGGTAATTTGTCTGGCCCTGCGGCCTTGTGAATGTTGACCTGTTTAAAGGTCTTACTCACATCAGCTGCGGAGAGCGTGATCACACAGTCTTCTGGAACAGCTGATGCTCTCATGCATGCTTCAGTGTTACTAGCCTCGAAGCGAGCATAGAAGTAATTTAGCTCATCTCGAAGGCTAATGTCACTGAGCAGCTCTCGGCTGTGCTTCCCTTTGTAGTCTGTAATAGTTTGCAAGCCCTGCCACATCCGACGAGCGTCGGAGCCGGTGTAGTACAATTCGATCTTATTGACGCTTATCTTGTTTGATGGTTCATTGGAGGGCATAGCGGATTAAGCTTCCGGGTTTGAGTCCTGCTCCTTGAAAGCGGCAGTTCTAGCCTTTAGCTCAGTGCAGATGTTGCCATCCATAGCTTCTGGTTGGGGTATGTACGTACAGTCACTGTGGGGACGATGTCATCGATGCACTTATTGATGAAGCCAGTGACTGATGTGGTGTACTCGTCAATGCCATTGGAAGACTCCCGGAACATATTCTAGTCTGTGCTAGCAAAAAAATCCTGTAGCTTAGCATCTGCTTCATCTGACCACTTTTTTATTGACCGAGTCACTGGTGCTTCCTGGTGCTTACTTTTTGCTTGTAAGCAGGAATCAGGAGGATAGAATTATGGTCAGGTTTTCCAAATGGAGGGTGAGGGAGAGCTTTGTATGCGTCTCTGTGTGTGGAGTAAAGGTGGTCCAGAGTTTTTTTCCCCCTTTGGTTGCACATTTAACATGCTAGTGGAAATTTGGTGAAACGGATATAACTTTCCCTGCACTAAAGTCCCCGGCCACTAGGAGCGCCAGCTCTGGATGAGCATTTTCCTATTTGCTTATGGCGTTATACAGTTCATTGAGTGTGGTCTTAGTGCCAGCATCAGTCTGTGGTGGTATGTAGACAGCTACACAAAATGCAGATGAAAACTCTCTAGGTAGATAATGTGGTCTACAGTTTATCATGAGATACTCTACCTCGGGCGAGCAAAACCTTGAGACTTCCTTAGATATCGTGCTCCAGCTGTTGTTTACAAATATTTCATCGACCGCCACCCCTTGTCTTACCAGAGGCTGCTGTTCTATCCTGCTGATACAGTGTAAAACCTGCCAGCCGTATGTTGTTCATGTCGTCGTTCAACCACGACTCGGTGAAACATAACATATTACAGTTTTTAATGTCCCGTTGGTAGTTTAATCTTGCTCATATGTCATTGATTTTATTTTCCAATGATTGCATGTTAGCCAGTAGAACGGATGGCAGTGGGGGTTTACTCACTTGCCTACGAATTCTCAGAAGGCAGTCTGACCTCCGCCCCCTTTTTCTCCGTCTTCTCTTCACACAAATGACAGGGATTTGGGCCTGTTCCCGAGAAAGCAGTATTTCCTTTACGTCTAAATCATTAAAAGAAAAAGCTTCTACCAGTTCGTGGTGAGTAATCGCTGTTCTGATGTTCAGAAGTTATTTTCGGCCATAATAGATGGTAGCAGCAACATCAAATCAAATCAAAGTGTAATTGTCACGCGCGCTGAATACAACACTTTCACAGTGAGTGAAATGCTTACTTACAGGCTCCAACCAATCGTGCAAAAAAAGGTATTAGGTGAGCAATAGGTAAGTAAAGAAATTAAAACAACAGTAAAAAGACAGTTGAAAATAACAGTAGCGAGGCTATATAGAGACACTGGTTATTCAGGCTGATTGAGGTAGTATGTACATGTAGATAAGGTTAAAGTGACTATGCATATATGATGAACAGAGAGTAGCAGTAGCGTAAAAGAGGGGTTGGCGGGTGGTAGGTGGCGGGACACAATGCAGATAGCCCAGTTAGCCTTTTTGTCCTAGACTTAGCACTCCGGTAGCGCTTTCCATGCGGTAGTAGAGAGAACAGTCTATGACTGGGGTGGCTTATGTTATGTACATTATGTACATTCATATTATGTACAAACATGCGAAGTGAAGTAAAAGTAAAAGTTGTCAAAAAATACAAATACTAAAGTAAAATACAGATACCCCAAAAATGACTTAAGTAGTACTTTACACCACACACTAAAGTGGCCCATTCCAGTCTAAGCTGCAATTAAACAGCATAGTCTAAATGTGGGAATTATGTGCCATTACATACCATTCATCATGCAATTCTAAATCATTTCCAGTACCATATTGTCTAATAAGTGTTAATGTATTTTTTATGGTAGTTGTTAAGTAGTTCCCATGCTGGTATTAGGGTGTTAAACTTTTTTGAAATGACTACAGAATTCAGAATTCATGTTTTGTTTCTGTCTCTTACTGAACCTCTATATAAAGAGACTACAGTAAGAGCACTCCATCTTCTCAGCTACACCCAGTCCACTGAAGCATCCCCCTATTGCCCCAAAATGGCTGACATTCCTGTTGACTGCTCTCCAGTGTTTGCTCCAAATGACAGTGCAGCAGTTCAACCAGTTGCAGCTCAACCCCATCTGTTTAAAGGACACTCCATCACACTGCGTGGGTTTAAGCAATTTTGATATTAGTGTGTCACATAATGGGGTTGATCCTAGCCAACAGCTCTAGAGATTTGAAACTCCTTGAATTGAAAAGTAGTGACTGTGCTTCTCACTACATAGCAAATTCCCCAGTGTTAAATTAACACTGAAAGTGTAGACCCGTATAGACACTGAACAGTGTTGAATTAACACACTGCTTAGTGTAAAAGCTTGATTTACATGTTTCCCTTTCAAATGAAAGCTAGGTTACCATCCAATTGGCAACATATTTTCATAAATGCCTTTTGGCTGATCCATTTGTGGTTTCAGGGTGGGTGAAAACAGAGTTGGGTGCTGTGGAATCGGTGGAGGTAACCAGAAGTGGTCTTGTGATAATTGTTTGTGTTTCTGCTGGTCAGAGGGAGAAGGCGCTCCATGTCAAGCGAATGGGGAAAAGAGATGTGAATTGTTTTGCTACCAAGAAAAGGGCACCATTGAAATGAGTGATTACAGCGGTAGCGGTAAATGTGAAAGTTAACCGACTGAAGGGGAAGATTCCCGGTGTCTGTGATGCTCGTCGTTTGGTGTGACGCAGACAGGGTGGCGTGAGAGGTGAAACAGAAGAGTTGTTCTTTTGAGTTTTGTGTTGAGTCTTTGCCCAACAAGGTGATGCTAGGATATATAAGTTATCCCGTAGAAGCTTTTATGCCAAATGCATTACATTGTTACAGGTGTCAAGCTTATGGGCATGTGGCAGCAGTGTGTAGGAGGGAGGTAGGTGTGCAGAAGGGCATGACACAAAGGAATGTGTAGTATTGGGGAAAGAAGCGGTATGTGTTAATTGTAGGGGTGCCCATGTGGCTGGGGATCATAAATGTCCGGTGCAGGTTGAGGTTACCAGGGTTAGAGTAGTGCAGAGGGTGTCATATGCTGAGGTAGTGAAGACAGTAGAGGAAGATGGGTCAAGGTGGATGGATCCTGAGAGGAGTGATTTGAGTGGTAGATCTGTACCAGGGTTAGGGCAACAAGTGATACATGCTTCAGTAAAATTTGAAGATGGGTCAAGGTGGATGGATCCTGAGAGGAGTGATTTGAGTGGTAGATCTGTACCAGGCTTAGGGCAACAAGTGATACATGCTTCAGTAAGATTTGATTTCTTTGCGAAAAACTAAATATATTTAGTGGAGTAGGGTGGTGGGTTTTTAATGAGTTAGATGGTAGGGTATTTGTTGATTTTTGAAATGTACATTTCCCCAAAAAATTAAGCTAAGTATAAGGGAGTTTTACTCCAGTCTTCGCTTGAAAAAAGATTTTCATGCAAATATTCAAAAATCTGCACAAAAACAATATGCACATTTTCCCACCAGAGATGTGTTTCCATCTAATTGACTTGTTGCAGATAAAAAGCTGTGCATGATAGCGTAGCGCTCATAAAAAATAAATTTTGTGGTTACATTTCCGTGTAACAAATAGAAAAATGTTAAGTAGGTTTCCATCGCATGTTCAACTCTATTGATGGTTTTCTCACAAAAAATGTTTGCGTTATATAGCGAGTGTGCCCACTCTGGTATTGGCATGTGCACTCTAGCCAACACTATATATATTATACGTGCGTATATATACATGCATATATTATATGTGCGTATATTCTACATGATGAGATTATTATAGAGAATTGTGTTATTTGTCTTTAAACGGCAGCCAAACATCGATTATCGTGTCACCAGAATAAAACCCTCAATATTTATTGGAAAGGAGCATCAAGCTCATCCCCGTGCACTATCCCCACCCTGTGAAGTTCATCATCATTTATTTCATCTGTAGCCTAATAAACTGCATGCTTTCGTCGTAGACAACATGTCGTAGACAACATGTCATCTTATGACTCCAAGTTTACTTTGATATGATGGCTGTTATATCAATATTTGCGCATAAAACTTTTCCACCCACATACATCTCATAATACATCTTACAGACGCAAAAAGATCACACCTTATCTGGTGAATTTTGTTAAGTCGACATTTGCAAAGTTTACCGGAACATTTTCTGTTCCCATCAGGCCTGTCATGACATGTTTCATCCGACATGTACTTTACTCACATAAAAAGGTTGGATGTAAACCTGGTTGGTGACATGCTTGTTGCAGTCATCTATTTTCAGTCCTATGGACTATGGAAGTGAATGTTGTAATTAAAATGTAATCATTTAAAGTATACCATTTTAATAATAACATATATGCTCAGGATCTCACTTGGTGAACTCCGAGGACTGAAAATGGATGAATGCAAAAAGCAGGTCTCTGTCATTAACAAACACGGTCATGGGTGGTAACTCCGCAATTCACTTGAAAGGCAAGACACTAGGAAATAAGTATTTACACCGAGCAGTGTGGGAATTTAACACTGTTCCAGTGTCTATACTGGTTCACACTTTGAGTGTTGATTTAACCATGGAGAATTTGTTGTGTACTAACAGTGCCAGCTGCTCTCATCTATTTACCGGTGTTTTAACTTAGAAAGGTGGTTAGGTGTTAATAAAACAAACAGCAAATAGACAAACACTACACAGTGAAGATCGAGATATCTTGTAATACTCTATTATTATGGTATGAAGTATTATATGAAATAGTAGCTATAATGAAGTAATATTAAAGACCTGAAGCAGATAATAATAATTAGGTTTGTGCCTATATGTATTCTACTTCACACATGTTCAACTGTGTATTATACATATGTGTGAATTGGAAATGTGTTTTTTACATATTCCAACTCCCCCTGAGACACTCTCAGATAGTGGGTCACGGCCAGAGTCTGCCATGATCAAAGGCAATTAGGGTTAAGTGCCTTGCTCAAGGGCACATCGCAGATTTTCACCAGCAACCTTTCAGTTACTTGCCCAACTCTCAAACCGCAGATGTCCCTGCTGCCCTCATATAAGACATTAGGGAGGGAACAGTGGATTTTAAAGGTTTTCAGGCTGGTGAGTAAGACGTTTTCATTTATTACAATGAGATCTGACTTCTCTTCTGCAGTGAAAGCTAAGGGGAACTCCCTCTATGGCACACAAGTCAAACTCATTCCATGGAGGGCTGAGTGTCTGTGGCTTTTTGTTCCTCCCGTGTACTTAATTAATTAATTAATTAATGTCACTAATTAGTAAGGAACTCCTCTCGCCTGCGTGTCTTGGTCTTAATTGAAAAGAAAAACCAAAAACCAGCAGACACTAGGCCCTCCATGGAATGAACTTGACACCCCTGCTCTATTGCAATGGGAAACTATACACAAACACAAACACACATTTACATGTATAATTTGCGTCAATGTAATGTATTGATCATTACATCCGTCATCGCGTTTCATCTATTGCATGCATTCATTGGTGTTTTGAATGGCTAGAAGAGTTGTTGGGAAGGATGGAGGAAACGGCGGTTTGTGGCTAGCGTTTCCTGTACACATGAGACAACCACTCTCTATTTCTCACTGTGGAAAAGCACCCTAAAAACCACAGCCATTCCCTTTCAAATGAGCATAACACCCCTCATACCAAATAGTTGCATTACTGACTTTTGTCTCTTTTATTTATATCAAAATCACACATGGGACTGCTCCTTTATTTGTTTGGGGAAAGTCATACTCGTCAAAAAATCCAGTCCGCAAATCAAACAATCTCTTCATGTCGCATTTAAAAATGATTTACTATCACATACTCTGCTTTGTGTGCAATACATAATTGATTATCATTGAGTACATTGTATTTATTCAGTTATTGTCTCTCGCTTTTAACCACAAATGTTTGAAGTTAAAGTTTTCCTTAAAATAAAGCAACACAGTTGAATTGGACAGTTTTCCTCTAAATATGTTCACTTGTCTTTGTCTTGTGTGGGTTTTGCTGCTTTACTGAGCATCGTTAACAGAGAATTGTAAATGAAGACATCTATAGACAATATCATAGGCCCACCAAGACATGTTTAGTTTGTGTAGTAAAGTAGACAACTTTACCTATCAACCTGAATCTATGGACACCTTCATAATTACGAAAGTAATTTACCAACAGTAACCCCAAACAACACACATGTAGTGAATTTCAGGTAAATCAAATCAAATCAAATTGTATTTGTCACATACACATGGTTAGCAGATGTTAATGCGAGAGTAGCGAAATGCTTGTGCTTCTAGTTCCGACAATGCAGTAATAACCAACGAGTAATCTAACTAACAATTCCAAAACTTCTACCTTATACACACAAGTGTAAAGGGATAAAGAATATGTACATAAAGATATATGAATGAGTGATGGTACAGAGCGGCATAGGCAAGATGCAGTAGATGGTATCGAGTACAGCATATACATATGAGATGAGTATGTAAACAAAGTGGCATAGTTTAAAGTGGCTAGTGATACATGTATTACTTAAAGATGCAGTAGATGATATAGAGTACAGTATATACGTATACATATGAGATGAATAATGTAGGGTATGTAAACATTATATTAAGTAGCATTGTTTAAAGTGGCTAGTGATATATTTTACATCAATTCCCATCAATTCCCATTATTAAAGTGGCTGGAGTTGAGTCAGTATGTTGGCAGCAGCCACTCAATGTTAGTGGTGGCTGTTTAACAGTCTGATGGCCTTGAGATAGAAGCTGTTTTTCAGTCTCTCGGTCCCAGCTTTGATGCACCTGTACTGACCTCGCCTTCTGGATGATAGCAGGGTGAACAGGCAGTGGCTCGGGTGGTTGTTGTCCTTGATGATCTTTATGGCCTTCCTGTGACATCGGGTGGTGTAGGTGTCCTGGAGGGCAGGTAGTTTGCCCCTGGTGATGCCTTGTGAAGACCTCACTACCCTCTGGAGAGCCTTATGGTTGAGGGCGGAGCAGTTGCCGTACCAGGCGGTGATACAGCCCGACAGGATGCTCTCGATTGTGCATCTGTAGAAGTTTGTGAGTGCTTTTGGTGACAAGCCAAATTTCTTCAGCCTCCTGAGGTTGAAGAGGCGCTACTGTCTGTGTGGGTGGACCAATTCAGTTTGTCTGTGATGTGTACACCGAGGAACTTAAAAATTACTACCCTCTCCACTACTGTCCCATCGATGTGGATAGGGGGGTGTTCCCTCTGCTGTTTCCTGAAGTCCACAATCATCTCCTTAGTTTTGTTGACGTTGAGTGTGAGGTTATTTTCCTGACACCACACTCCGAGGGCCCTCACCTCCTCCCTGTAGGCCGTCTCGTCGTTGTTGGTAATCAAGCCTACCACTGTTGTGTCGTCCACAAACTTGATGATTGAGTTGGAGGCGTGTGTGGCCACGCAGTTGTGGGTGAACAGGGAGTACAGGAGAGGGCTCAGAACGCACCCTTGTGGGGCCCCAGTGTTGAGGATCAGCGGGGTGGAGATGTTGTTACCTACCCTCACCACCTGGGGGCGGCCCGTCAGGAATGTCCAGTACCGAGTTGCACAGGGCGGGGTCGAGACCCAGGGTCTCGAGCTTGATGACGAGTTTGGAGGGTACTATGGTGTTAAATCCTGAGCTGTAGTCGATGAACAGCATTCTCACATAGGTATTCCTCTTGTCCAGATGGGTTAGGGCAGTGTGCAGTGTGGTTGAGATTGCATCGTTTGTGGACCTATTTGGGCGGTAAGCAAATTGGAGTGGGTATAGGGTGTCAGGTAGGGTGGAGGTGATATGGTCCTTGAATAGTCTCTCAAAGCACTTCATGATGATGGAAGTGAGTGCTACAGGGCGGTAGTCGTTTAGCTCAGTTACCTTGGCTTTCTTGGGAACAGGAACAATGGTGGCCCTCTTGAAGCATGTGGGAACAGCAGACTGGGATAAGGATTGATTGAATATGTTCGTAAACACACCAGCCAGCTGGTCTGCGCATGCTCTGAGGACACGGCCAGGGATGCCATCTGGGCCTGCAGACTTGCCAGGGTTAACACGTTTAAATGTTTTTCTCACGTTGGCTGCAGTGAAGGAGAGCCCCGCAGGTTTTGGTAGCGGGCCGTGTCAGTGGCACTGTATTGTCCTCAAAGCGAGCAAAGAAGTTGTTCTTGTCCCATCGCGCACTAGTGACTCCTGTGGAGGGCCGGGTGCAATGCATGCTGACACGGTCGCCAGGTGTATGGTGTTTCCTCTGGCACATTGGTGTGGCTGGCTTCCGAGTTAAGCGGGTGTTGTGTCATGAAGCAGTGCGGCTTGGATGGGTTGTGTTTCGGAGGACGCATGTCTCTCCTGAGTCGTACAGATTGCAGCGATGGGACAAGACTAACTACCAATTGGATACCACGAAATTGGGGAGAAAAAGGTGAAACAAATATAGCCTCTTACAAGACAAGTCTCAAAATATGTTAATGAGCAAGAAACAACAATACCATGCACCCACTAGTGTTCAGAAGGTTTATGGCACTGTATTCTGATTTACAGGGATTTACTAGCAGCAATTGGCCAGTAAGCTATTGTAGAATTTCAGGACAAGGTTAGTTGAATTCCATAAAATACAGTATATTACTGTAACCTGTGGGGCTACAGCATTCTCACTCACAGGTGCAACAAATATGGCCTCTTACAAGGCACGCCTTAAGATATGTTAATGAGACAGACCCTTACATCTGGCCATTACATTTTCCCACAATGCACCATACTTTATACTCTAAAAATTACTGTTGAAATTTCGTAAAGGTCTTTGAGTGTGTTGTAAAACAAATGTATTGTATTTTACTGTGCATTCTACGGTAATCTACTATATTCAGTTTATACAGTATCCTACTGTTGATTTATATAGTAAGCAACTGATCAAATAAAATAAACAACTAGCAGGGTGGTTAAAAAGATAAGAAAGAAGTCCTAAAAATGCTTCTCTGTGACATCACAGGGTAAGATTAATAGTTAAAAAAAACCTGCAACAAATTTCTAGCCAGAGGGATGGTATTTTCTTGCTCCCCACGTGTTTGAAAATCACTGTTTTAAATTTTAAATATTTTAACTTTTGTTGATGTCATCGGGTAGAACTTCTTATCTTATATATTTTTCCTCAAAATGTAGAAATGTGTTGTTTTCACATATATACACAATAGTATTGTGCTGGAGATATTGAAAATGAGATTGAAAAGTGGTGGAGCTGCCCTTTAATTTCGAGGTTGCTTTTTGGAAAACCCTATCAGAACAGTGTCTATGCATGTCTCGTGAATCTCAAAAATCATGTTCACTGACTGTTTTGCTACAATTAGTACGATCTGTAAAAGCAGCGGAAGTCCTTTCAACATGTATTCTAACCTGTAGAAGCACACACATGCTATCTACACCATAGTTGTACATCATGTGTGCATCATGTGTAGTTTGCTGTCAGAAGTCAAATTATTCCTGTTAGGGATACACAATGTAAGGGAAAGAGAGAGTGAGAAGAGAGAGAGAGCAGAGAGGCGCGAGAGAAAGAATAAGTGAAAAGGGGAGAGTGAGAGGCTCCCATCATATACCACCCACACATATTCCATCCTCTTCTCCGCCCGCCCGCCCGCCAGCCAGTCCATTACCTTCATGTAAATGACAGCTCTCTGTGTCTTGCAGTACAGAGAGAAAAGCACTGTTACCATCACAATATAGTGTAGGCCAGAGGAAGTTCTATCACTGTTAAACCCACACAAAGTAGTCCTCTATATTGCCCACCCACTCCCACAACACTCACAGCTAGGTGGGGGAGGCAGGGGAAGCAGAGAGGACAGAAATCCCAGTTAGCACCACTGTCAAACCCATATAAATGTCGTCCTTCGCCCTACTCCTCACACAGCTGAATGGGCCAGGCAAAGGGGAGCATAAACGCCTCTGCCTATACTGAGACTACGCCTTTTTTTTTTTAGGAACTCAACTTATTGTTGAGAGTTACAAAAGTAAAATACACAAGGTGCAATTTCAAAATGTGGTAGTGCTTCAGCAGTTTTCCACGTGGTATGTCAGTCAATGACAGTCACTGACATTCACTCAATTTGCCCATGTCAAATGTTTTGATCGCTAGATAAGTTAGTCTAGCAAGCTATGTAAACCTTGTACTAATCATCACCAAATGACTTACCGGTGCAGGCAGGGCATGTGCCCAGGGACCCTGACCTCCAGGGGCCCTGACCTCCAGGGGCCCCTTCTTGATTTTGTTAGTCACAAAAATGTCCCTCCACCCCATGCCAAAATGAGTAGAATTGCATACATTTGTTTTAAAACTACAACATTTTCTCTACTCACCATGCCAAAATGTGAAGAACAGCAGGCAAGTCATTTTAACACCGCTGCCAAGAGGGGGGAGGGGGGCTAAAATGTTTTGGGGGGTCCCCCAACCAAATCTCGTTTATGGCCCCCAAAAGGCTAGAGGCACTTCTGTAAGGGAAAGAAGGGGGGGATTGGCAGAGGCAAAGAGCAGTCACCCACAGCTCTGTCTGACACACTTAGAAAATGACATCAGAACTCTGCGGGTGAAAAGGTGCTTTGAATCACATCCATGACCTTCTCTTCCTCTCTTTATCCACTAACAGTTGATGTCATGGCTTCCAGTGTAGCACCTTTTGCTGATTTCAATACACAGTGAGAGACAAATCTCTGACCTACTGTAAATTGAATGATTTTTCTCTGTTCCCAACTGCATACAAAACTGTTTGCAATGACATCAGGCTGACGTCTTTTGTGGTGTCATGGTTAGGGCTGTGGCGGTCACTAAATGTTGTGTCAAGCAAATAACTGTCAGTCTCATGGTAATTGACCTCGAATTAACATAAACACATTTAGCATCTCCTGGCTTCCACACTGAGGCTGACCTTTGGAACATCTATATTTTAAAAAGTCTAATAAAACCATGCATATACCTACACCACAATAAATCCATTATTTATTTTAGACAGGTCTAAAGAAGCATGATATGAAGAAAATGTAGTGTATTTCAGAATAGCAAACTCTGAGTTGTCCTTATGTTAGGTCCTGATCTGCCTTTTCCAAATGGCTGTGAGCTACACTAGTTAATTTAGCAGACAAGATTTGCTTAGAATTCCGTGGCATTATTTTATACTACGAAGAATACAATTGAACAAAGCTGAATAAAATAGAAAGGATATTTTCTCCAAACAATTTGAGGGAGTGCACACATTTGGCTATTCAGTGTTGAGTGGTTAACAAAGAAATAGGTATTCCAATATGCTTCATTTAGAGTTACTAATGTACGTTTAGTTGTTCTACAAACATTGGGCTATATGTTTTTTAATATTGTAAGGCTGCATGATGCAACTCTAATGATGATTTGGAAAAAAGTTGCTTGAAAGGCATGAACCCTGCTTTGTTTTTTTGCACAGGCTGTACACACTTCATCAGTCTCTCGTTCACAATTTGACAAGCACCTGATAATGCCTAGAACTTTACGGCGGCATCCCCTTCGTGTGGCCGTAATGCACCCTAAAAAGAATCCAGGCCTTTTGCGGCCAATGACCGTTGTACCCTTCTCTCTGAGTGTATTGTGCTCCATCACCTAATCTGGTCTTTCTCACAGGCTACAAGTGAAGACAGACACTTCGGGGACGCAACTGCATATGCGTCCTTATTCAAATCAGAGGCGCATATGGAAGATATTTTAAGAACTGTCCACATTTACTTCTGGTCGGCTAACAAGATGAGTAGGCCTAACGAACAGCAAAAACACTAGCCTATGTCAATCTACTATCCCCCATAGTATAAAGGTTGACCTATTCTATTCTGTGTGTGAAATACATTTTCCAAACATAGTCTTGGACAGTTGTGGGATGCGATAGATCCCAAGTTAATATAACCACTAGCATTTGGGTGACTATAATTTGAAAAGGTTGCAAAAAAAGACTTTGTTTCTTGTGCTGGGCATCATTCACAAGTGATAATATATCATTCGCAAGTGATAGGCTGATATTGTCACCCATCAGACTATTCTTGATTTAATCTAGTCTTTACATATACTAAACACTATATGTGTGCCATTTGTTTTGATTTTGTTTTGATGGATCATTATCATGCACCTGCATCGAAAAAGGGTCAGCGGGGAAAAATACACATGCCATTTATGCACTTAAATAGCGAATGGAGGACGCTTTTTCCCGTGGTTCATTTTCATGACCAGACAGGTAAGCTGTACTCCTGTTGTAAATATAAACAATGTGCTTAATATTAGGAAAGTTGCAAAATAAATACAGTAGGCGTAGCCTATAGAAATCTGATTCTCCTTTTAGTAGAGGCCATCACTATGTTTCTCGCGCAATTGCATAGCCTATTGAAATATTGCACAACATGAGCTTGTGGGCTCTCATGAAGTGTTTGATTCGATTTTCGAAGACATTTGCATTGATGTCAGAGTGATTAGAGGGCCTGAGTACCAAGCAGTTAGCAAGTTTGGTAGGCTACTAATGACCATCAGCTGCATCAGAGCTTGGAGAAGCCTAATCACCATGACTAAACGGTCACATGTAATTTGACTGACTTCATGACTCGTGACCACCTGTGTGGAGGTAATACGGTCACCGCAACAGCCCTAGTCATGGTTAAGTTGTATACTGGTTGTGAAAGGATGTTTTTTAGAAACCCCAAAATATATATTTTTACCTGGTCGTAATCTGACCAGATAACCAAAATATGAAGTTTCCCAGGTGACTTGATGTTGTCATTAAAAATATATATTTAGCTGAATGTAATCTGGTTATCTGACTTCTCTTCAACCAGAAAAACAGTTTACAACCAGAAAATGACATTTTTATGAGGTCCCCTGCCAAACGGTGGGACATCATTATGACCAGCCTACTGTAGAAAGGGGACCTGTACAGTGACTCTGTGACAACCACTGCCTCACAAGCTGCTAAACCCTGAGATCCCGCACACTTCCCTTCCATAATATTATGGAGCACTATGGAAACATGGGATAATATTTGGGAGTGGTGGAAAAGACAACGGGCAGGTTATGGACAACATTAACTCCCTTTGACTACACCCTGTTTGGGTTGCTGTTCCCCAGCAAAAGCCATTCGGAATTTCTGATTACAACGTCAACAGGCATATATGTTTTCTCTTCGTAATTGTATCCTCCGTAGGAAAGCATTTAGTTGCTAATTGACGAGGTACTGCATGTCCCTCAGACAGCAAACCTTTCACAGTGCATGGTTGAGGGATGGATTCTACGTTTTCTTTTAAATGGCATGGATTTCTACATAAATGGCATGGATTTCTACATAAATGGCATGGATTTCTACACAAATGGCATCGATACATCCTGGCATCACTGTCAACTAAGACAGCTCTCTCTTTATATATTCCAAGACATATTTTGCAGAGTTGAAGACACTGCAATTGACAAAGAATGTCACACAGAAACATTCTGTTGTGTTTATGACAGTGTGTGTATGTGTAAGGTGGGCTGTGTGTGGGGGTTGACTGGAAACCGCCACTCACACAGCCTCATGTTGTGTGCTCACATATACATATATATATATATATATATATATATATATATATATATATATATATATACACACACACACACACACACACCATGAGGCTCGGGGGTGGAGAGAGAGGCGGTGTTGCTGTTAAGACTGGCATCAGCTCCTTCATGGATCATTCTCACTACAAGAGACAACCTCACTGGAAGAGAGAGAGAGAGAGAGAGGAAGGGAGAGAGAGAGAAAGAGAGAGAGAGAGAGAGAGAGAGAGAGAGAGAGAGAGAGGAAGGGAGGGGGAAGAGACAAGCCAGCGGAGGGAGCAGAGACAAAGCTTGCTGACGGAGGAAGTGAAGTGTGCTCTGCAGCATGTGGACCATGTGCTCAGGTAAGAACAACTCCAACTCCTTTCTGTCCCTGTACACGTCTATTTCTCCCTGCCACTCTATTTCTCTCTGTCTTTATGTCTGTTTCTCTGTCCCTGTCTCTCTATATATTTCTGCATCTCTGTGCCCAGTGGTTGCCATTAGAAAGGTAAACAATTTATTTTTATCAGTTTATTTTATTAGTACTGTTGACTTGTAAACATTACGCGCTATCGTATCCAAAGTTCAAACTCCACTCCCTCTTCCCTCAATGTATACCCACGTTTGGAATATATAATGTAAATTTTTCACGGGAGATTTGTGCATAATGGGAGTATATTAGAAATATATAATTGCACAGATGTAATATATGGTGAGATTTATCTGCACTTATCGCATTGAAAAAAACAAAATAATTCTGAGGACATGGATCCTGCCGTTTTCAAGATTTCGGGGCTGAACTGGATGTATATGGTATTGTCCTAGGAGTATATCTTTGTTTTACTGGTTTGTACTGTGAGTATATCTTTGTTTTCCTGGTTTGTACTGTGAGTATATCTTTGTTTTCCTGGTTTGTACTGTGAGTATATCTTTGTTTTACTGGTTTGTACTGAGAGTTTATTTGTGTTTTATTGGTTTGTACTGGGACCATATGTGTGTTTTATTGGTTTGTACTGGGAGTATATCTGTGTTTTACTGGGAATATATCTGCGCTGAAGTTTTGTACTGGTGGTACTGCTGTGGAATGTGTGAGACTTGGCCCCATATCTCTTTGTTCCCTAACTCTTTCTTTCTCTGTGGGGCCGCAAGAGAACAGAGGAATAACACACACACAAACTACGCTAACAGGCACAACACACATGAACACACACACACACACACCCCTCTTGTGGAGAACCAGCCGAAACTTCCCTCCGGTCGGAGAGCTATGTGAGGAATGTGATTATCGCGTATTTGTGTTTATTTTATCGCAGCGGGACGCTCACAAAGCAAAGAGCGGACTAGATCAGACAAACGGCTGATGCTGAGTGTGAAACTGTGTGAGTGTGTGCATGCTTGCCTGTGGGTTAGTGAAGGTGTGTTAGGGTAAGGAGGAGAGAATGTGTCTGCGAATTTGTTTCAGAATTGTTTTAAACCGTTAAACAAAGGAATATGCTCAGTTTCTGAAAGACAAATACCTATGCCTTGTACATACATACTGTTCACCTTTTCTATACACTCACACACACGCAGACTTACACCCACACATGCACTTACAGTCACATGTGCACTCAGTCACTGAGAGCCATGCACCCACTCACCCCAACACCCACGCAACCACCCACACACTCACATGCACAGACTAGCACCCTCCCGCCCACATCCACGCACGCACAACAAGCCCAGCCGTCTGTCGATCCAAGTACATTACAGAGTTCTTTTAACACACAGCTTCTGAATGGGGGGGATGAATGTGGGGAATTTCAGCTGAAACGTGAGGACAAAAGCCAGGGGGACATTTAAAAGGTATTAACAGATCCATGGGAATCAGGAAGGGAACATACACACGCACTTCTCACTCACACATACATATATATACACACACACAGGAATGAATATTACACAGACTCACACACAGGGGCGTTATGCTCCCATTATTTTATAGGGGGCACAAAGTACGTGAAGATGCCCCTGGCAAAATTCTTAGAATTTAGCATTTTTCAAACACCTGAAACATTGTTTCCTGCAATCTAGAGCCATAATCATTATGCCACGTTCTATGTAAAAAAAAAAAAAAGATTAAAAAAAAAAAGAAAAAGTATATTTTTTTCTGCATAGGCTGTCTAAGCATATCACTTTACCTGATTGCACTTGGTGAAGTCCATGGGTCAGAAAATATATGCACGCAACAATGATGTCTCTGTCGATAACAAAAACAGTCATGGGTTGTAACTCTAAAATTCACCCGAAAGGCAAAGCACTCTAGGAAATATTCAAATAAGCAGTGTGCTAATAGTACCATAACCCAAGAATGTGTATTTTCTGAAGTCTAGCATCCTTGTCAGCAGGCATGTCAGCTAATATAGTTATACAATCTACTCTAACTTGATTGATAGCCTGAAATGGCTTGGGAGATTGGGAATCTATCTAGCTGTCCTGCCCATCATTGGTAGCTAAAATCAAATCAAACGCTGTTTATGTCACTCAACACTCTCTCTCCTCCTCCACTGACGATACTGTCGGCACGCACCAGAGCAGGGTTTCCCAAACTTGGTCCTGGGGCCCACCCTGGGTGCACGTTTTTGGCTTTTGCCCTAGTACTACACAGCTGATTCAAATGATCAATGCTTGATGAGGAGTTGGTTATTTGAATCAGCTGCGTGGTGCTAGGGCAAAACCAAAACGTGCACCCAGCGGGCGCCCCAGGACCAAGTTTGAGAAACCCGGCTCTAGAGTGTAGCTTCCTGCCTAGCATATCCGTGGTGCATCTTAGAAGGAACCACTTATTAGGGAGAATGGAGGTACTCTTTCACTGGTGTGTGCACCCTCCGCAAAATACTCCTAAAATATATTTGAATAGATTATTATTACTACACAAACACACACAGAGATGCAGCTCTGGCGTTAGAGGGACAATGGTCTGGCATAAGAGATGACGAGAGACTGGTCATGTTGCGTTTTTGTGTGTTAGAGTGATGAATTGAGAGAGAGAGAGAGAGAGAGAGAGAGAGATGGAAAGGGGGACCTACATTCACAGGTAAAGAACAGGGATTGAAGTGAATAATGCTCCCAGCTCCCACCACATACCTTACCGTAATTAACTACTGGTCTTCTGTTCAACTGGAGGACAGTAGCACACTTTGTCCTGAATGGTAATACCCTCTCTAGGACAGATGCACACATGTGTAGACTACCTTTAGACATTTTTATTAATTTCTGACTTGAGATACTTGAAATACACCTGGAGAATTAGAAAATTGACTCAAATCGACCATTATCTCCAATGCATGATTTATGGCATGTGTTGCCCTTTTAATTACGGTGGATTTAGCTATATGTTAGCTGTGCAAAAATTCAACCAAACTTAAAGAGATTCTCCGGTACTTTTGTATACTTTTTAGCCTGTAGTACTGAAAGTAGCGCCCATGAGCCAAAAGTGGTCCCCGAAAATGACGTACTACATCACATATGTGCAGATATGTACACCATGTCATTGCTCTCTCTCTCGCTCTGCTGTGTGTGATTCTTGCTAGCTGTGTCACTCAAATGGCAAATGGCTGAATCTCATTGGCTGGAACTCGAATTGCTAGGGGGCTGGCCCATGTGGGGGGAAATGTAGGGAAAATGGCACAGCACAGCTTCCAGAAAACAGTCACTTTCAAAATAGGGATTTTGTGGCTAATTGAGGTAAGACTGTAACTCTGCTCAAAGAATATGCATGTATGAACCACACATTGACAATGTCAGTCCAAAGAATACTTTCAAAATACTTATTAGATGCCAAAATACCGAAACATGTCTATAGGTTTAGGCACTAATTCCGACTAGTTAAGGTTAGGGATAGGGTTCAAACATAAAAACTAAACCGGTGCCTAGCACTGCGATTGAACCCACGATGCTCGGCGTCGTAGCGCACAGTATCAATAACTACTAGATGGTAACACGCACTCTTATTGCCCCTAGTGCAGGGGTGTGTCAAACTCATTTGCAAAAAAATGGTTCTCTCTGAATTTTTTTATGCTCTCTGACTGTCTAGCTTTCATTTCCATGATTATAAGTGAGTTGGACACCGTCAAGAATATAGGTCCATCATAATTTCTACACAGTTTCGATTTGGTTTTAGTCATTTTAAAGTATGTCCCCCCCCCCCCAAAAAAAAAAAAATGTAATAAGAAAACTCTAACCAGATGCGGTCCAGATCGGTAGTGGATGGTTGTAAATTGCCATGGAAAGGAAATGCCATCATTTTAACATTCTAAATATAGCATTTGGGCTGTGATTTCCACAACTTTTCATGTTTGCCAGACCCTCTATGAAACAGAATAAAAGATCTTACCAGCAGTATCAGTTAATTCCATCAGTAGTAGTTTATCCAAACAAACGCAACATGACTTCTAAAGGACTGGTCAATAGACCTAACCCTGATGGCACAGTCCATTGAAGTACACCCACACCTTTCCCAACATTACTGGCACACAGCTTGATGTTTGAACCCATTGATTTCTGAAGGGAATAAGGCAAATATGTTATGGGCTATAGCAGGTGTTAACTGTAGTCATAGGGCTAGTCGATGACATGATACCAGTTTCAAATACCACAGAACTTGACGTGATGTTCAGATGAGAAAACAAGTGTTAATTTATTCAGGAAATGTCACAATATGAATGCAATGCATCTGTCACATATGACTCAATTCTCAAACGTTAACTACTCAAGTGACAGCATTTGTTGAATTTCCCAAATTACCATCAGATGAAAACTCTTACTTGGGAAATTGAGAGGGTGACAAGAGAGAAAGGGACAGTGAGAGGAAAAATATTTCAAAGGCAGTTTTGGGAAATGTATGCAAATTGATATACACCCCCTTACCAGATCAACCCCCCTCCATCATCCTATCAGAGAGAGAGAGAGAGAGAGAGAGAGAGAGAGAGAGAGAGACCAATATTCTGTAGGTGAACACCCGTTGCAGTTGTTTCATCTCGTCTCATGATGCTAAAGCACCTTGTTATCCTCCACTGTCAAGACATGAACATTATTGCCCAATGGAGAATGCAGAGATGGAGGAAGAGCTAGAGAATGATGGGTGAGGAAGGATGGAGGACCTATGACGGAGAGATGGAGGAGAGATGATGAAAGATGGAGAAGGCGTGAAGGTGGAGAGTGTAGGCTATAGAAGATAGATGTACACTCTTAAAATAAAATGTTCCTGGAGGATTTTTTTAGGGGTTCTTCAAATTGAAACTGTGGGGGAACCCCTATAAGTTATTTGAACCACCCTATTTAATGGTTCCTCAAATAACCTTTTGGGTTACATTTGGGGGATTTTAGCGGCAAACCAGAAGTAAAAGATCCAAATATGAGGTAAACTCCCAGCAGAGCCCCAAGTCCAATGGGTATATCCTCTGACGTGTTGATGTTAATGTGATGATGTTCTCTGTATCCATAGCCAGTATGATTTTGCAGTGCATGGTGATCGAACAGGTTTCCAGTGATATTCATCAGATGTGTAGGGAGGGTCCATAAAGAGTCCATTTGAACACTACCTCAGATAACACAAATACATTTTACAGCAGTGTAGAGATATGCCTATGAGACCCCATAATGCATTGCTCTTTTACGGTACTGTACTGTAATATAGAATAACAGTGGTTAACTGTTCGTTTTGCTGTAAATGTACAGCCATTTGTAACAGTGAAGGAGAGAGAAGATGAAGGAGAGAACGATTGGGAGAGTTGGGGGATGAGATTGAGAGAGATTTGGACCCCTATGAAACTCTCTCCTCGTTGACATTAGAAGAGCATTCTGTAATGGGATTAAAACTCTACTCCAGACCAATACATCAGTCTAATTCAATGAACCACATTTGGTGTCTAAACTAAGAGCAGCAAAAATGTAGGCTAGTCATATATTCTGGAAACCATGAAACTTCATCAGCCTTCATTTCTGTGTCAAGTCGTGTTATGCATAAGAGTGGACTTTCCTGAAATCGTAGCCTACGTGTCACTACACGCACATGGGTCGCGGCAGGGACGGCCCCGGGTGAAAGGGTTTGGTCATTGAGGTCGGTGTCAGGGCGGGCGGGGGACAATCATACAGCCCGGCTGAGGTGAATAGCATGTCTCCCCTTTACCTTCGCCGGAGCAGTAAACCCAGTGGCATTTCCGACTGATTCGGTATGCACACGGAGAAAAGCCCCGCGGCTAGCCAGAGATAAGGGTGGAGGGGAAATTACTTGAGGAAATCGCAGATGAGTGATGGGTTATTTGCATGAAGTGCATTCGTGATTGAGAAAGTCAGTTATTCTCTTTCTGTATTCGTTTGTTAGAGAAACTCCTTTCGGCCTAAGGGGATGTTTATTTTTTTTTGTGTCGCCTGTTTTTGTAGCAGATAACTGCCGAGTGTCGAGCCCACGGAAGGTGTCTGCAACCAGGGGCTCTCTGCTGCACAGCTGTCGGTGTTTGGAGCAGCAAGGAGCGGAGGAAGGAGCCTCGACCCTGGAGACAGACAACCACAAAGTAAGCAACAGCTGTGGACTCGCCGTCTCATCTTTACATGCTAAAATACACTGTTTATATCATGTTAATTCGATGGGATATATTATTGTTTTATTTGCAAAATTGTTTCACATTCGTAATCAACATCAACTTTAGGTTTTAGATTCATGTTTAGACAAGTGTCATTATTTCGTCAGTTAGACCTACATGTAGGCTATCATATTCTACAGTTTGCATTGTATGACAAAGACCAAAGAAGCATTGGCAAATCTGTTGGTGAGTATGGCATTGCAACAGTGTGTGGTCTGCCTTGGCTTTGGCAAGAGTATGTGTGTGTGTGAGCGTGAGCGTTAGTGCTTGCGTGAGAGAGAGAGAGAGAGAGAGAGAGAGAGAGAGAGAGAGAGAGAGAGAGAGAGAGAGAGAGAGAGAGAGAGAGGAAGAACGAGAGATGAGATCTGAGAGTGTGGTTGGGTGCAGACAGGATCTCTGTGTGTGTTTTCCCTTCTTTAAGTTGAGGGAGGAGGGGTGGTATGCAAGTCAAGCAAGATGTGTGTGTGTGTGTGTGTGTGTGTGTGTGTGTGTGTGTGTGTGTGTGTGTGTGTGTGTGTGTGTGTGTGTGTGTGTGTGTGTGTGTGTGTGTGTGTGTGTGCGTGTGTGTGCGCGTGTGTGGTATGCGAGCTACTGGAGGACATTCTTGTGTGTGTTTTGGAATGTGATTACCCTGGGGGAGACCCTGTGACTGAGACAGAGAAAGAAAGAAAGAAAGAAAGAAAGAAAGAAAGAAAGAAAGAAAGAAAGAAAGAAAGAAAGAAAGGAGGACGAGAAAGAAAGAGATTGGAAGAGAGGGGAAGAGAAAGAGAGTGAGAGAAGGCAGGGATAAATTTATATTTTCGATTCGTATAATGTCAGTGGTGATATGATTGACATGCAGGTGACTTTAGTATTGCTACTAGTAATAATAATAATAGTTATATTCATCACCATATCTTTGTGACATTTCATTCAAAGAAAAAAGCCTTTCAAGCAACAACGCAAGCATTCACAATAGGACCAATGGTTAAAGGGCCTTAACACTTGACTTGTTACAAATGGTTTGTTACTTGTTACAAATGGTTTCATGCAAACACTGCTTCTACAATCTCAGTTGAAATGGATGTTAATATGGATGTCATACAACAGGGGGCATTTGTGAGACACACACAACTGTCTCAAGTCCCAGACACTATGTGTTCATATACTACAGTTACCGAAGACACATGATGGCATACCCAATATGAAACACACAGCCTCCACTTATAGAATATAATTTTTTTTCCGAACAAAGCTGTTTTATATGTGAATGATTCTTTAAAGCATCTTATTGAAGATTTGTAACGGCGACAGTTAAGCTCAGTCATAGTGAATGGGAAAACGTAAAACAGAGTTTCTTCTTATAAGTGGACAGACGACGAGGTTAGGGTTCTGGTTGGGTTGTTCCTTGGAGGATATTGCTTGTTGTTGGAACTAGATGGGGAATTGAAACGATAGGGACTGCCAAGAATTGCCCACACACAAATGTTACATATTCTAATGAGCAATCTGGCTGGACTGAATACCAATACACTTCACACTACAGGCGTATATTATGCAATTGATTGTGAACATAACCAAGTCTGTTTCAAGGTCTGTAGAATTATTCCAGGGATTTTACAGCATTGGTATTTGTTCCTATTTTCTGTCCTCTACATGCTTTTGGTTTGATGAGAGTTAGTGAAAATGAGAACCTAATTAGGATATAATATATCACATAATGTTCTCTTTCAGAACCTGTCCATCAGAACCTGAAATCGTCAAGATGACATGGTGGAGACATCCTTCTACAGGTAATTGGTCTTTTTCTATCTGTTATACAGAGTTTATGGAGGATGACATTTTCCTGTTTGTCCAGACCCTCCGATGTAGGCTTTCAAATGAAACCTCTTGACTTTTTCCACGTTTCGTTGCAGCTTTATTCTAAAATTGATTCAAATGTTTTTCCCCCCTCATCAATGTGCACACAATACACCATAATGACAAAGCAAAACCAGGTTTTTACACATTTTTGCAAATGTATTCAAAATAAAAAAAGGAAATACCACATTTACATAAGTATTCAGACACTTCACTCAGTACTTTGTTGAAGCACCTTTGTCAGCAATTACAGCCTCGAGTCTTCTTAGGGATGACACTACAAGCTTGGCACACCTGCATTTGGGGTGTTTCTCCCATTCTTCTCTGCAGATCCTTGCCAGCTCTGTCAGGTTTGATGGGGAGCATCACTGCACAGCTATCTTCAGGTCTCTCCAGAGATGTTAGATCGGGTTCAAGTCCGGGCTCTGGCTGGGCAACTCAAGGACATTGTCCCGAAGCCACTTCTGTACTGTATTGGCTGTGTGCTTAGGGTCGTTGTCCTGTTGGAAGATGAACCTTCACCCCAGTCTGAGGTCATGAGCGCTCTGGAGCAGGTTTTCATCAATGATCTCTCTCTACTTTGCTCCGTTCATCTTTGCCTCGATCTTAACTAGTCTACCAGTCCCTGCCACTGAAAAACATCCCCACAGCCTGATGCTGCCACCTCAATGCTTAACCGTAGGGATGGTGCCAGGTTTCCTCCAGACATGATGCTGCCACCACCATGCTTCACCGTAGGGATGGTGCCAGGTTTCCTCCAGACGTGACGCTTAGCATTCCGGCCATAGAGTTCAATCTTGGTTTAATCAGACCAGAGAATCTTGTTTCTTATGGTCTGACCGTCCTTTAGGTGCGTTTTGGCAAACTCCAAGTGTGCTGCCATGTGCCTTTTACTGAGGAGTGGCTCTAGGAGGAGTCTTGGTGGTTCCAAACGTCTTCAATTTAAGAATGATGGAGGCCATTGCAATCTTGGGGACCTTCAATGCTGCAGACATTTTTTGGTACCCTTCCCCAGATCTGTGCTTCGACACAATCCTGTCTCGGAGCTCTATGGACAATTCCTTCGACCTCATGGCTTGGTTATTTCTCTAACATGCACTGTCAACTGTGGGACCTTATATAGACAGGTGTGTTCCTTTCCAAATCTAATTGAATTTACTACAGGTGGACTCCAATCAAGTTGTAGAAACATCTCAAGGATGATCAATGGAAACCGGATGCACCTGAGCTCAATTTCGAGTCTCATAGCAAAGAGTCTGAATACTTTTGTAAATAAGGTATTTCTGTTATTTATTTTTAATACATTTGAGAGAAAAAAAATCGAAAAACCGGTGTTCGCTTTGTCATTATGGGGTATTGTGTGTAGATTGATGAGCAAAAACATTAATTTAATCCATTTTAGAATAAGGCTGTAATTTAACAAAATGTGAAACATATCATGGGGTCTGAATACTTTCCAAATGCACTGTATACCTGTTATTAAGTTTCCATTGTCCTGAAGTGGTGATATCCGTGGAAGTACTGTACAAGTCTAGCTCTTGCCCTATATTTTTAGTTTGACTATAGTCAGACTCTTTGGCTGTGACTTTGCGTTTCTATTAAGTGAATTAGCTCACCATTTCTAGGGTTTTGGGTCAAGGATGTTTCATGTCTAATTCAGTCAAGGGATTATATCGTTATTTTACAATTATTACAATTATATAGCCATAATTCAGAGGATCGTCCTTTCATTCTCTCAGCTCTTTCAATCTTTCATTCTGTCAATATTTCATTCTGTTCTTCCTCTGGCTTAACATAACACCTCCTACAGTGTGTCTAATCATCAGATCATGAGTCATGACTCTTGATGTATTTTGAGAGGGACTGGATGCTATTTAGCTCTGGCAATAAGAGCTATCTGAGCAATGTAGCTCCTGTGAGTACATGTCTACCAAGAAGGACAAGAGAGTAGTTACACTCTTAGAAATAAGGTGGTATCTAGAACCTAAAAGGGTTCTTCATTTGAACCCTTTTTGGTTCCATGTAGTCCTTTCTACATAGGGTCATACATGGAACCCAAAAGGTTTCACCATGGAACCCAAAAGGGCTCTGCCTGGAAACAAAAAGGGTTATCCTATGGGGACAGCCGAAGAACCCTTTTGGAACCCTTTTTTCTAAGAGTGTATGGTTTGGCTGAATGTAAACTGAATTCAAAAAGGCAGAGTGATTCATACACTACACACACCCCCATGTTTCCCCTGCCTCTGCTCTCCTCAGATGTAAGACACATGACATCATTAAAAGGGAGCTCTCAACCTCAGTGTGGGTTCCTCGTGTGGGTAGACTGTGTGTGTGTGTTTGTTTGTGTGTGTCTGTGTGGGAGAGAGAATGAAGCCATCCAAAGCACCAGACCCATTGGTCCATGTTCACTGTATGCGTGCCCTACTGGAGGCTCTCGTACTGGGATACGCTCACTCCCACATCAGGGTAGAGGCTGGGGCTGAGTGAGAGAGGGAGTGGGAAGAGAGGAGTGAGAGAGAGAGAGAGAAAGAGAGGAGAGAGCCGGAGGGAGTCAGTGGGAAGAGAGCTCTGCCCCACAGCATAGAGAGGGTGATTTTAGGTATGGTACATGCACACACAAACACAAACACACACACAGATCAATCTAAATACAGTTGCTGCTGGAGCTGCGTTGATGCAGTTACTTTAATTTTAGGATTTTGTCAAGATTAGCTCAAGATTGATCTGCTGTTTTGAAGTCTATAACATTGTACGTATGTTTCATACAGTTCTCCTGGTTTCAGTCTCATTGAAAAGTTAATATATGAATAGTTTCATTCCAAAATACAAAACATACATTTTCTGAAATATTGGTAAATTAGCTTTTATTGTTTAAAGAAATGTTGATTGACATTGGGTTGTTTAATGACAGACATGTATTTGTTTAAAATCTAACACTTGATGGTTTCATTTCAGAGAGACAAATAATCATGTCTTTTTTTGCAAAATGCTATATATCAGCCTCACTCTCAGAGAAATAAGAATACTGCCATGTTTTACACAGTCAAATGTAACAAATAAATACATGTTTGATAAAGAAATGTACAAATGATACATTGCATTTATTTTAAAAAGATGATTCAATACAGTAATATTAGATCTGTATGTAAAACATCTACATTTTACATGTCAGTAATTTAGCAGATGCTTTTATCCAGAGTGACTTACATGACGTTTCTTAATCTTAAGATAGCTAGGTGAGACAACCTCATATCACAGTCAAATATACAGGATACAAACATCCCATTCCAGCTAAACAATGGATACAAAGCATTTTGCAACAACAACAGCAAAAATCTATGAGTTAAAAATCTGAGAAAAGTCATATTTTACACACACATGAAGGTACCCATAAGCCAAAAAACACAGCTGTGAAAAATTGGAAATAAACTCTTTAAAACAAACTCTTTAAAATCTATAAAACATAGATACAGTACATATGAAGTTCAGCAGAGGGTTTCTCACCCTACTTTCTCTGTCTCCTCTCCTCTCAGATAGTAGGCTGCAGCTCAGACACTCTTGGCAGAATCGTCTCATATTGACTTTACCCTGCCTTCTATATGAGTTCTCTGTGTTCCCCAGGAAAAAAAATGAACAGAAAGCCCAGTACAGCATTCCCATATGGTCCTCTACTGACTAGATGTATTACACACACACGCGCGCGCGCAAATACGTACACATGAAAGTAAGCATGCACATACACACACATATACATACCTACGGTCATACACGCACACACACATGCACGCGCGCACACACAAACACACACAACCATTAGTCATCGTCTGTAGTAGTGGTCATATGGTGTATAAGTCATAGTAAGGTGGGAGGAATAGAACAGAGAAACAGACAGATGCGTTGTCCTGATCTTTCTCCAACACAGCTTTAGTCATACTGGATGGGACTGTGTGAAAGAAAGTGGCTTGGGCTCAAAACACGCTCCCTAGTGGTCTCTCTGGTGAATTGCAATGTGTGTGGCAAATAACAAGACATAAAAAACGCTGACCTGGATTGTGTTAATTAGGCGGAGGTGTAAAGTACTTAAGTAAAAGTACTTTGAAGTACTACTTAAGTCGTTTTTTGGGGGTATCTGTACTTTACTTTACTATTTATATTTTTGACAACTTTTACTTCACTACATTTCTAAAGAAAATAATGTACTTTTTACTCCATACATTTTCCCTGACACCCAAAAGTACTCATTACATTTTGAATGCTTAGCAGGACAGGAAAATGGTCCAATTCCCACACTTATCAAGAGAACATCCCTGGTCATCCCTACTACCTAATCTGGCGTATTCACTAAACACAAATGCTTAGTTTGTTATTTATGTTTTAAGGTTGTAGTGTGCCCCTGGCTATCCGTAAATAAGAAAAGCAAGAAAATTGCTTTGTTTAATATAATGTGAAATTATTTATACTTTTACTTGTACTTTTGATACTTAAGCATATTTTAGCAATTACATTTACTTTTGATACTTCAGTATATTTAAACAGAAATACTTTTAGACTTTTACTCAAGTAGTATTTTACTGGGTGACTTTCACTTTTACTTGACTCATTCTCTATTAAGCTATCTTTACTTTTACTCAAGTATGACAATTATGTACTTTTTCCATCACTGTCATTTGGCCATATGATGGAAAACGTTTCGCAATGGAAAATCAAAATTAGCATTACTGGACAAATCCAGGTAGTCCCTCCCTGTTTCAGTCCGTTTTCTTCCGTTTAGACCCTGTATTACATGAGACTAAATGTACTGTGCTGTAAAGTGGCTTTGTTTCAAAATACATATCGTAATTATATTGTAGAGGAAAACATTGTGTAATCAGAGACAAAACATGAAGGCAGACAGACACAAAGTGGCGACTGGTCCAGAAGTCCAGTCCTCAGACCCCTCGGTCACATGCAATGGCATGAGCCAGCGGACAATACAAGACAACCAGGAAGTCTGAGGGAGGGAGAGACCACTCTGACACTGGGGGGGTCCTGAATTAGGGACACACACACAGCTCCCGGATTCCCCTGAGGGAAACAGGAAGTGAGACGGAGAGAGACAGGCGTGCGCTGCAGGAAGTAGACCCTGTGTCATTCCATTTCTGAACAGCTGTGAAAAGAGTCCCTCTTCTCTCTCTCTCCATCTCTCTCATCCCCTGCCCTCTCCTCCACCTTTACTACCCCCAATGGATTCATAGTGCATTTCCAGGAACCTGAAATGACTGCTCAGTGCAGTGTACTGTGCATGGTAACCCTTGACCTCAGCTCTTTGTCCAGCTGCTGAGAATGGTACAGTATGTGGTTCTCCAGGAGACACCCGGGGCGTGAGTCCACAAGTCTGGCCAGAGGCAGGGCGTCACTCCTGGGGGAAGTGGTGGTTAAATGTGGGGTGTGGAGGGTGTGGATAGGGGTAAGGGAAGGTTAGGTATTGAAGGAGGCGTGGGGCGAGGAGGGGTAGGTATGGGTGCGAACAGGGAGAGCGGCTGGAGGAAGAGCGAGAGGAAGCCGTTGGAGGGAGGGGTGTGTGTGTGACAGAGAGAGAGAGAGAGAGCAGGAAACCCTGCTTGGTGTGGCGGAGGAGAATGGAATGTTTAAAAAGAACACGCTTCGCCTGCAAATGTCCAGGATGAGGGCGTCTGCTCGTGCCGCTGTGCGTGTGTCTGTGTGGGAGGAGGTGACACTCATGTTGACTTGGCCACTCACAGGATATATGAAGAGGAGCGTGACCAAACAAGGGATCAGAGAGGGAAGTGTGCATATAGGTAGACAAGAGAGTGAGTGAGTGAGAAAGAGAGAGAAACCATGGGTGGAATGGGGCACTAAAAGTGAGAGTCAGAGAGAGAGTGGGAGAAGAAAAGAAGAAGAGAAAGAGAGACGCCATCAGCTGCATTTCCTCTGACACCTTTTTCCTACAAAGGAAAGGGGAAAAGGAAGAGAGGAGGAAAGGAGAATGAGGGGAAGGGAAGGGACGGGACAGGGCTGGGCTGCAGAAGCAGACTAGCAGGCTCCTTTAAAAGAGTCTCCGTGTTGTCACACACACACCTTAGGGGCACCACCCAACACCCACATATACACACACTCTGCCACCTTTAATCAACCTCCCACACAGTGTATAATACCCACAAACACTTCCTCCATCTACAGAGCCACACATACAAACCTGGAGAACACCACCCACAACCTGTAAACATGTTCCAGTAATGTTTACTGTAAATTACTGTCAGGGCAGTAGCCAGTAGGTTACTGTAAATGTACAGTAATTTACAGTAGATTTACAGGACCTTTACTGAAACACAGTAAAGTGCATTACTGGAAACACTTCCAGTGCATTACTGGAAGCACAGTGGTAAACGTTGTAGATTTACAGTGCAGGCAGCTAGTGCCAACGATGGGCAGTATTTCTGTTACATGTATTTGATATAGATATTTCAATAGTTTTAATACCTATTTTATCATTTGTATTTCACTGGCTGGAATTACAATGCATGTATTTTTAAACAGTTTAACTAGAATATATTTAGTATTTTCTTATACAAATATGAACTTGCAAGTAGCTCGCTTAACTACAACAATATTCTCGGTAATGGGAACATAATCTTTTTACTTGCTATGACTGTGACATGTTCTTGTTAATCTTCCTAAGGATCCATCCCTTTTTTCAATTTTCGCCTAAAATGACGTACCCAAATCTAACTGCCTGTAGCTCAGGACCGGAAGCAAGGATCTGCATATTCTTGATACCATTTGAAAGGAAACACTTTTACATTTGTGGAAATGTGAAATGAATGTAGGAGAATAAAACACATTAGATCTGGTAAAATATAATACAAAGACAAAAACAACCATTTTTTATACCATCATCTTTGAAACGCAAGAGAAAGGCCATTATTATTCCAGCCCAGGTTCAATTTAGATTTTGGCCACTAGATGGCAGCAGTGTATGTGCCACGTTTTCAGACTGATCCAATGAATCATTGTATTTCTGTTCAAAATGTTGTATCAAGACTGCCCAAATGTGCCTAATTGGTTTATTAATAACTTTTCAATTTCATAACTGTGCACTCGCCTCAAAAAATAGCATGGTATTATTTCACTGTAATAGCTACTGTAAATTGGACAATGCAGTTAGCTTAACAAGAATTTAAGCTTTCTGCCAATATCAGATATGTCTATGTCCTGGGAAATGCTCTTGTTACTTACAACCTCATGCTAATCGCATTAGCCTACGTTAGCTCAATCGTCCCGTGGGTGGGACACCGATCTGTAGAGATCCTTAATGCACTGACTGTAAGTCTCTCTGGATAAGCACATTTGCTAAATGACCAAAATGTAGATGTGAAAATGAGCACTGGCAAAGTACACTGCTGGATATTATTCCAATGAGCTCCGCCCCCAAACCAAATTTAATCAAAACAGTTTGAGGGCAGAGGCCATTAGAATAATACCCAGCAGCTGGTGTTGGGCCCGGAAAAACCTGGGGTTGGTGCTGTGGACCTGGGTGTACAGTAAAGGTTTAAGGTCAATCTTTTTTCTTTTTTTTTCAAAACTCAATACATGTCAAAGTTTCTAATCAAATTTAGTTAAACTTAAACATTTATAAACAATAAATAATCAATCCAATTTAAGTTAAATCCAAAGAAAAACAAACACATATTACCAAGAAACAAACACAAAAGCATTCATTCAAATAAGTAAAGGTTTAAGACTTAATGTCACTCTGATCTATCCCCTACACATTAAATTATTGGGGCACTACTACCACATATCAGTTCAATTGGTACAGCATTCTCAGTAAAGGGTAAAACAAGGTTGTCCACTATCAGCATATCTATTAAGTATGGCCATCAAAATGTTAGCTATTAAAGTCAGATCCAACAATAATATTAAGGAGCTAGAAATCCAGCGCTTAAAACCAAAGTTGTCATTGTACACTGACGCTTCATGTTTTCTTTTAAATCCACAATCCCTGCACAGCCTCATAGAGGACCTTGATCATTTCTAACCTCTCTGGATAAAAATCGAATTATGATAAATGCGTCATATTACGTATTGGATCTCTGAAAACTTTTACATTACCGTGTAGCTTACCAATAAAATGGTCTGATGGTGAAATAGACAATCTCCAAAATATTGCTATTTTTTAAAACAAGCAATAGAAAGCTGGTTGCGATTTCAGTTTAATCCACCAGAAACAAAAGAACAAATATTATGGTTAAATATAAAATATACTAATTTATTCAAAAAAAAATATTTGTAAATTATATCATAAATAGGACTGGTGGAGTTGTTACACATGCAGTTAACAAAAATATAAGGAAATGTCTGCTCTATCCAAAATTATAACCAACTTATTGCAGAAAATAACATTAAACATTAATATTGTTGTTGTTTTTTTGTTTTTTTTGGGGGGGGGGGTAAAAATGGTATAATATTTGTAGAATGTTTTTGTAGAATGTTATATTTCCAACCATTCCTGAATCTGTGACCAAAAACAAGCTCCCTACTTTATGGGCAGTACCAAAACAAGTGATCTTATGATTCTGTCTCTTTGCAGCAAAATATACTGAGCTGGGATGGTTGTATCCCCCATATATTTATATATATAATTGCAACATTTACTTGGAGCTAACTCTGTAAATAGCACTGCTGGGTGATTTGAAAAGTCATAATCAATCAAATAATAATATCTTTAATTTACAATGTTATCTTTAATTTACAATTTGTAGAAACTATTAGAATAGAAAGGTTTAGAACGTTTTATGAAACATCACAACACAGTGGAAAAATATATGGCAGCTAAAAATGAAAACTGGGTGGTCTTCAGAGATAGATGGGAGGGGTTGAGGGTAGCTGAAGGCTGGGACTGGATGGTCTTCAGAGATAGATGGGCGGGGTTGAGGGTAGCTGAAGGCTGGGACTGGATGGTCTTCAGAGATAGATGGGAGGGGTTGAGGGTAGCTGAAGGCTGGGACTGGATGGTCTTCAGAGAGAGATAGGAGGGGTTGAGGGTAGCTGAAGGCTGGGACTGGATGGTCTTCAGAGATAGATGGGAGGGGTTGAGGATAGCCAAAGTCTGGTGCTTAAAACAAACAAAGATGACTAATGTAAAACATACTGTCTGTGAAATGTCCATTAGTTTACTCCAATTAGGGGAGGGGTGATAGGGTTAGGGGAAAACAATAAAGAATACAAATATCTAAAAAATTATATATTGTTTAAATAATATGTATTTACAAATAAAAAAAATATATTGGGATTGGAAATTATGCAGATAATTACATTGATAGAAGCCACAATCTATTTGCAGTATTAAAGCTGATCTTCCCCCTAAAATATAAATCTAACAATAAATAAGTAATCCAATTTAAGTTAATCATAAAACAAAAAAAAGCACCAAAAATAATAAATTTAACTAAGTAAAGGTTTAAGACTTATATCACTCTGATCTGTGTCCTGTACGCATCAAATTATTAGTTCTCTACTACCACATATCACCTCAACTGTTACAGCATTCTCAGTAAGGGGTGCAACAAATATAGCCACTTACAAGGCATGCCTCAAAATATGTTAATGAGCCAGAGATTTATTCCCCACCCACAATGCACCATAATTCACAGTATGCTGCTATAAATAGACAGCAAATCAGGTAATGAAGTGCTTTACTGTAAAATGGTATTATAAAATACATTTTACAGCATTGTAGGGTAATACCATTGAGCCCCCATAATGCATTGCTCTTTACAGTACTGAACTGTAATATAGAATAACAGTAGCTAACTGTAGATTTTTGCTGTAAATGTACAACAATTTGTTACAGCGCACACATCCACACCAAACACACCACCCACAGCACACCAAACACTCCCAATATATCAATTCCTTTTGCTTTATATACAGGGGTTGACAATTACTACTACAAGTAGCATTATTATAATAAAGTACTTCTACTACTTCCACTACTACTACCTCAGCAGTCAAAACTGATTGAAATAAGGTTTCTAGTTCTGATCGTAAGGTGCTTTTAATGACGTCACCTCAACCTCAACCTTCGGGGATGTATATAAAGTGTAATATTGGGATGCAAACTCAAAATGGATTACATTTCAACTCTATATTTGACTTGGTACAGGAGTTTTCTTTTTAATTATTATCCCATAACCGTGTGTGAAGTGTACACTTTCGTTTCAAAGTAGATTTGTTTAAGACTACCAAGGAACACTCTGTGTGAACCTGATTTAGCCCACTACCCCAGGAGGGCAGTGGGGTAAAATGTAAAACAAGCGGGGCTATCTGGAGAGAGATAAGACGTGAAGTTATGCCTTGGCAGCGTGACTATGACATCACGGCTGCGTCTCTCACTCTCCCTCTGTCCCTAGGCTAGACGACACCACCGGCCTAATATAGCCATCAACATTGCTGCCAGACAGACACACAACCAGGAACAGGGGGCTAGTCTGGCATGCACTCTGGCATGTGTGTGTGTGTGACGTCTCCGTTACATCAGGCGACGCCGCAGTCCAGCTGACTGAGACATTCCAACATGGCTGTAGAAGAATATCTTATTTAGAGATTAGTGTATGTGTGTGAGTGAGTGATTGCGTGCGTGCGTGGTCATGGGGTCATTGTCACCATAGGCTAAATGTATCCTCTGTGACGTGATGCCACTAGGTTATTGATTGTGTGTTTTGCTATAATGCTGCTTTAACTGTCAATTTCCATACAGTCTGGGGTTTCTGAAATGTATGGACATAGTAGATAATTCAATAAGACATATTACAGGGGCATTTTCAGTGAAGTGTTTTTTTAATTGACCATTATTATACTTCTTTACATTGTGTTATATAGATTGATGTGGTTGACTTTAAACGTCTGTGGTAATATATACACTGATTTATTTATTTACATTTGAAAATCATTTAAACTCAGCTGAATGTATTTGTTTGAATCATCTGATGTTTGGTTTAATTATATTAATGTTGTGTCATATTTATCCCATATTATTTAATGGTGTGACAGGCAGGGTAAAGGCAGGGGGGGGGAAACTAAATTGAATTAATTACCAAATTAAAAACAGAAAGTAATTAACATAAATTATACATTAACCATATGAAAGAAGTTATTTTTCGCTCACGACACTTACATTAATTTAAATGTTATTTGTTGATGAGATATTTCTCAAATGCCAAGTAGGTCAACTGTAAAAACAAGTGTTTAAGAATTGAACGCAAAACGAAACACTTTTCTGTAACACTTTTTAAACGCATCAAGGCATTTAGAATTTAAATGAAAACGCGTCACAGTGTTTAGTAAACACCAGAACATGTTTATTCACTATAACACTTTTTAAACACATGAACACGTTTATTCAGCACAAGGCATTTCGGTTTTAACGCTACTGTACGGTGTAAAGCTGTGTTTGCATATTTCCCAACATGCCTTTCGAGTGAAAATGAGAGACACCCGCCCATGATTGTGTATGTTAGTGACATCCTTCAGACATCCTTGAGACATCCTTGTTTCATTCTAAAATAATAATTATTGAGGTTTTCACTAAGTGAAATTTTAGGGGAATGTGTATTGAATGAAGTTATAGGTTTATCATCCTCACCATAGTTGTTTGAAAATCCTGGGTCATGAGCTATGTCAGACCTGCAAGTCACAACGAACTGGTTTGTAACTAACTAGTTCCTAGCAGAATCCAGCCAAATGGAGGACACACCATAAATTGGACTGCTTGGACCCATAGCCTGCACTCAGAATGACTGCTATGGTAAAGATGTAATAAACAAGACTACCTAAACCTTATAAACTGGAACAGCCATCTCAGTATTCTAAATATCAACCTGCTACAAAGCATACTGGGAAATATGATAATGAGGCCCCTCCCACATCCTTTTCTCTCTGAGTGACGATAGGAAAGTAAACACTGGTGTCTAAAATCTGAACACAAATCTGAGATACATTGTGTTCTCCTGGTTGGAAACTGAGTGGAAAAAGCTGCCTGTCATGTTTAACCTTGCATTCTAAACAACTGTGTTTAAGATGAGAACACTTATTGGCTAATCATAATGCCTAATGTTTAAGTTTTAAATACTGATGCTCAGGTTATAAATGTGTCAGGTTTCATGGTTTTAGAGTGTATATTTTGAAAACGCATTACACTACTTGTTAATCATTTAGCTTCAGCCCTCTTAAATTGCAATATGAATTGAAATATTCTTAGAGCAGTGGTTCACTGGGCAGGTTCTCTCTCCCTCTCTATCTCTACCTTTTCACGAGGTCAGTTACCCGTTGAGGCGCTGTGGGGCCAGCCGGCAGTATTCCCAGGGTGCTGGGCTGTTGGGGTTCACACCTTTTACTCTTCAGGAATCTCTGGAATTCCCAGCTTCATTTCCACTGCGAGGCGGGAGCACCAATTGCCATTGTGTGTGTGCGTGTTAGGGTGTGTGGTGATATGAAAGACCCCGCCTGTGTGTGTTGAAATACATAGTACTACGCCCGTACATCCACCCAGAGAAGAAGCAGGGAGTACTCTCCGTGTGAGACCACAATAGAGTGACTCACACACACACACACACACACACACACAGCGTTATCAGGGTAATTTCTGACACTGCTGCTCAGTGATTGTTCGGTATTGCCTTATTGTATTGCATCGCTATAAACATATGAATGTATTTACAGTAGGTGACTTTGAATACATCCATTGCTTGACATACAATTTGGGTCATTAAAGACCGTATTGATTTGAATGAATATTATGTCAAAATGCTTGATTGCGATGTATAATGCATTTACAGTACATATGTAGGATCTTAATTTGAACCAAACTTTTTTTGTTCAGAATTTTGCAAACTTGTAGTCTATTCACGTTTTTAAAAGACTTCTAAAGGTAGTAATTTCCACTTTAAAATGTCAGACTTGATTTCCCCTAACGAAAAAAGTATCACCCCCCACAAAAAAATTCCATTAATTAAAGTCCACATAATAATGAACTTTTCCTGTTGATGCAGGATTATTTTCCTGCTGTAGCAAGATGGCTCAAATTAAGATCCTACATCCTTTATTTATAATGAATTCACTCATCAAATTAGTCTTACATTTTTATGAAGCTGATATATCGCTAAATTAATTTCAAAGTCACTGCACATATTCATTTATATTTTATATATTTTATATTTAACAAATATTTTATATTTAATAATATTTTAAAACATATTTTACCCTAATATTTAGACTTTTCCAGAACAAGGAATTGCATAACTGTAATTTACTAATTTACTTAAAGGTACATTTTAAATAATTGTTTTTAAACTCACCTAAGGGGAAACAAAGGTGAATTGAATTGTACAAACGTTTCTGTCAACTAGGGTAATCAGCAATCCATATCATTTTAAATATTTAATTGTAATTTTCAACACTTAATTGAATTATTTTTAAAATTAATTATACAAATTAATTGTATACATATTTTACAATTTTCTGTTAAGAATTTGAACAATTTATTTAGCTGTCTAGAATTATTACACTAAAAATGTACTTACACACCTGAAGCAAGCAAACTATTATTTTAAGAAAACACATGTTAAGTAAAATACCAAGAATAAGATTCTCTGACATTGCAGTCATTACCTCCCCATTATGCCTTTCTAGTGAAGGTAATTCCAGCTGTTTGTCCCCAAGTTCCAGAGTCCTTTTGCCAGTCATGGCTCTGAGTCATGCTAGCTAAACCACACTAACGCTAGCTAGCTACCAGAGCTGAGAGCCACTATTGAACACTATGAG